>NC_052943.1:24167266-24476789 GCF_013358895.1 Oreochromis aureus | reverse complement strand
GATATATAGCACAGCAAAACACTCTCTTCAGTGGATAAACAACAGGGTCTGATCTGACGCGCAAGTTAGATTATTGTTTTTATATTACTTCAACCAATGAAATGTCATTTTTTCAATCCATGGTATTAACAAATGGTTTTCATTTGAGCCACCAATAAATTATTTACTTGTACAAAGTAAAGGTATATACCACTTTCTACAGCACTAACCAAGAGCAATGCAAGGCAAAAGGAAATAACCAGATGTGTGTATTTTTGCAGCATTCATCAAATTTTCAGCTTTGTTGTCAAATATTTATACTTAAGGTATAAAACATGCCGGTCTCTCAGTCAGTGTTTTGGCTGATGGTGTGCCCGAAGCAACAGGATGCTAAATAATAACAATAGTTGTACCCATGTTAGCCAGAGAACATTAAACTGATAAATAATGCACAATAGTAAAGATGAAGAAACATTTATTAATCTGCAGGATGTCAGAGTATCCTGAAAATCTGTGTTTTTCCTTAAAGTCTAAATCACCAAATGCAATCATGATTTTGCCTGTGGTATTAAAAAAAGTATCATCTATGTATGAGGTTGTTAAGTATTAATGAGGCTTGCCCCATTACCTGTTTTGCTCTTTCTAGGTATTAAGAGTGAACAGTTAAACTGGATGGAGCTTAGGGCTTTGGTTTCAACCATTTGGGGTGAGAGGAACACAGATAGCATAATAGTAGTTTCATTCACTGCTCTTCCCCTGACTCTCATTTTCTGTCTCTCTTTAACTGCAGTAAGCTCTCTTCTTATAATTTTACATATTGCGACATTCATTATTCTCTTGTGCAACAGTTGCGACCTACAATCTAGACCCTCCCTGAGGCTGTGGGAAATATTGCATTTAATTAAATCGTTATTGCGCAAATATTATTTATTTATATCAGGCACTAAATTGTCTCTAAACCATGTAATGGCTTTCCAGCTGCGTTGAAAGCCTCAGTAGCACCATTACAGACAAATTCATTAAAGTCCACCTGAGTTCTGCACAGAAGACAAAACACTGAATCCCCTCATCTAAGATGTTTGGTGGAACAGTTAATCTTGATAGACGTTAGAGTCACTTAGCAGAAAAGGGAGGAAAAGATCAGCTTAGTGCATTTTCTGTTGTTTGTTTTCTGCTTAATGTTCACAGAAATTAAGCTTCTCAACAGAGAACATTTGTGTCAAAACACATGAAACAAAAACACTAAACATAAAGTGGATGTATTAATGCCAGGCTTAAATTGCCAATTTAAAGCAAAATAAATATGTATATGTTTACAACAAAATGGGTGGCATTCCCCTTTAAACGCTTTCCATATCAAACACAGTTGAGGGTCTAGGTTGTTATCTTTTTAAGGCAGGAGTGCCACCAAGTGGTAAGTCTGTGCAGTACATCAGATAATGTCTTTTCTTTGTTTCTTTTGTTGAGGCGAGGTGATTGTGTAAGCACCTTAGGGACTTGCTAATGTGCTAAACGATATGAGGTAGTCATTTGTCTTTTGGGGGCTATGATGTGGAAAAGAAATAAATGTAGAGAAGTAATAAGCTTAAAGTAGATAATAAATGCTTCTTATTTCTGACACAAAGGAAACTCTGTAATATCTTTGGAGACTTTGAAATATTGAGAACTGTAGGACAGACTTATAGGATGATTAATATCACCTTTTTATTTATAATAAAGTTTTCTCAAAATTGCAGTTCTTTGCCTTATGAGTCATACTAGGGATTATGAAATATTTAACACTATTAGTTTATATATAGTCCACAAAACTGAAGAATACACCCACATCTTAGCTAAACTTTGCCACTGCAGTCTTCCTTTGTACTTTCCTTACGGTAAAAAACAAATCTCCATCATAAATGGATCCTCTGTTTTGATGCAGTAGGAATCGACACTTCCTCTGATATGATCCAGGATTCCTCTGAGATCATCAGCTCTATGATTCCTCTATTCAACAGCACAGTGCATCCAGATGGGCAGCGGAGCTCCTCTCTCTCCAAGGCCAGCAGGTCTGAAAAATGGTAAATGGCCTGTATTTGTATAGCGCTTTACTTAGTCCCTATGGACTCCAAAGCGCTTTACACTACATTCAGTCATCCACCCATTCACACACACATTCACACACTGGTGATGGCAAGCTACATTGTAGGCACAGCTGCCCTGGGGCGCACTGACAGAGGCGAGGCTGCCGGACACTAGTGCCACCGAGCCCTCTGACCACCATGAATAGGCAACGGGTGAAGTGTCTTGCCCAAGGACACAACGACCGAGACTGTCGGAGCCGGGGCTCGAACCGGCAACCTTCCGGTTCTGCTGGAGATCGTCTTCGATTAGCACCAGATTAATGCCATCACTGGTACCTTGATAAGACTCAAGGAAAGAATTTAATGCTGGGATGTGAGATGCCAAAACCTGGAACTGAGGAGGTTTGGAAAAATGAGTAATAAAGAGTTATTTTTAGAGATATTTTAGTTATATTCTGGTTTAGAGTCCTTACTGTACCTGAGAGTGCTTGAAGCCAGCCACCAGGATGATTTCCTCTCCAAGATCTGCTGTGACTTGGTCCAGCTCTTCTGACATCAGTCTGCCTCCAGGGGGCAACAGACAAAGCAGATGGACAGAGCTGTAGCCACATTGCATTCCCAGCTCCAGCACCCACAAGCATCCACAGGAACAACAAGCTTTATTTTCTTTGCACACACCAGGGAGCATAGCTGACATTTTGGAACATTTTGACATTGTGGAATGTAGAACAGTATGCACCCAATAAAGAAGTTAGATTACATTACAATAACTTATATTAATGAATATAAAATACAAAATGTATTAAATAATAAATTAAGGGAATGACTGCTAAACCAAAGGTAGGTACCTGCTGCCATTTCAGCCAAACTTGCTTTTTAGCTAAATATAGTAATTGCAGACTAATAATATTTATAAATGAAAGAAAATTAAATAAATGAAATGATTTCAAGCAAGTTCATAATTTACCATTGCATTGCTAAATGCTCAGTGTTCAAGGAAAGGTGTTATATTTCTGACTTTTGTGGAAAAAGCACAAGCAAGTTGGGTAAAATTGCAAGATGTTGTGGTAT
Organism: Oreochromis aureus; assembly: GCF_013358895.1. NCBI lineage: Eukaryota > Metazoa > Chordata > Actinopteri > Cichliformes > Cichlidae > Oreochromis > Oreochromis aureus. Next base: position 24,473,676 of record NC_052943.1, on the reverse strand, counting down.
GAAATGCTCTGCAAAAGCAACATAGTTTGTAGAAACTGATCCTAATGACAGCTACTTTGATTGTTTTCCTCTGACAGAAGTGGAAAATATCCAAAAGCATTTAAAAAAAGAAATATTTTCCAGAAGTCTTACAAGAAAAGGCAATGGGCCCCACGGGGTCTTGATGTCATTATCATGAAGTCAATGTCTGATTATCAGAATCAGAATCAGCATACTTTATTAATCCCTAAGGAAATTATGTGGGTTACAGTTGCTCCAGTATAAATAACAATACCAGAAACAGACTAGACTATTTAACAATACAATATGTTACAGATTTAAGAAATTTAAGAAATATGCACAATATATACAAATCGCTCAATAATAAATATTACAGATTGAAAGAGGTGATTATAAATAAATATCAAGAATGTTGACAGGAATATTACAGAGTCGAAAAGAATGTGTGCAAAAGGATGTAACTATTAAGGCGTTTACAGTGTGTTAGATGGAGGGGTTGTACAGGGAGATGGCCACAGGCAGGAATGATTTCCTGTGTCGTTCAATGGTGCTTTTTGGTAATCTCAGTCTCTCACTGAACGTGCTCCTGTGGCTAACCAGCATGTCACGAAGTGGGTGGGAGGTATTGTCCAACATTGTCTTAATCTTGGCCACCATCCTCCTCTCAACACCACCTTAAGGGAGTCCAGCTCCATCCCCACAACACTAATGGCTTTATGGATTCGTTTATTGACTCTGTTGGCGTCTGCAACCCTCAACCTGCTCCCCCAGCATGCAACAGCATAGAGAATAGCACTGGCCACAACAGATTCATGGAAAATCCCGAGCATTACACCATGAGACTGAAAACACAGATAGCCTAAATCCACAAAAGGCCTGTAGCAAGTTTTATAAGAGTCTTGGAAAACCTACCTACCAGAAACTTCCAGAAAAAGGGGAACTGTGGCAAAGAGAAAAGTTGCTGCTTTAAAGGGAAATAGTGGCCACACTAAATCTTGATTTAGTTCTTTCCTGTAGAATATATGTAATTATTCAGAATTGTGTACAATCCACACTTATGTCTCTTCATAATGAATTACTAAAGGTTGTTTTTAAATTGTGTTTGAGCTTTACCACTTCTTAAACTCCCATTTCTAATGCAGCACCATGCCCAAAACAGGTGTCATGCATTATGTATCCCATGTGCACTCACTGTACAAGTGAAACACTTTCTAATTTAATGCACTATCAAGGTAAGTGTTTCTAATGCTTACCAATCTGTGAACCAATGCAGAGAGACTGATGTGTCTCAGCATAAAGGTCAGAGGTCTCCAAGACACTGTCAACTTTGCCATGGGTGCAATTAGAGAACACAAAGGCGTGTGTGCTCTTGACACACGCTCCCCCTCCCACCAACCTCAGTGCCCAGGCCAATGCTCGATGGCACAGGATAGAAACTTTACCACGATAATGGCTGGACACCATGAAGATGGTGGGAAGCAGTGGCACCAAAAGAGCAATCAACCACATGTGATCAGCTGTTGTAAAAAGCCTTCAAATCTGTGGGTCAAAAAGCTGTTATTCAATTTTTTTTTCAAAATGACCTTTGCTTTTAGTTTCATTGAGTGTAGTTTTGATAACAAATTTGGTTTTTTGGGGTTTTTTTTTTTTTTATTATGGTCCTTATTAAATCACAGCTCTTACTCTTGCCATATTACTTTATGGGGGGGAAAAACAACTTTTGTCTTGCATTGCTCCTGGCTAGGGATGTAGAAAGCAATCATCTCTCACCCCAATTCAGCCTACATTCTTTATCCATTATATTTAATGATAACCATTATCACATCCATAAACATGTGATGTCCTGTTTTTTAGTTCAGTTTTGAAAGTCCTTGAAACTATTAACGCAGCTAATATATAATGGGTGAAATAGCATTTTAAGCAATGAAATAAAACCCATTTCTTCATACAAAATGAGAAAAAAAATAGTATTATTTGGTAGATCTATGTCCGTACACTCACCTTGACTGTTCCACTTCAAAGTTGAAGTGCTTCGGCTACCTGTATAGGATACCTTGTGGACGCCTCCCTGGTCAAGTTTTTCAGGCTTGGGACACACACAGAGACACGCTGCTGGATAGAGTATGTACGTTTGTATTTATATGTATGTACTATTATACACGCTCTCTGGTTTGTAAAACCATTCCGGGATAATACCCCCAGGGAAAGCCGAAGACAGGAAGGTCTTGGCACCTCTGCTTACCCTCCTGGATAACGGATAGAAAACTGATGAATGAATGGATATAGCAGTATTCGCCAAATTTCAATATTGCTCGTCCAGGATCAGAGTCCGTCCTGTCAAACACTGGTGCTCTTCTTGTGGAAGTCAACATAAACGGATCACTTTTTTTTTCTCTCTTGCAAATTCTCTGTATGATTAAAGTCCGAAAGACAACAACACTGTTTGCTGGCATCCAGGAAGCAGGTGTGGCGAGTGCACCTACACTACAAAAAGAACATTGTCCCTGTCAGCACCACTGCGTTTTTCCACAAGAGGTCAGCAGAGATGAAGGTTAAGAATGCCAGCAATCATTTGGAAAAAGAGTCTGTAGGGCTTTGAAAAGTTTGAAGGGGCGTCGTCGAACTGACATGTCTCAAAGTATACAAGGCATGGGATGCGACTCCAAATGTTTTTGTGTGGAATCTGCCATTTGATGAATAAATAATTTCCCGATGGGTATTTCACTCATTGCTGGTTGTTTTGGCTCCAGGTGGACAGCTGGTGAGATGCCAAATTCAAGCTGGACACTCACCAGATTGCAAAATATTTTCCTAAGGGTCAAGGACGATCCTGCTTATGTTTTAGTGTCAGCCAGTGAATATTTGGTAGTACTGAGCAGTTACAACTTCCAATACAAACACTGATATGGCAGAAGTAGAACTGCCTTAAGGAAGATTCTGACAAATAGATAAAATAGGTGAAAAGAGAATAACCCAACAGTTGCAAAAGCGTGGAAACATTGCTGAACTTTCTTTTACTTATATTTACAAAAGTGTTTTTTTTTAAGACTAACACAAGTCTCAGAAGTCTGTAACAGAATTAAACTGATAAATATAAAGACATTATATCATAGAGCCTGTAGAGTTTTGTTAATGGATGAGCATCTGGAGTTTAATGTTGGCCCTCAGTTTCAGGCGCCTTTGCTCGAAATCTGTGCACTTCCTCTTTTCTAAGTTGCCCCATATAATGAAAGTGGGTGTGAGATCCCCAGCGTGCTGCTGCCCTCGTTGGCTGCCGGTGAAGCGGCGCTGCTCTGTGTATTTTTGGCCGTTGGAGCTAATCATACTGCAGTGTGCAAGTCCATCAGTCCAGCGGAATCAAGCTGACCTAGAACTGCCGGATTATAACCGGAAGCAAAGCATAGTGCCATCAAAATAAGAGCAAACACAACATACCAGAGTGGATGGAAGCCTGTAACCATGGAGATGACCAGCTCTAGAAAGAAATGAAACATACTTGACAACATATTGTTGAACCATTAATCCTATCAAAATGAAACATTGTATCATCATGTTTATTTGATGTGTAAATCATACATAAGTAAATAAATATGCACTTTTTGTGTTTGCATTGCCAGAATAATGATTAATGTTCAGTTCTGATTGTCATTATGTTCAGCTTAAGAAAGAGGACTGCCACTTTTTTTTAAACTTCATTTAATTTAAAAAGCTGGATTAGTCTTTGATGAATCAGTCAATGTAACTGGATATTTATCTTTGAGAAACACATGCTACCTTACCCTGTATGACTGTAGTGTAGCACTGAACTCTGTCAGCTAATGGTGGGATGTAGAAATTATGACTGAACAGTTACAGGGCAGGCATGAACAGAGTTTTCCCTTTAAGCCTGGTTAAAAGTGAGATATTTTTCAATCATATCAGTTTTTCATTACTCTCAGAAACAATGTTCATTTTCCTGCAGCATTGAAAAGAAGTAGGGTTGGAGTATAAATAAATAATTCTAATAGCGATAAATGATGCAATTTTAAGGTGGGCTTTACTCAGTTCACTGGGCTGTATCATTATTTTTGCTAAATTTGAATTTCCTGGTCCTCCACTTTTATTCTGAGATCTCCCACCGGAAGTCCTGTGTTGGACGACTCTCTCTGACTTGGAAGCTGGTTGTTTGCCCACAGGCTCTCAACAGGAGCGATACGGGAGCAGCAACTGGTTTGTCCGTCTTACCGGTGCTGCTGCTACAGCACCTTCTACAGTCGGGGGGAAACAGACTGGCCGACCCATTTGACGACCAGTTTCGGTGGAATAACGCTGCACCAAGCTGCTTTCACACATTTCTGCAGGCTTTGATACTTGGAGGGCACAGCTTCTTCGCCAATGGCAAGTCCGGTTGCAGACATAGGACAGTCTCATCAGCATCACCCCGTGAACGAGTCGGCCGCACAGTCCGCGTTTCTGGAGGCGCAGAAATGGATAGAGGTGAGTCACGGAGTGCCAGCAGCAAGCCCAAACGCTGTGTCACCTCCCCACCACTTTCCTTCCTTTTCGCGCAGGTGTTTCGCTGTCATCGCATGGCCCTAGTTACTGGTTTGTACCTGCAGCGTCTGCCCCTTTAAAAGGCAGTTTATTTTATTGCTTCGTCACCTGTTGAAAGGTGACAGTAATTTGACTGAGATCCTAAAAACACATCGTCACTGTGTTCCTGTGAAGTCCCCGGGATGGGTTAGAGTTTCCTCGCAGTTGTGCATATTATGTCAATATGGGCTGTTTAAATTATTATTATATTAACCATTTTCAGTACATATGAGTTAAGATAATTGTCCTCAAAATAAAAATAAAAAAAAGATATTCCCTTCCTATCTGCAATAATACAGAATTCTTCCAAGTGACACAGGCTATTTTTGTGCGCATTTCACCAGACCTTCCTAAATGTTGAAGAAGGCTTTCAGTTGTTTTTGGTGAGGGCCAGTGTACAGTAGCTTTGGTCGCTATGAGGCCTGGTGCGTGTTTGGCTGCAAACAATGAATGCATCATGTGGAATGGATTTTTGCCTCATTGCGAGCCCGGTGAACAATAATCACACAAACGAGGTTTTGTTCTGGGAGAATTTCAATCACGACACTTGCCTGCCCCCATTGCATTTGACTTTGTCATCATGCAGTGAGCTGTCCTCCTGTCAGACTTCAAAACACTGATGACTGGGTGATTATAATTTGCATGTTGGTGGAGTGCAGGCGTGACTTTGTGTGTTTCCATAAAGGGATAACAGTTCGTAGTGGCACAGCGCTTTTTCTAAAGTTTGTGATTCAGGGTAGCAGGGGTGTAAACTGGGATTACGGGGCCTCTGTAGAAAGCCCCCCACACACACACCAGCTCCACCTCCTCCTCCTCCTCCTCCACCACCACCACCACCAACAAGCTCTTACACAATTCTATATTTAACTCATTTTTACTATAAACAGATGCACTCTCTTCAGTGTGTCTTATATCATTTTGATAACAACCAGACTTTAATCAATCATCACCTCTTTAAACAGTTAAATGATGAAAATCTCTTAAACAATTATAAAAGTTTTTGACCATTTTGTATCCAGTGTAGGTGTTTTACTTAGATTTCTAAAGTTATACTTCTTTTCCTTCCACAGAAAACAGAAAGAGGGAGAGGAATAGTTACTTTGTAAAACATTATGAAGTAACACTTAGCTCCAGCCTGTTTAGGAGATTGTGTTTGTATTCTGTGACAGGCATAACTACTTAATTTACTTTGAAATTACCTCATGTTTAATATGAATCTCATGGTGATTTATTTATAGCTTGCTAGCTCACTTCAAACCAGGATAATGTGCGACACATGGGCAGGTTTTAGTGCATCAACATGGAGCACTGTATTAGTATACCAGTTCCATTTTTTTGTCAGTGTTGATGATATGATTTGTGATTTTCTTTTCCTTTTTAAACATATTTCTGTCCAAAGAGCATCAATGTTTTTGTTGTTTGTTTTTTGGAATGATCACATCAGTTTCTTAAAGCACCTTCATGTTGGTCCATCATTGTCCTTGTGGTCCATAATACTAGATTTAAATGTCACATTAACAAACAATGAAAAACTACACACAAAACAGCACAAAAGTTAGTGGTAATGTTTCTCATAGTAAACAGGAAGTAGTATGAAGTGAAACTTCCTTTTTTAATACTTCTGTGCTTGTTGGTATTTTAATACACTGACTAACCTGCGTATGTCATTGACTTCATTAAAAGTGACAGATCCTCTTTAAGAGTGTCAGGCACCATTACAGGCCTATTTAGTAGCTCCAAAGTCCTCAGAGGCTCATATCACATCTTTAAAAAGCCACTACTGACCTAGAATTTCCGAGGCGGGTCAGGGGCAAAAGCTGAAAAGGTGAGAGTGAAGTGACACCACTCCTGCATTTTTTCTCTTTCACCCTTTCCCCATGGGGACTGATTATCCACATACACCTGTGACAGTCCTTAAGTAACCTCAAGGAACAAGTGACCACTCACTAGATCCAAAGTGAAAACAGCAACACAAAACCTCGGTCCAGATCTGAATAACTGCACATATTCAACTGCTGTGCCCTATATAATGTCCGGGCCTGAGGCTAGAGGTTGTAAAAAAAGGTTCTCTCTTTGACATGACATGTCAGTTAGAGATTTAAAAAAACAAAACAAAGGGACTGTTAAGACCTGTGGGTTTTTCTTCTTGTTTTTGTTTTGTGCACCTTTGCAACCACTCACCTTTGTTTGGAAACTAAGCTTTTGCTTTTTTATACTTATTTTTGTATATATACACTACCAGTCAAAAGGTTGGACACATCTTCTCATTTAATGGTTTTTCTTTATTTTCATGACTATTTACATTGTAGATTGTCACTGAAGGCATCGAAACTATAAATGAACACATGTAGAATTATGTAGTAAACAAGTGTGAAATAGCTTGGAGCTTGTGGGGATAGGTTAATTGGATAATCCAAATTGCCACTAGGTGTGAATGTGCGAGTGAATGTGAGTGTGAATGGTTGTCTGTCCCTGTGTGTTGGCCCTGCGACAGACTGGCGACCTGTCCAGGGTGTACCCCGCCTCTCGCCCTATGACAGCTGGGACAGGCTCCAGCGCCCCCCGCGACCCTGAAAAGGATAAGCGGAAGCGAATGGATGGATGGATGGACAAGTGTGAAATAACTCAAACATGTTTTATATTTTAGATTCTTCAAAAGACCACCCTTTGATTACTGCTTTGTACACTCTTGGCATTATCTCGATGAGCTTCAAGAGGTAGTCATCTGAAATGGTTTTCCAACAATCTTGAAGGAGTTCCCAGAGATCACAAGCACTTGTTCTGCGATTCCATCTCATACCAAACCATCTCGCTTAGGTTTAAGTCAGGTGACTGTGGAGGCTAGGCCATCTAGTGCAGTACTCCATCACTTTCCTTGTTGGTGAAATAGCCCTTACACATCCTGGAGGTGTTTTTGGGGTCATTGTCCTGTTTGAAAAATAAATGATGGGTCCAACGATGAAGGCCCGATTCCCACAGTCTCCTCTGAACAGTTGATGTACACATGTGTCTGATACTGGAACTCTGTTTGGAATTTATCTGGGCTCTGATCTGAGGTTAACTTGTGGTTTCTGAGGCTGGTGACTCGGATGAATTTGTCTTGGTCTTCCTTTTCTGGGGCAGTCCTCATGTTAGCCAGTTTCGTCATAGCGCTTGATGGTTTTTATGACTGCACTTGGAGACAAATTCAAAGTTTTTGGAATTTTCCGGACTGACTGACCTTCAGTTCTTAAAGTAATGATGGACTGTCATTTCTTTTTACTTAGCTGATTGATTCTTGCCATAATATGAATTCTAACAGGTGTCAAATAGGGACGTCAGCTGTGTTCCAACCTGACTTCTGCACAACACAACTGATAGTCCCATTAAGAAGGCATGAAATTCCACCAGTAAACCCTGTTTAACAATGCCATTCAGTGTTGGAACAGATGATACAGACTTGTTTTGCAGATCTCTTAATTTCCTCCTTGTACTATTTTAGGTCCAAATATTTAGAGTGATATACATTTATTTATTTTCTTATGTTGTAGAGCAGCTGATATTTAAGTGTGATTTGTTTTAGCCAGTGAGATTAATTTAAAATCTTTGCACTAGATAAGCATACAGAGGTCCTTGAAACTGCTGTTGAATACCAGATTTATGCCTCTGTGTCAGGCTGTTCTGCCAGTCCCACCATAAATGCATTAACAGTAAACTGATTTATAGTTCAGTGTTGGGTTTTACTCTGTTGATTGCTGATGCACCACCATAACCATGTCTTGCACTTATTGCGTACTTAAATTAATTCTTCCTGCATGTTGTGACACGGGAGGGCTTGCACTGACAATTACTTTGCTAGATAGAAACAAAACAGTCTTGTAGCAAAAGAAAAGGAATCAAATGTAATACATTAAAATATTTACTTTGGGTGTTCATTAAAGAATATACAATTTGTGTTAGAAAATGTTTTAAGGGAAGATTAATGAATCCTCATGTTGTCACATGTTTTCTTGAGTTCACGCTCAACTATCTCAAACAGCAGTAGCGACATGCCTGAATAAACATGAGCAGACTCAGCTGAACAATCATATTTGAAGTGTTTTCCACATAGTTTATATATATGTATATATATATATATATATATATATATATATATATATATATATATATATATATATATATATATATATATATATATATATATGTAGTATTAACATATTTTTGAGGACGTGAATTTCAAAATTCAATGTACTGAAGTATATTTTTCAATCACAGTTTAGCTCAAAGGCAATGTTTAACTGGGAGAGAGGCATAATTTTGATTTTTTTTTTTTTTTTTTTTCAAAGCAGCAAATCTGTATTGTTCAATTTTAATGCGTCTTCAATGAAGTCCTATCAGATGGCATCCAAGAGTAAAAATCCAACATCTTAAAGAAGCATTCACACCTGCACTCATTGTTTCCTTGAAAGTGGCAGCCTCTCACCATCTGTCAGTAACACCGCTGCCAGTAATGGTGTTTAGGCTTCTCTGAACTTCAGAAGACTGACTAGCCCTTTGATGAAGGCGAAAGCTTTCAGTTGGTTAAATTGATTGATTTCTGTCATATAGCCACAGGCTGTTTTTGTGAATGTAGCCCCAATGATATTATCTGACTGGGTCTTTTTCTCAGAGGCCTCTTTTTGGTTTGATTAATTTGCTTCCTTGTTAACAGTGTTTGAGGAGTACTTTGTTTTGAATTTGCCAGCAGCAAAGTGTAACTATGAGTGAATACCAGAGTTGGGTAATTCCATCACTCTCCTTATGTTTGAAGACAAACATTCAGCTGATAAATGAACATGAAGAGTGTCCACTGGAACAATTTGAGAGAAAAAAGTTTAAATTATACAGCCAAAAAGTTGCCAAGGAAAGTAAGCTTACTTTGGCAGATGGAGTGTAATAAGATATCCTGTCAGTTAAAAAACAATCCAAGTGCTTTAGATTATCTCACTGATGCTTTTTTTGTGGTGGTGGATGGTTTTTCTTGAGGTGTTAGACACAGATTACTGTGAATTTTTTACTATCTAAACTGGCAATTACCCCTCATCACCTGAGAGCTTGTCTTGTACTGTTTAGCGCAAACTATATGATTTAAAACCTGCATAAACTGGAAAAACAGCTGGGTCTGCATATTTGCAGAACTTGGAAGGCCAACATGGACTTTACATTGACATTTACACTCACCAGGCACTTTAGTTAGGTACACCTTGCCAGTACTGGGTTGGAACCTCATTTGCCTTCAGAACTGCTTTAATTCCTCATGGCATAGATTCAACACAGTGCTGGAAACATTCCTGAGAGTTTGTGATCATATTGACATGGTAAAATCATGCATTTTTGATGATCTAAAACTGGTTTCCAATCATCAAACCACATATTCCTGGATTCTGGATACAGCCATCAGAACACATGTACATTCTCAGGTAGGCTGTAGTTTTTAATTAGTGCTCATTGGATAACAGTGGGCGCAAAGTCTGCCAAGAAAATATCTCCCATATATTGATTCAAGGCTGGATGGTTCCATGGTTTCATATTGTTTACACCAAATTCTGAACCTGCCATCCAAATGTCACAGCAGAAAGTGAGATTCAACAGACGGGCAACATTTTTCCAATCATTTATTATCCCGTTTTCATGAGTCCTTATGAATTGTGGCCTCAGTTTTGTATCCACAGTTGACAGGAATGGCCCCTGGTGCTTTCGCCCATCTGCTACAGCAGTAGATTTGACATGTTGTTGCTTCACAGATGCTCTTCTGAGTACCTTGGTTGTAACAAGTGGTTATTTGATTAATGTTGCCTTCCTATTAGCTCAAATAGCTAGGATTTTTCACCCAGAGAACTGCTACTCATTGGATATTTTTCAGCAGGTTGTCTTGACCATGTCTACTTGCATAAATTCACTAAGTAACTGCCATGTCATTGGCTGATTAGATATATGCATGTGGTGTTACTAATGAAGTGCATGTTGGGTATTTTTCCAAGCACTTGTCTCAACTTGTTTAGAGTCTCTTCTCTCTTGTCTACTGCCTAAGTCATAACATGTTTAAGCAGTTGAGAATAATAAAATTCCATTGTGAAATGGAATTGGGAAAATGATATCATCTGTATGTCAAGGGTTGATACCATGCCAGTGATACTACTGGGTCAGACAAATCAGCAGTCTAATCAATGTCCTCGGAACATCTTTACAGTATAGATATTACTATCAGTGGAGATTTAATCCTAACTAACTAGCTGCAGTATGTATCTGCAGTGGTATTTTACCTCGGAACTTGGATAAAAGTGGGGGTTTTGTTTTTGTTTTTTAATGCATTCATTGTTAAAACATATATCCATATTCAATAAACCTGCACAAAATTGCAAAATATCATTCAGCTAGAACAAGTATCTATGGTGGTGTTCTTTGAAATGATAACGAAAGATTTTGCAAAGGCATGATAAGTCCTGTGCAAAGGTTCAATGGAAGACATCCAATACAGACTAGACTGCAAACATGTTTACATGGTGACTGATTGACAACGAGAGCCAAACTAATCCTACTGGAATGGGATGCCGTATATCAAGTTAAAATGTCAAACGGGACCAGACTTGATGACAGCTCTTGGTGTTTGCTACGGAAAAGTTGAGTTAAACAGCAAGGAAAACATGAAACAAGAAAGTGGAGGGGGAAAAAGAGCGTAATAATTGTTAAAGAGTTTTAAATACTGATGATCATGCCCTCTGAGAACGGTCTCTACACACTTCTTAAGATGCCTAATTTGCTATGAGGAGCATTAAAATTTGCAGAAGATTATTTTTAGACTATGATGGTGAATAAAAAACATTTAGCTTGTAAGACTGTGAAAGATTTGAATGAAATTCTGAGTACTCTGTGGAACAAAACAGCCAACAGGCGTTTTTAAAGTGAACCAAATTAATGTTTATCCCATGCAATAAAATGAAGGAGCCTATGTTGATAGATGTCAGAGACAGCCACCATGATATAAGAATGTTTACCAGAGCAGCATGACTTTTTTGTAGACCCAAAGAAATGGCTTCTGTTGAGTTATACAGTATCTTAATAAAGTAATCAATGGAACATCTTAAATTTGGGCATAGTCTTACTGCATCTCTTACACCTTTTCCATTGATGCAGTGCTGCTGCAAACGTCCTGTCTGGAAGTAGTTCAATATATTGCCACGAAAGAAATCTGGTACTGGTGCCAAAGGTGGCACCACAAAATTGCTCAGCCCAAAGTTGGAAATTAACCCCTTATTTGCAGATACAGCTGGCCATGATTATTTTGCCACTGAACATCAACATGTCCTTGTAACACTACATAATCAACAGGTTTTAGGACTGATTATTAAATGTGGGCCTGATCTCAAAAGGAACCAAGGCAGAAGCTTAGTTGCAGTGCTGGCACAGACTGATAGAAGAGAGGCAGTTGAGAGCTATTTAAGACTGATGCATATTGAAGTTCCAGTTGTTATTCATCATTATTTAGATTTCGTTGTAGTTGTCTTTGCAGTCTGGATTAGCCACTTCAGAGTGTTTTGTGTTTTTTGCTATACAAACACTGTTGATAGGTACACATGGAGAAGCCATCATTGTCTTTCATAGTGACAAAAAGCTCTTAAGTCACACTCTCTCAAAAATACCCTTCAGTGTTACACAATGCTCTGATTACAATCACAGAATTTCTGTCTGAACTATAAGATGGAAATCCTTTGAATCTAGCCTCCCAGAGGCTGTTGGCATTTTTAGGCATTTTGATCCAAGTATCTTCTGTCTGTGGCCCCAGGCTGTTTTGAAAAGCTGCCTGACAAAGGTCTGTACTCTCCTGTATCATTCCATGATGTCATTCCCAGTTTGTGGTCATTGTCATTCTTTCCTGCAAAACAGACTGAGATGTGTTTAGTTTTCTTGTCACTTTTTTGCAGTACCTGCCATGCATTACTATGACTACAAGCTATGCAGGAATGTAATTTTGGAAGGAAGTATTCTGTTAGAGAAGGATTTAGGCTATATTGAGGAAGTACCTTTCATCACTTGCCTTAAGGATATGACAGTCTACCACATGACCTCTATGCTAACTGTAAAGCTTGAATGATGAGGCGTCATTTCAGGAGGAGAATAAAATTAAAGCAACGGTTTAACTTCTGTCTTGTCTATGATTACTGATTATGATTTTCTTAGTACATTTTATCAAATTGGAAAAAACAACAAACTTTGAGTTATGGCCTTTCAATTAAACGTAAGGAAATTAAAGTAAAGACCATTCTATTATAGGCCAGCAGTTTTTACAGACAGATTCCCAAGTGGAAACAGTGGAAGGTTATATCCTTTTGACATGGAGTAAAAGGTCTAGGTGAAGCATGCACAAGGCATGCATACATACAGCCTTTTCAAGATGCTAGTCACTGTCTTCTAGGGGTGGGCGGTATAAACGGTATACGGTAGAAACAATATAAATTTGGCCAACGGTAGAGATTTTGACTCTACCGCGATAGCGCATGTTGATGGTGTCATCAAGCTACGCCTGTTTTGGTCGAAAGCATTGCAGCGGCTGCAAACAGTATCATCTGCAAATTATGCCGAGCAACAGTAATAGCAAAGAGACGAAGCGCTTTTGGAATATGGGGAAAGCCAAAAACTGCGCTTCCTCCACTTCCGTACCATTGATTCATTAATGCTGAATTCTCTCGCAGCTGCTCTATTCCCATGTTGTTGCAGTATATTAATGACTAACTTCGTATTGTGGATGGATTATCTCAGTTGGTCTCCTGACTGAAGTTTGGTCCGTTTATAGCATCCTGCCATGCAATTGCATTTGTCCCTAACCACCAGAAACCCTCATGTTAACTTTTATCAGGTGGAAAAAAGTTAGCGTTCATCCTTCAGCTTCACTGTGCTAATGTTATGCTAATGTAGCTGTTTTGCTGGCAATCACGTAGCACATCATTATATACCAACTAGTCCAACTTCAGTAACCCTACAAACGTCACTGCTGTTTAGTTTTCTCTCTTCATTTGTGTTGGAAGTGACAGCAGAGCTGTACGTTTAAATTTTTTCAGAAATCTCTGTCAGAACATGGCATATCATGTTTAGGTGGAAACTAGCGAGCTAACTTCCTGCTAACTTCTAACTCCGTTGAATGTAATAAATTCTGTTTTCATGGATGCCTGGATGTTAAACTTAATTGTTACACCTGGTAAAGCAGCAACGCTGATCATTTTTATTAAAAATGAAAGAATTTAGACAGTTTTTAACTCTCAGTGATGCTGCAGTGTTTGTTTGACTTTGGGACCCAGGTTACTCCGTGAGGCTCCTGACTACGGCAGCCGTAATGCTCCGGCAATCCATCAAGCAGCCCGCCTTCATAGCTTACCAAAGTCGTGATAAAACATTTTTTGACCGATTTCTGCGCGCCGTGTACTACATAAAATCGGTTCGAGGTCAGTAAGCACAGCCAGAATTCATACATAAGGCACACTGTCGATTTTTGAGAAAATTAAAGGATTTTAAGTGTGCCTTATAGTGTGTAAAATACGTTATACAGAAGAAAAGAATATATCGCGATATATATCGTTACCGCACATGCTTCAAATTATACCGTGATATGGATTTTAGGCCATATTGCCCAGCCCTACTGTCATCACACATAAGTTTTTACTTAACAAACTTAACGAAAAACCTGCTGTTTTGAACAATTTTTCGAGAAACTATCAGGGCAGAGTAAATCAAGATATAGAAGAAAAGTCAACCAAGTCTTTGTTACATGAAGTAGTTGCATGAACATTTTCAGAATTCTTGTTAAGGTGGTTTTAATAATCATTTAGGGGCATTACTGCTTATGGTTCAATCTCCAGGTCTTCCAGTGCATTTGTTGAAGTGTTGTTGGGCAGAAAAAAATGCTGTACAAATGGGTGAATACTGCTTGTAGTATAAAGTGCTTTAAACTGTCAAAAAGACACTGCCTACACTGCTTACAGAGAAGCATTAGAAATGCGACTGATTAAGCTAGTCACAACATAATTAACATGCAGCAATGAGCTATCGCTGTTACTACTCCCATACAAGATTGGATTCTGTAGTGTTGACAGTTTAATGCAGTCGCTTCAGTCACTGACACAAATGAGAAATCCCTGACGGTAAGATGCTAATCGATCTCTAATCCTGTGGTTATGATCTTCTTAACCACAGCCAAAGCCTTCTGAGAGCTGGTGTGTTGACATGGTGACATTAGTGAAAGAGGAAGTAGCAGGAATTACACATTTGAAAGCAGTTGACTGATGGCCTTTCCATTCACACTTATGAATGGAAAGGTGTATCTTTTGACTATAGTGTTTTCAGATATAATCACTAGTTTTCATGTGGATTTGTGCAGTGTATATCCATAAGTATGGACTGTTAGCAAAAACATGTGTACTGGTAAACAAAAATCCAGATGGTAATGAAATTATAATGTTCTCAGCAAATGCCTGTCAGTCTGGGTACAGATGGGTCTTTATAAACACATGCACGTTTAGAGTGGGAGGTGATCACATGATGGTTTACTCAACTAGATGACAGATTAACCCCCTTTCCACTTCAGTGTGTCTGAATCCCTGTATATTTGTGCTAAAAGTGGCTACGCATGCTGAGGTTTCAGGTTAGCTGAAAGCCAGACACTGCCATATTAATCAAATAAACTTGGGTAGGACATCAAGAATATGTAGGCTGTTTGATATCTACTGATTCAGGGCCAAGAGGATTGTTATTCCTCTGCTGTTGGACTCCATGCTACCCCCCCTTGGCTTAGTCATGATAACAGCTGGAGGACGCATCATACAAACATGCTTCTGCAGCCACAACTCAACTAGTTTTTCTTCTTTGTTGGTATAATAATCATTTTCTTTCGCATGTATTACTTCTGTCAATTCAATTTTGTTTGTTTTGTTTTTGTTCTTTTGATTTTTTTCCCCCCCCACAAGTGGATACTACTTTTTTAAAAAAAAAATTTTATCTTAACATTATGGATAATTTTCCATTCTCATATGGACTTCCATAAATTTCCATAGTGGATATTTAAGGCTGTATCTACCAGAGCAGACTTAAACAAGAAACGTGCTGATGTGATGCAGAGAGGTTCAGCTTATCTATTAAAATCTGCAGGTACTTCATTTGCACAGCCAAATATATTCAAATAATGTCAGTCGTTGCACTTGGTGAAAGCACCATTATCCAGTTTGGCCAATAGCAACTTATATTTACTCAGTGTCTTTATAGGTTCTCAGGCATCAAAGTTATAACGACTGAATGACTTTTTGGTTTGTGAAGATGTTTCACAGGTAAATCTGTGTGTGTTAATCATAAAAGTGTAATTCTGTTTAATGGTTGATGGTTTTTCATGGTGGACACTGACATGTATCGCTCCTTTGTCAAGCCCGCTGTTCCTGTCCCCCGTTCAAAATTTGAACAGGAGTGTCCTTGAAAGAGGGTATTTTAGGTGCAGATTTACAGCTTGTTGAGCTGGCTCTGCTCTGTTCAATTCAATTCAATTTTATTTATACAGCGCCAAATAAGAACAACAGTCGCCTCAAGGTGCTGTTGTTCCATGTATCTGTGTAGTGTTTGTTGTTTTTTGGTATTTTACTTGGTGTACCCTTTAGTAGTTATTTTAGCTTATTTTTTTTCAAGCGTTAATAGTTAGTGGGTCATCTAAGAAATACTTTTTCTTACAGAATGACAAGTTAGGTTTAGGAATCAGCTTCTTGGCTCTTAATGGGGGAAAACACTAAATTTGTTTTAGTTCTTAGAATATTTTAATATGTCAAAGTGTTTCAAGACCTCTTTAACCTTTGTTACATTCACATTTGATGAGACTGTCTTATGACCTGGTCACTGTCCAACTTAATGCCAGAATTATGTAATGCACTGTCCATCTATCCAGGGTGTGCTCATCTCCTCACTAGATACTGTATATTCTAGCGGAGATATTAGTCCCCTGCAACCTATAATGAAGTGCATATTAATTAAAATTGGTTAGAATTATTTGACAGCCATCTAGAATCCAGCAATGAGAATATCTGCTGCTACTTTTGGATGTCTTTGACTTTCTGTGTATGTTTATTTTGCCTGATGGGGCATGTCTGCCTATGACAAGGTGAACATACTCATCTTGTTCAGCTGTCAGCGCTGTGTGTTCATGCACTGAAAGGGAAAGGAGGAGAGATCAAGGCAGCCTGGCACTTAAACTGCAGTGTGACACACACATACACATTCACAGACAATAAGGACCACTGTGAAGAAGTGACAGCCGGCTGTGTGCCAGGGCTGAACAACCACCCTCTGCAGGGAAGCTGTTGGTAACTGTTGTTACTTACCACACTTACTCTGACAAGAAACATAACTGACAGATAATAACAGCATCTTACTGTGAACATCAAGCACTTTAGAGTATACTTAAAGTATCTAGAGTCCCCTAATAGAGACTGACATTAGAAAGCCAGTAATCATAGCTTTCACCATCCCTATAACACATTTCCAGTGTGTTCTTGTATAAGTCCCCATTTTCACTCAAATTTCTATTCTATTTTGGTAGGGTGCAGCATCTGCTGTTGCGTGACCTACCAAGAAAGTTGGATTGTGGCAAGTACAAAGTCAGACACTCAGCACCCTGATGAAGTGTTAAGTCTGAACTCTCTAAAAACACTTAATGTTCATCGTAGAAGGATTGTGAGTTTTCATGAGTAACATAAAAGCCAAGCAGACAGAGAAACTTTCCTTTTTGGTCTTTGCACTAGTTTCCAGGAGACAGCTAGCTGAATGTAAGAATAGACAGCTGCTCGTTCCAAAAAATGTTCAGTTATCTTTGATTGGTCAGCTCCACAGCCTGGGCGGGCATGCTTTAATATTCCACATCAGCCTTGCCAATTTTGTTGTTTGGACTGATGAGTCACAGCCCTTTTTTTAAACTTTCTTTTTTCTCTAAGAAAGGCCAAATTCAAAATGAAACTGCAAAAGAACATTTTGATCATTGTTCAGCTCTGTACTTGTGCATGGCTGACATTTATGATCAACATCAAGTACGGGAACCGTAAAACATTTTTATTAATATTTTTAAAGGAAAAGGAAAACCACTCGAAGGCACTCTTTAAGTAGATACTTTTATGCAGTTGTCTTGTAATTTGCTACTTCCTCATGAAACCCACAGCTAGATTAATAATTTTCTTTTTAATACCCCATAAAATGAAAACATTTCAAGTTTACTTCAAGGTTTTGCTTTTCTTCTCATTAAATGTGAGATGAAGTTCAAAGATGACAGTGATCTGTGCAGCCGTGCAAAAGTATAGTCTGTCAAATTATTCAGGTTAATTTAAAATATTCAGCACTTGCTTTGTGTAGCAGGGGAGAACAAAGTTACATGTGAAATTTGGCCTGTACAGACAGTACTGCCATCACTACTGCTCAGAAAGGATCTGCAATATATTTTACTTATTATGAGATATTCCCAAAGCTCTCACAGATCAAAGAGTCACAAGCTTGTCCTCTAATCGTTATCTATAATTACAGGCCATACCTCTTTCATGCAATCTCCCATTGCTCTATTGATTGCCCTTATTCACAGGCAAAGTGGGTCACTTTGCATGCATCCGTTTAACTCAAATTTATTTACTGCTCTGTTGATTTCTGACATGGCCTTAGACTGGCAAACATTTGCAAATGTTCAACACTCTTCAAGAGATACTTGTAAATATCTCTCTTTGGGTCATGTGCTGACCTCGCTCAACATCTTCTGGAACCTACTGAGTGCTGTACGAATGCAGATTTGTTGTGCAATAGGCAGCTTTCAAGGCTATAATAAAACTAAAATAAAACATGTTAATTAATATTAAGGCTTTACAAGAATTGTTACCAGGATTTCTTTCTGTATGCAGTAATTGGAACTATTAGATAGATCAGGTAGAATGATGTTTCTGCACTGTCCAGGGATGTTTCTAATTGGGTCATGCAGGCTGAGCTGGTTTCCTAGTTTTCTTAGTTGAGGCGCTGGGGAGCTGGACTCTTTCTGACTATCAAGGGAGCAAGTGCGACCTGTGCTGCATGGCTGACTGACAGTCACAGTCACATAGGAACAGTTTGAGGCTGCTTTATATAAAAAGACTATGCTCAAGTTCCCTTCCTTTTGCTTTAAGCTTGCTCTGTTTTAATGTACATGATTGGCTGAAGATCATGCCTTGGCTTGTCACAGCAGTGTTGGTTGGGCAGCGCTATGAATTTGGTCTGAACGAAATAATCCAATAATTATTGGTTGGATATTAAATAGCAGCAACCTTGGTGTGGCAAGGTGATTAACTATAGAGGTTGGTGGCTCCATAACCTTTACTCTAAAAATACTGCAATTATGATAAATTTTGTCCTTTATGGGATGGCCATAGATCAGAGTGGGTGGTCTGTTTATCGCAGAGCTGGTGGTTTGATTCCCGGCCTTGTTTTTTTTCTTTTCTTATTTTTTTTTTTTTTTTTAACCAACCTGCTGGAGCTTAATTCAGGTGACATGGTGAGCGATAAGACGCACTCATAGACTCTGTATGAGAATGATGGCCAAGCGCTTTGAAGCTGCATCCACAGGTAACACTCGGCTTGAGGTTTCACAGTTGGACGCCACTAACCAATTGGTTATGGTGGCTGCTTTTGTCTGTGGGCAGACTACAAGTTCATCATGACAGGTCTTACATAGAGAGACAATTTCAAATATAGACATAATTAGCAGTAACCTTACTAGCATGGTGGCTCCAGAGTACAGTGGTTTACGCATTTGCCTGACAAGTGAAAGATTTGCTAATTTTTATTCTGGGAGGAGATGCAGATGCCTTGGGGGGGTTGTGTCAGGAAGGGCACCCAGCATAAAAATCCCACTGTGGCAATGTCTCATGAATAAGGGAGCAGGTCACCGCTACCTTATACCACAGTGTAACACAAATATACTTAAAACCATCTCAGTTATTAGGTCACCTAACTTTGACTGGGGTCATTTAGATACATTTTTTTTCTATGATTGTTTAATTTTACACATGTTCTTGCTTTTCTATTCATTTATTCATTTTGTTTGTTTATTTTTGTATAACAATAAGTCATTATTTGGTTATCGGTGCCTTGGCACACAACACTGATTGTGATTAGTGTTTAAGGACCGTAGTTTGAGTTTCACTCTGTGAATAGGTTTTATAGGTTAACTGCAAACAAATCTACTTTATGGGATTAATAAAGTTATCTGAATCTGAAACAGTTTAAGGTAGTTTTTAATTAACATTACTTGCATGTATTTGGACTATGGGAGGAAACCACAGCACCCAGGAAACCCACTGAAACCAACATGCTTGAGAACCTTTTTCATGTGAGGTGTCAGTGCTAATAACAGCAGCACCAGGCTTCCCCAGATTATTAAAATGGTAAATGTTTTAATGACTAAACATCAACATGCTAGCATTGCCCCTTTGAACAACTTACAGCTAAAACAACTAAATGTTAGACAGAGTTGACATTTAAATTTTAACTAGAGTTAATATTTAGTTGTTTTAGGTAGTTGCTGATGTTATTCAGTTTTAATTCAGCATAAAAGTTATGGAATTCTTGAATCAACTAGAATCATCTGCTTCAGTCTCTTATAAAACATCTTCCTGTTGTTTAAAGCGAAAGGTAAAACTGTTAGTCTTGTTTCACTGCAGGGATCAAGATGACTCAGGTTCACCATGAATGGAGGCTTTTAATACTGAGTGGGATGGTTTTCATTGTCTCCCACACAGTGTTGTACACATGACTCCGTTCCCACTCACCCCAACATTCCTAAACCCCTCAGTCCCCATCCCATTCAGACTCCAGCGTACACACACACACACACACATACACACACACACACACACTATTACACACATATTGGTAACCCCCCAACAACAATGCATGCTGTCACCAAACTCTGGAAAGTGACACAATTGTGCCTCAGCTGACTGGCATTTGTCTGAACTAGCCTGCATGATGCAGCATGTCAGTGTGTTTCTGCTATATCAGTGAATGTCGTTTAGTCTATAAAAGATCTTTCTGTGTAGTTACAGTCTACATAAGTTGATTTAGATTTCTCACTTGAAGGGTTAAATGCCTGGTTAGAAATTCTTGCAGCTACATCTGCTAACAACTAATTGTGGAAATTTCTCTTTGCTCAGCGCCACTATTAAATGACTCCTAAACAATATTCCTTTTATAACAGTCTTTGTAGTGGAATTTTTTTTCAGTTGTTCTTGTTTTCCCATACTTTCAGGTCCAAGAAGTTGTATGGGAGAGGCACAACCTTCAGTTTATAGCAGAAGAACATAATGCTTGCTAGATAACATCAGTTTGTATCCCTCAGTGCAAACATTAAGTGACTGATTATTTGGTTTTCAGTTCAACCTATTAACATATATTTGCATTAGAATAAGTGTCTTAAGTCTAAGTCTTCCATTTTCTCATTTTTTTAATATTTGCTTTTCTGTTGGATTTGAATGAAAAGCTGTGTTTGTCAGCTCCTGAGACAGCGAGAGGCGTCCTGGTGGTGAATTTGAAACATCTGTTGATTTACACGTAGTCTTAGAGAAATAAATACAACTGGGGAATATTTGGCTGGCTGTCTGTGTAAATATAGATCCTCACTTCTCAGTTTGTGTTGAGAAATTGGAATTTATTGGAAGATTGAAAACTCTAGGTGGTCCAGCTAATAGTGGCATATTGTGGTGATTTCCTTTCACCCATTTGGATCTCATCACAGAGCATGAAGTTTAATTGGCAAGATGAGAACCAGGGCCACACAAATATACTGTCAGCAGATGTTACTGTAACTAGCTGTAACAGTCTGGCAAATTATTCTAATAGCGTCTCTTGCACCTACATTAATAGATGCATAGTCATTCTTCTCTTAAGCAGGGAAGATGAAACTGTGAGCTACTGTGCTATGACTAAGTGCTGTAAACAAATCTTGAAATTAGTTATCACATTTTATAAAATCAAACAATGTTTTACACAAACATGGCAAAACCTATATGCTGATCATGAATTTGTGTACATCTGCTTAATTACAGCAGTTGACTACAAAAAAAGAAAACCAATCCTAAACTCTGTCAGTTGCCTGTTGTTAGTAGCTGATTGGCACTGCCACTGGCAGGGTAAAAAGTTCAGATTTCTCCTGGGCCCAGCCACGCTGAAAATACAAGCAGTCACTGTAGTGAAGGGGATAAAAGTTTGCGCTAGATGGCATATGTTTAGCTTGTACAGTAGGAGCCCTGTTTTCTCTGACTGCAGCAGGTCAGCCTCTGTGTAACGACAGCAGCAGGCAGAGGAGCTGGAGCAAAGCCAGCCCTTCAATTCAGGGAGCCTGTTTGTTACAAGTTGGCAACAATTTAATTTTGGCAGGGTATTGACTGTACCCAAGCTTGGCAAAGGCAAGCTCTGCAAGAAAACATTGTATATGAAGCCCTCGTTCAACTGACCAGATACTGTAACTCCCTCTATATTGGCCTCCAATCTACCCTTCTCCGCAGACTGCAGCTTGTTCAAAATGCGGCGGCACGCCTCTTAACTGGAACTGGCAGGTTTGATTCTGTCACCCCTATCCTCGCTGACCTGCATTGGCTTCCCATCAAATATTGATTTTAAAATTCTATAGCTTACCTATAAAATTATAAATAACATTGCTCCCAGCTATCTTGTTGAACTTCTCAGCTTGTACACTCCTAGGAGAGCACTGAGATCAACGGGCCAACTGCTCTTAGTGCAACCTAGGTCACGGCTGAAGACCAGAGGTGATCGCGCTTTTGCCATAGCTGCACCCAAACTCTGGAATAATCTTCCTACTGCCATCTGAATCGGTTCAATCTTTTAAATCGCGGTTGAAAACCCATTTATTCAATCTAGCCTAGTTAGTGTCTTTATCCTGCAAATGTTCTTTTATATAGTTTTAATCATTTTATTCTATTTTATTGCTGAATAATCTCTTAGTCGAGTTGTGTTTGTATTTTCTTTTACATATTTTCACTGCGCTGCGGCTAATTAGTGCTCTCCACCTGTTGGTGTATTTATTCCATGTTAATGTTTCTTTCTCTAAATTATTGTATTACTGTAAAGCACTTTGGTGTACCACTGGTTTTAAATGTGCTATACAAATAAAGTTGTATTTTATTGTATTGTATTCACATACACACTGATATCAATTAAACTGACTAAATCACTACCAGACTGCTAAAACATCTCTTATATAACTAGACCGGTGCGTTCACTGTTGTTCTACAGGATAAATTGGCATTGTGACATTTAAAAAAAAATATATTATTCAAAGCCAAATAGCACCCTTACAATAGGTGATACTTTTATACAACTGGTATAAATACTGTTTGTATAATAATGTTTGTTACTTAAAATCTGCAATATTTTAGAGACCAACATTCAAGAATATGACTGAGTGTGTATATATATTTCAAATGAGCTACATTAGGAACTAACAGTGATTGTAGGCTGGGGTATTTTGCTACTCTTTCATGTCACCTTTTAGAAACCAACTAACACACTGCTCATTTAGTTTGATCTAGTGCAACAATCATTATGCCTGCAGTGGAGTAGCTTAGCTTACAGTACCGGTCTTGAGTGATGTTATCCCCATCAGCTTGCTTGTAACAGAGGATAAACTCTAATCTTGACTAATCTAGCCAGCTGCACCTCCCTTCTTTGGGAGCAAGCTTGACAGCTCCCCCCACATGGCTTTAGACCAACTTTGACACCATCATTATATGAAAACAAGAAGCTTATCTGCATGTGGTGCAGTGTGATGTTGTGAACTGAGTTATTAAATGAAATCTTTATCCTAGATTTGTTTTTCTCTGATAGATCTATAGCTCTGAGTGCAGGGGATATTGACTCATGATACTCTATGATATAAGCAAACTGTCAAGATCATATGTTACTTGCCTTTGAAACCATTTCCCCCAGGGCAGCACAGGGCAAAGATGCTTTAAACTTAATATTCATTTTCACAGCATGTACTTCAGAGCTCCGTTCCATGTTAGTCCTACTACAGCAGGAGTAGGAACAACCAGACCTGTCACCAGTCCATACAGTATCAGATTGCTGACAGTATGCAGGCTTGTGTATAAACAGTAAGTAATACAAGCTCTATGTAATAGAGTGTGGGCTGTCGGTTTACATGATCATTTCATGGAAAATTCCTTTAAAGAAGTATTTACTTATAGGTTATTTGAGCATTTTAAGAGTTTACCTCCTAATTACAAATTACTTTTTTTCTCTTTTTTTTAAATATACAATATGGCACCAGAGTGCTATCACAGAAATTTCTCATTTTTTGTTTCTTTATTTTATTTTTATTGACATTTGACCTTGTAGAAGATGTTCGCCCACACAGAATGATAGGTAGGCTCGTAGTTTTCTGCTTAGGGACTCTCGGTTCTTGGTTTGCAATTGTTACACCAGCTTTTGAACAGTTCAAACCTTTGACAATGAAATGATGGCTCCTCTAACTGTTGTCAGCATTTCCACTGGTAGATTGCTCCATTACATCACAACAATTACCTGAAGAGAGCAGCATTTCTACTCCACATTGTGCCCATCAGTTCTGGGAATCTGTCAATGAGTCACACAGCTTCTTCTTTTCTCCAAGCATAATATTTGTCTGTGATCTGGCACAAACATCTACATTTTCTTAAAACACATGATTTCCATATCTTGTAATACTACAGATTTTAAGCTTTGTTTACCACAGTGTAGAAACCGACTCACACAATAATATGCACTTATATACTTATTATGTACAAAAAACTGTTATAGTCTTTTGTTTGCTCCTTTTTTCTTTTTCTTTTGAGGGACTGCCTCACCCACAGCTCAACATAACTTAACTTTAGTAATTTACTCAAATGCGGCTGAGCTGGTCATCCAGTTCATGGAATGACTATAGTCCCAAAAAGATAAATCTGAGATGTGTTGTCTCCAGCATTTTGTCTGTCTGTATTATATCAACAGCGTAATTGACCCATATAAGACTATTCTTTCTTTTTTTGCTATTTTTTGCTATTTTTGATATTTAAGAGAACATTACAGCCACAATGCTGTCAGCCCTGCTGCTTTGAAAAAAGAATTTTGGAAGTATAGTCCATTATTTTGCTCTTTGAACACTACTGTATTGGTCCAGGGATTCTTTCTTAAAAAACACCCTGAACCCCTGGGGAGAGGTACAATGGCAGGATTTCTGTGCATTTTGGGAAAGGAAAGCTTGGCTTCAGTGTTTCATTTTCCTAGTGGAAGCTCACTGCTAACTTGGAATGACAAACGCCAATGTTCCCTAGGGTGAAAAAAAGCGCTTAGCTTTGGGAATCTGTCAGGGAACAAGGATTCCAATACCTTCCAGTTACCTATTGAAAATTTGATTTCTTGACATGGGAGAGTGGGTGGCATTTGTGAATTTTGTAGTCTTTGATGCTTTGTGTAAAGTGCTCATCTGTGTTTGGGTAGTCTTAGAGGGTGAAGGCTTATATTTAGCTGGATACATTTTTATTTTTATGAGTGTAGTTCAACATTCAAAATGAATTTTCAAGTTGTATTAAAGGGGCCCTGTTAGAATCATATCATCATATAGATCTGGATTTTTAGATCTGCTAAAAATGGCATTGGATGATTCACAGTTTAAATTCTTATTTGTGCAGCCTCTTAGTTAAGACTGTCTGAAACAGCCATTTTTTAGCTCCCTTCCTTGTAAGCCGACTTTCTTTTATTTGGTTGCCCATTATAAACAGAAGGTTTGAAAAGCAGATGTGTGGGACTTCAGAGCGGGTGGAAAAAAAAAGCTGTCTCAAAACAAGTGTGTAGTCTGAAGCCTGTGGTTGTGGCTCATAGCAATTTCTTAACTATATGTTTACATTAATTTTTTAAGCTTTTGGTCATGTTTAACTCAAACATTATAGTGTTTCATCATAATTACACTGTTGAACAAAGCGTGTCTCAAACATCCAACAGCAGAAGTCACAGTAAACAGGCTGATTAGCTCCTACTGTGATCTCGTGTTGACACAGTGTTTGTTCAGTTCTTCTGAGGACAGAGCTTAATAATGAGACTAAAGAAGAGCATGTTGAGACATGCAAACAACTTTAACCAGAATCTACTTCTAAAATAGAAATTTAGAAGTGTTTTGGTTTGCCTTGGCTGTGATACAGGCCTCCTTCTCTTAAATATTAAAGCATGAAGATGAATCTAATCATTAGCTTCTTACTTGTTTCTAGCAGTAAGATCTGTTGCCTGGATACTGTCTGAAGGATGGTGCTTTTAATGTGCATTCTGCAAAATTTTGGTTTCCATTTTGACATTTTTTGTCATAATGTCTTTACTTAAAGCTTAAGACCTATTTTCATAGGGTTATTATTAGCTTGGACATTAGGTTTTTTAAGATCAGTACATGTCTCTGATATTAGGTATTCACCATCTGCATAACCAGTTTGATTAAAGCCTTTATTAAATTAAAACTGTACAAGCTCTGAATCATACTCCCAGTAACAAGTTTTTTGTGTTATCTTGTTGTGGTTTCTGTACTTGCTAATTAAAAATATAGAGAAAACAGAACTAGGAGTTAACTTACAAAACTTGCTAACATAATGAAGGATCTCATTATGTTAGGACCAGTAATGCATCTAAACTATTTTAAAGTGTTTTAGGTCTTTACTACGCTGTCTTTGTACATTTAACCACTGAGTCAAGTCTTTCAGTAGCTACTGGAGATGTGTTTACTTGGTAGCTTAAATGGCCCTCTGTTTCAATAAAAGCACCTATTAAAACCTGTTCGATCTAACACTGGCGTCAAGATGTCCATCCAGCTAGACCAAGACCAAAGTGGCTGTCTGTTTTACTACAGCTTAGATGTTTCTGTCATTCACAGGAAAACTGTAGCAGGCAGGATATTGGAGACTAGGAGAGGCCCCTGTAAAAGCCTGAGCGCTTACAAAGCTTAGGTCAGAGGGCCAGTATAGACACGGAGGTTCTTTGTTTCTGATCTTACAGAGCGGTGGGGAGCAGTCAGTAAAATTCAGCTAGGTATGGTATGCATGGTATGGTAAGGCATGGCTCTGCATGAGATGGTTAATGTTTAACCTCAGTAACCACCATTATTGGGTTGTTTTTTTTATCTGTATTGTATCCAGAGTACTTGGCCTTAAAAAGGCTAGACTATAGCTCAAAGGTCATATCACTCTTGTCACTCATTGTGAGCAACTTTGTGGTGTTTGTGTCGAACAAACTGGAACTCCATTTCTTCATTTTTTTTCCCCTTCACAAAGTCCTCTTTTATAAATTAATTCACCCTTTCGCTTGCTGTGTCTAACCTTACTCAACATGTGTGTAACATGATCTGGGTTAGTAGAATGGGGATTTGTAGCAGCTAAATTGAAGAGCCAGAATCTGTGCCACTGAGAGGAATTCAAAAGCCCCTAGAGTATTTCCTGAGTAGAGGGGGGTTTGAAGGTTTATTCTCACTCATGCTCATCCCATCAAGCCAGTTTTGGGGTGGCAGTTAAGGGTTTGTATGCCCCTGTCCTACCCAAAAGGCTAAATGCAAACATAGAAATATATTAAATTCTCAATTGTAGTTATAAAAAAAATCAAAAGCAGATTTCACATTCATAAGTTTGTACCTAACAAAGATACATTGTTTTAAGACAAAAAAAGACTTATAACCCCCTCTTATCTTGTGAGCAGCCTTGCAAAAGTAGTAAATAGGCCTCTACTGCTGTCAGTGTTTTTTGTTCTCCCAAGCATTTTAACGCCACAGTTGAACAAATATTTGCGAGTCAATATACAGATATCAAATGTCAGTTATAGCACCCACACCTGTGTTGTTCTCTAAGGACCTCGTTGTGGGACCAGTATTTTGCGGTAATGTGTGTGTCATCTCTTTAATAAGTGCATTAAAGTGAGTCTGCTTGCCCTCAGTTGAGACATTTCTCTTTGCAGCAACACTGTAAACTTGTAGGATTGATATTAGAGCTTTACTTTAATAGTCCTACCAATTCAATTAAGGCTGTGTTTCATTATAAAGCTCTAACCTATGGTAACATGTGAATTTCCAAGTTATAGCCTTAACGGTGACATATTTCGCTTCATGGATGTGTTGGTAAAGAATTTTGACTGATTTCTTTACAATTCAGCATTAACTCTGGTCTCACCTTGTTCAGTTATGTGTGAGGGGCTTTAGACAAATCATCCATAAATGTATACTATATGTTCTTTAAGTGTCGGCTCAAATGGATCACTCTAACGTCTTTCATTCAAAAGTGTTGTTGCATTAGTCTGCCTATTGCCCACTACACTACTGTGAACACAATTAAATATTGATTTAGGAATTAGGGCTGTTCGATATAACGATATATATCGGATGACGATATAAAAACGTCTATCGTTTCATTTTACGCTATCGTTTGTTTTGTGGTGTCGCAAAATAAACTGTTTACGGCAATATTTCATTATTTTGATGGTCACTGTAGTGGCTATATTAATTTCCTAAAGTTCTCTCTTTCTCTTATATTTAATATAACCACACTACAGACGGACAAGCGCTTGTTTTTATGCGTTGTCGTTAGCAACAACGATGGTAAAACCACCTCGTGTCCGCTTGTTTATTTTCCACATAAACCTTTCACAATAAAGCTCAAGATCCTGTTGAGACTTTTCAAAATAAACTGAATCACGTGAAAGATGCAGAGTATTTACGGATGAGAAGCAAAAAAGCCGTCAGGTGCTAAAAAATAAACCTTAGACTCAAACGTTAGAACAGGCTTTTCCCCGCAGCACGCTGTGTAATAAATACTCACAAAGAAAACGGCGGCCGTTACAACCTATGTCTAAAAATGTATTGTTTCATGCATCAGTTAAAACACTCAACTCCAGGTACGCGACGCCCAGCTGGAAACACTTCACGCAAGTCGAGCTGCCCGAGATTCACAGAATTTACAGAAAATGTTACATTTTTGTGATTTATATCGTTATCGGACGATAGATGTCTTAATATCGGGATATGAGATTTTGGTCATATCGCACAGCCCTATTAGGAAGTGTCACACAACCATTCCATCACTATTCCTGTTTAAACACACTCGCCACATGCACCTTTCTGAAGCTGGCAACCAACCCAAAAATATCAGCATCACCTTGCAGCTAAAACAGGACATTTTAATCAACTTAAACCTGCCTGTCATCTCATAATATACCTCACCTTGGACTCTACTCCACGTTTCCTTCGTCCATTTTAGTGCCCTCTTCTTTTCTGTCTTTTACCCTGACAATTGCCAAGTCATTCCCAGGACAAAAACATCTTCCCCTCATGTGGACTCAAAGACCCACCAAGCATAGAAGAGTATTGGAGGAGAAAACACTGGAGGGAGTTGGGGTGGAAGTGAGCATCTTTGGGGGGCCAGGAGTTCAGTTAATCCACAACCCAAACATTGTTCCATCATCTAATCTGGGTGGAAATGGGACGGACTGGCTGGAATACTAACATTTAGCTCACAGCGCTGCCATTTTACTTGCAGGAAATTTGGCATGTTTAATCAGAGGGGGCTTATCCAGAGTTGAGGGAAAAGGGAGGCATAAAGAAGAGAACTGGGCATTGGAATTCAGACAGTTAAAGCTCTTAGGAAAACATGTTTGGAAGAGAGCTGTCTCCTCTGCTCTAATGCAAGGTGTATAGTTTAAATGTATGTTATACTGCCATAGTCTAAAGGGTTAGCAGAGTAACAAACTAAATAGATTTTTAGGTATTTTAAACACTGTAGCACTTTGAAAAGCCCCCTTGTTGTTATTCACAGCTAAATATGCAATAGCACTGGGCATGCCTGAGTAGAAAAGGAACTGTCTTGTGTGTAAATGGTGTGTGGGAGTGTGTGGCACACTTGGTAAGCTGTTTTTGCCTCATTGAGTAATAATCACAATGAGAGAGATTCATTTGTAAAAAGAAAACTTTTGATGTTGTAGGTTGGGGTTCAATGGAACAATTTTTACAAACCTAATAAATACAACATATTTTGTTTGCATTCCTCCTGCTCTTCCTGCTTGTTCAAAGCCATGTTTGAATAGTTAATCCAGAATACAAATAAAACAAAAAACATATCAAGTAAAGAAAGTATGTT
The DNA here is from genome assembly GCF_013358895.1 of Oreochromis aureus. Classification (NCBI taxonomy): domain Eukaryota; kingdom Metazoa; phylum Chordata; class Actinopteri; order Cichliformes; family Cichlidae; genus Oreochromis; species Oreochromis aureus. The sequence continues at coordinate 24,443,923 of NC_052943.1, read as the reverse complement.
AACCATCAAATATCTAGCTATCTAGCACCTATTTTCTTCTGCTGCTGTTACAATCAAATTTCCCTAATTAAAGGATTATTCTATTCTATTCTATTCTATAGCATAATTGTTTTCTGCTCTCTTGGTTGGAAAGAGAGCAGAAACACTGGAGAAACTGCAGAATAAATATTCTGCAGTTTCTCCAGTGTTGTGTAGTACTTCAGCCCTTACTTTAACATAATATGGTAGCTAAAGTTCTTTTTTTCTTTCTTTCCTTCTTTCTTTCTTTGTTTTTTTTTTCATGTTAAATGCCAATGCTTTATTCTTGAGATGTTTGAAATTTGACCTTCTTGTTTAGTGTCAAGCTTCATCAAAAGATATGTTTATGTGAATGCTGAGACATCTTTTCATCTAGCATTTAATCTTTCATGTGAAAGGAAATAACAAAGAACGGCTTTTACGCCCAAATTTAAAGAACTAACAAAAACATAGCAGCGAGTTTTCTCCTTGCTCATGTCCCAATGGGATTCATGGGTTAACATGCTTAGTTTTATATAATAATGGCTGTTGAATTTAAAAAAGATCCATATAAAAAATAGCATACTACTTTTTAATGTCATTGGTTATTAAATGAATAAACCTGTGCTTTCATACACCGTTGTTTACACCATTGAGGGGTATTAAATGAACAGCTGCATTGGCGTTGTCCACATTTCTATCATAATCCATGAAAAATATTAGAAATTTAAAGGGAAAATCTTACTTAATGTACCTTTCTAAAATGTGATGACAAAGCGTATACTGTTCAAGAGGCCACAGCTTGCATGGTTTCCAGTTGACATCATGAGTTTAACTCCCAATGATATCTACTAACACCATATATTGGATGCAGGGAAGGCTAACTTGGATGACATGTGCAACTAGTAAATAAAAGTAGCTAAGTAGCTAATAGTTTTCAATAGAATACTCCCTTAACAAGGTAGCGGCACCAGATTAAATGTTAGTTTAAACTGTGAACTTAACTTTGTTAATATTGTGCTATATGTGTCACCTCTCTCATGAGTGGGATTTGATTCATTGCTCTGTTGAAGTGAGATGCAAAAGTTGAGCCAAGTGTGGAAAACTTGCTACACTCAAAGTTCACCTACTTGTCTTTGGGAATTACTGTCACAGGGTGTTTAGCTGAATGTGACAGATTTGGTGTGTGCGACTGTGTCTGTCTGTCTTTTTCCTGCTAATTGAAAGCAGGTGACAAGCGGTTGGGCTTACTTGCATGCTTGTATGCAAGGGTGAAAAGGAGAGGTGGTTACTATTAAAATTTACAGTCGTGTTGGGCAGTGTCTGAAGAGTAGAAAATGAGTTGTATTACCAGTAACATAGCAGCATCAGCAACATGGGGCACTCAGCACTCAGGTACAGTTAAAAAAAAAAAAAAAAAAAAAAAAAAAAAAAAAGGTCATAAGAAGAGAAAACCTTTCAACTTAAAAGCTGTTTTAACTTTGAGTGAGAGAGTCACTTTCTGCTCACTAAAAACCAAAGGAAAAAAATCAGGAAGACAGAAAAAAGCCTGATTGCATTTAGAAAGAACCAAACAGGACATTCAAGCCCTCTGTAACGTTTTATATTCTGACATTTCAATTATGATATCTTAAAACTAGGGCCTCCAGTTAACTGACTTCCGTGTGTCCAGCACTAACGTATCTCCATAAAAAACAGAATAATTGCAGTCTTTAAAGAGCTGCTGTGTTTGTACAGTGATGACTAACAAATGTTAATATCAAAAACCTCTGTCATAATGTAATCAGGATTATAAACCCTTTTTTTAATCCGTGTCATATTACAATTCATAACAATAAGACATATCTATCACCTTTTAAATGAGTCAGCACTTTGCATGTGCAGTTTTATGAAAGTTATCCTCTATGCAGTCCTGTGAAAAACTAAGTACACCCTATGATTCATTAGCAGCAATAATGTGAATTACTTACTTTATCGGTATCTCACATTGTTGGCCCTCTCTTCCTTATATCATCGCTTATCTTCATTGAGGTTTGCCGGCAATAATGTATGCACAGCTGCCTTAAGGGCCCACCACAGCCTTTCAGTTAGGTTGAGGTCTGGACTTTGACTGGGCTTTTGCGTCCCTTTGGCTAACAAAAGATCTGAATCATTCTGTTTTAGATTTGGTGTTTGTGGTAGGATCGTGCTGTATGACACAGTCTCAGACAAGCTTTAGTTATCAGACATATGGCCTTTAGATTTAACTCTAGAATTCTTATACATAGACGGTCAACTTGGTAACTTCAAGCTGCCCTGGTCCTGTGGCTGAAAAATAAGCCAAAATCATCGCCCCTTCACCACTGTGCTTGAAAGGTACAGTATGAGTTGTTTGTGCTAATATGCTGTGTCGGACCTTTCACCAAAGATTGTCCTTTGCATTATGTCTCCTTCTCCATGACTGGTATATCTCCTTTGTCCAAAAGAAAAGAGAGAGGTTTTATTCATCACAGATTACTTTGTAAGCTTAAGCCATGCTGCCATCTTCATTTTAGAGAGAAGAGGCTTTCTCCTGGCAGTCCTTCCAAACAGTCCACACTTGTTCAGTCTTTTTGTAATTGCACTTATTGTACTCAAGAAATTCAAAATTAAACATGCTAACAGCGATGTGGCTCTTGGGTTTTCTTCAGTACATTTTTGTCAATCCTTGACCTCTATATATTTTTGGTTTCATGTACAGTTTCAGTCTTTGGTAGTTAATTTTTATTGTTTTGTTTCTCCATTTGCGTTAAAACATAAAAATGCTCCTCAATAAACTATATTATAACTGTAGCTATAGCTCCACCACAAGAAATTGTCTTTCTAGGGTTCAATGTAAGCTTTCATTTTACTGTTTCCACTTTAGCATGAGATTGACCACATTTTTTTTTTTTTAACCAACTAGAGTTGCATTTAAATATTTATCTGGACCAGGATTGCTCTTTGAGTGTCGGTTGACAGCTCCAGTCTAACAGGTTAATGTGATGAAACTTCTCAGAGAAAAGCAATGTGTCTTGCTGAGTAGGAGCAGTACATGACTAAGCATGGGTTTTGTAGGTTTCCCACGCCAGATGACTCTCACAGGATCCACCATGTGCCTGGAAACATTTGTGCTTTTTGGACTGACATGTGACAGTAATGCTGAGAGTATTTGTGTTTTAAAAGGAAATCTATTGCATACTAGGGGTGGGGGGATTGGGAAAAAATACAGAGTAATGTTGCAATATTTTATGTGGTGATGTTTTATCGATACAGGGACACCAAATATTGAATATTTCCATCTATCCATCCATCCATCCATCCATCCATCCATCCATCCATCCATCCATCCATCCATCCACTTCCACTTATCCAATTCAGGGTATTGATATTTTAATAAATAAATCTACCTAATATTATCTCATCATGCTGAGATAATATTAGGTGAGCAGACTGACATTGAATTGACTCAACTGAAAAACCATCAGTGGACACTTAGCTTGACAAAGCTACCTTCCAGTTCAGGCCAAACTAAAGGCACATTTGCATAAGTAAAAATAGGACGGCAACCTCCTTGCATTTATAAACTCTATCTTATAACAATGTTTATGGCAGGTTTTAGTGCCAGTGTTGGTATTCTTAACAATATAATTTTGCAACAAAAAAAATAACTGAGGTGATATGAATTTCTTATTGGATACAACCAATACTGACAAAGTTTAACTTTTAAAGGATAGAATGTGAAAAAAGGTGATAACTCAGCAAAATGTTTTTATTTCATATTATGGGTGAAGTATTGTGATATTATCATGTTGTGGTGTGTCTGGTGATTCCTACCACTTTCGAAACTATTCTGTTTAACTGGTCTGTTTCTGTTTTTTTTCCTTCTCTTGAACTGCACACTTTATTTATGCCTTCCTTTCCCTCTTTATTGTGCTCTGCATGACTGTAAATCAACATAATTCATTGCTGCTGCCTACAGCGTGTGGTACTAAGGTCTTGCATAACATGCTGTCCCACACAAAATTATTTTCTGTTTTATCTTTGAGTTTGAAAATTAAGTGATGTTTTGTACCTAAATGCTTTCCTTCTGACAGCAGTCTTTATTGCATTTGTTCAGGGTGGTCTTTTGAAGATGTATGCATTCACAAGTTTTACTCTATGAAAACGTACTCATCTATCAGATAAACTGAGCATTCCAGCTCTATGATTGAACTGTTGCACTACAGTGCTGATTCCCTATAATACCATGCCAATTAGTTTCTATTAACTGTCATTACTTGCTAATACCTGTTTCATAACACCCTTTTGTTCATTGTCTCCAGGCTGGGCAGCAGCACTACTGCGGTTCCAGCTTGGCTCAATTGACTTAAAAACTTTAGTTGCTTCCTCAAAGCCATTTGTCTTAACTCCTGCCAAAAAGAAGGAAAAAAAACTTGGGTGTTTGCATCCTGTAAACACGTGTTGACATCAAATACATGTACAGGGGGATGTTCTTCGTACCTCGCTTACTACATCCAAGATCAAATGACACATCCAAGATCAAATCATCGCGCTAACCGTGAGCTCGCTAATCCGGTTGTCCGAACGCACCTGTTGTTGACGATTAGTATAGCTGGCTGAAGTAATCTGAGATCACTGGGTGGCTTAAAAGGGGCTACGCATCGATAGTAGAAACATTGATCGGCAACCCTGTGATTGGTCGGCGAAGATGTCGAAGGAGCGCGCGCAGTATCTCACGGCAGCAGACCAAGAACTCTTGATTGAGGGATATCAGGAGTTTCAGAGTTTAATTAAAACGCAGGGGAACACTGCAAAGGCTGCAAAAGCAAGGAGAGAGGGCTGGCAGAAAGTTGCTGACAAATTAAACTCGTAAGTGATCCATGATATTACATTATATCATGTGATATTATTTCATTCCACATTATATTATATTACATCATATCCTCTTTCACATTAGAGCCACAACAGATAAGATGGCGCCGGTGAGGTCGGCTGCCGTCACGACTGCTCCGACCACCTTTTCTTCGTTTTTGTTTTTTAAGTTAGTTTTCAGCGTTCTTACATCGTCAAATTCATCACCATTGGGTACATTAGGTATAACAGTGACACTCTTGTTTCTATTGGTATACAATGTACTCACAATTCAAGTTTTAACTCCGGATCCGAGCTGGCCGAGTGAGATCTTGAGGAGAACAAAGGGCGCGACGCCAAGCGGCGGCGGCCTCGAGGGAAGCGAGCCGGCGTCAGGAACAGGCTGAGAGCTCGTGCACACCGCACACCTCTGCCTAGCATCCTGCTCGCCAACGTCCAGTCACTGGAGAACAAGCTTGATGACCTCAGGGCCAGGATAAAGTTCCAGAGAGACATTCGGGACTGCAATCTCCTCTGCTTCACCGAGACATGGCTGAACCCAGCGGTGCCGGACCACGCCATCCAGCCGGCCGAGTTCTTCTCGGTTCACCGCATGGACAGGACACGGACTCGGGAAGTCAAGGGAGGCGGCGTGTGTTTAATGGTGAACAACAATTGGTGCAACAGCGCCGAACGTTGTTCCTCTCACACGCCCTGCACACCAAATCTGGAACTACTGTCCATCATGTGTCGTCCCTTTTATCTACCTCGAGAGTTTACATCGGTCATTATAAGTGCCGCTTTATATACCACCACAAGCGGACACGGACACTGCCTTATGCGAGTTGCATGAGGCTCTCACCGGCATCAGACACAACACCGGGCGCCGCGCTTATTGTGACGGGGACTTCAATAGTGCCAACCTCAAACGCGCAGCGCGAACTTTCACCAACATATCACCTGCCCCACCAGAGGTGAAAGGACACTGGACCACTGCTACACTACGGTCAAGGACGGCTACAAGGCACAATCTCGCCCTCCGTTTGGCAAATCCGATCATGCCGCCATCTTCCTCATGCCAAAATACAAACAAAGGCTGAAACAGGAAGTTCGGTTCAGAGGAAGGTCGCGCGCTGGACGGACCAATCGGTGGCCGCGTTACAGGACGCACTCGACGACGCAGACTGGGACATGTTCAGGAACAGCTCCGATGATGACGCCAACGTGTTTACGGAAGCGGTGGTGGGATTCATCGGGAAACTAGCGGATGATACCGTGGAGACAAAGACCATCACAACGCTTTCCCAACCAGAAGCCGTGGGTGGATAAAACCATCCGCGACGCTCTGAGATCCCGCACCGCTGCCTACAACACGGGACTCGCGACGGGGACATGGACCCGTACAAAGCCGCGTCTTATGACGTGCGGAAGGTGGTGAAAGAGGCGGCAGCAGCGCTACGGGAGGAAACTAGAGTCACAACTCCAACAGAGTGACTCTAGGAGCCTGTGGCGGGATTAAGGACAATAACGGACTATAAAGCACCAACAACCGGTTTGACGAAACGCGGACGGGACTCTGGCAGACGAGCTGAACACTTTCTATGCTCGCTTGAGGCTGCAGCTAAGGACTACAACGATGCTAGCGCTAGCGGCGCTAACGGCTGCAGACAGGAAGATACTGCCAACACCGGAAACGTGCTCGTCATCTCTGAGCATGACGTGAGGAGAGCCTTCAAGAGAGTGAACACCAGGAAAGCAGCAGGACCAGACGGCATCCCAGGTCGTATCCTCAGGGACTGCGCGCATACCAGCTAGCACCTGTGTTCACTGAGATATTCAACATCTCTTTATCTCAGTCGGTGATCCCCACATGCTTCAAGGAGTCCATCATTGTTCCTGTCCCGAAGAAACCCCACCCTGCTTCTCTCAATGACTATCGCCTGTAGCCCTCACCTCAGTAGTGATGAAGTGCTTTGAACGCCTGGTCAGAGACTTCATCATTTCTTCACTACCAGACACACTGGACCCACTACAGTTCGCCATCGTCCAAATCGTTCCACAGACGATGCCATCTCTCATCTCCTCCACACATCACTCACTCACCTGGACACTAGAAGGGGAATTATGTTAAAATGCTCTTCATCGACTACAGCTCTGCATTTAATACCATAATCCCTCCACACTCACCACCAAACTGGAGCACCTGGGACTCAGCTCATCTATGTGTCAGTGGATCTCCAACTTCCTAACTGGCAGACCACAGGCAGTAAGGATGGGCGGACATGTCTCAGCCTCCACCACTCTCAGCACTGGAGCCCCCAGGGGTGTGTTCTGAGCCCCTGCTGTACTCTTTGTACACATATGACTGTGTGGCCACTACCAGCTCCACCACCATCATCAAGTTTGCTGACGACACACCGTCGTGGTGGGCCTTATCTCTGATAACAACGAGACGGCCTACTTGAAGGAGGTTAGGAATCTGGAGACCTGGTGCCAGAGGAACAACCTCCTTCTAAACGTCAGTAAAACAAAGGAGTTGATAGTGGACTTCAGTACTAAGCAGGAGAGGAACTACCAGACCCCGTCATCAACGAGTGCCCAGTGGAGAGAGTGGACAGCTTCAAATACCTCGGAGTTCACATCACGCAGGACCTGTCATGGTCCTGTCACATCAACACCATAGTGAAAAAAGGCCCGACAGCGTCTCTCCACCTCAGACGCTGAGAGACTTCCGACTGCCCTCCAAGGTGCTCAGGAACTTTTACACGTGCACCATAGAGAGCATCCTGACGGAAACATCTTAACCTGGTTCGGGAACAGCACCATGCAGGACAGACGAGCTCTACAGAGGGTTGTGCGATCAGCTGAGCGCACCATCCGCCTCCGAGCTCCCTGACCTGCACTCAATCTACAGCAGGCGGTGCTGGACCAAGGCCAGGAAGATCGTGAAGGACCTCAGCCATCCCAACAACGGACTGTTCTCTCTGTTGAGGTCAGGAAAGCGATTCCGCTCCCTGAAGACCAACACAGAGAGACAGGAGGAGCTTCTTCCCGCAGGCGATACGGTCTCTCAATCATCACACCACCACATAGAACGGACCCACATATATGGTTCTTACACACACACACTGGACAGTCTGGACTTTGTTTACACTTAATCACTTTAAGCATATTTGCACTGCACAAGACACCTACAATGTGGTTTGCACAACACTGGACATTATATTTCTCCATTTCCATTTAATACTTGTAAAATGCTGCTGTTATTGTATATATATTTATATTTCTTCATACATTCTTATATATTTCTATACTGTGTATTGTGTATTTTGCTGTACAGTTATTTTATTTTAAACTTTAATTCATATATATTTTATCTTATTCCTTCCCAGCTAAATTTACCCTTCATTCTAATTTGTGTTGTACAGTTATTTTATTTTCAACAAATTCATATATATATTTTATTTTATTCCTTCCTAGTTAAATTTACCCTTTTTAATTTTCATATTTATTTCCTATCTTATTCATAGCCCTTTCTTTTTTCCTTAGGTCACGAGCAGTTGTGTAAGCATTTCACTGCATATCGTACTGTGTATGACTGTGTATGTGACAAATAAAAATTTGAATTTGAATTTGACCCACTAGAACATGGGAAAAAGTAAAAGTGAAATATAAGAATATTCTACAGAATGGTAATATTTATCACTTATATTGCTTTTAGTCTATGACAAGAGACCCTGGAATAATCTGTTTGTTTATAACAGCAACCAAGAAAAGGGCAGAGCAAATAAAGACAGGTGGTGGTCCTGCACCCCCTCGTCACACCCCTTTTTGTACTGTGACATTTATTGACATTGTGGGTTTTATGTGTGTAGTTTGAATAACACTCCATCACTTTTACCTGTTCCCATGCAAGGGTGACTGAAGCATGCACAGTAAGTCGGGAGTAAGTATATACAGTACAGTAAGTATATATATATATATATATATATATATATATATATATATATATATATATATATATATATATATATATATTTGAGAGAGAGAGAGAGAGAGAGAGAGAGAGAGAGAGAGAAAGTAAATAATAACCTCACGGAGAATCGATATCTCTCTATGAGCACACCGTCGCGCCAAGCTAAAGGATCCCGTCTATCCCGCAATATACGCTAAATTCTGTAAACTCTCCTTATCAATCTTGCACCTTCCTTGCTCGCGTAGAAAACGGACAGGACATGGCTGCGACAGACTTCCCAAATCCACCTTCGCTCTTATAGCCGTGGTCTCTCATCTTGATTGCACGTAGTAATTTACTATTACTACTCTAAAATATGAATTACATCTGACATGATCTACTACATGTAATAGAATGATTAATAGTACATTTCCCTTTTTTCGGAAATGACCTGTATGTATCTGTATGAAATCAATAAAAGAATCAAATACATTATCTTTAGTTACATTGATAATATTTATTTATGGTAAAACAGTGGCGAAATATCGCTCTTGCTTTCATATAACTGCAGCGGACATACCTGAGAGGCCGCGATCTAATCCTGTTTACATAAAGTAAACCTGCTCCCGAGCAGGCTTACTTTTACGGCTCTGTTGCTATGACAGCAAGCCCCAGATGAGCTTCGGAGAACCGAACGATCCAAGATCACGCCAAATCGTCAACATTCAAATCCGGCTAACTTGCTTAGCGAGGTACGAAGAACAGGCCCCTGGTTTGTAGAAGCCTGAATGCTTTTTGATGTGTTGTCCAATAGGGGTCCATGAATCTCTGTGTTTGTGTCGGTTGATAAACTTTGTTAGTCACTGGCATTTAGGGCTAGATTGTGTGAACATGCTTGTTTGATCATCCCTCTGGCTGTTTTTGCTCTGCAAACTGGATCTGCTGGTGATGCTGTCTCCAGATCAGTCTAACATGGAGAAAGGCTGGATGTGCTGATGATTGTTGTGATTTAATGGGGAGCTGCCATGTCAACTTCAGAGGCATGATCCAATATTATCCCAAATCTTATAAAACCTCTGCCAACTCATAGAAACCTCATGATGCGTGCTAAAAATTAGGCATGGGGCTCAAAGATGGACAAGCTATTCTCTTTTCCAGATTCACATTGGCCCCAAATACCTTAAGTACCTCAGTTTGCTAACTGGAAATTAGACTTTGTTACAGGATTTGGAGCTCATTCTTACACTGAAAAATGATGGTTTCTAGCAAATCCCTAATGATATGTTGATAAATAGATTTTCTTTCCATACTTTGAAGTTCAAGTTTTATGTGACATTCTCTTAAATACAACAGATTGTTTTTCTAGATAATATTTTATGTAGTTGTAATCTCTTGTGTTAGAAGCTATTCCAAAATGTCTTTTATGTGGGATAAAAGATGTTCCAACTGTCATCTAACTGTTGGCTCAATGCGAAAGACATGTTTTTTTGTTTGAAAGTATGAAGTTCAGATGAAAAAAATCAACATTATTATTCATCAAATTTTAACGATTAAAAAAACTCACATATTGTGCTCCATTGGATAAACAGTGCACAAAAAATATACAAATGCTGACTTGTCTTTTTTGACATAAATAAAAGTGCTTATAGAGAAATTAACCTAGCTTGCTCAGATCAACCCCATCCCCAGATCAACTTCCCAGTTCCTGTTATTTCTCCCATTTATACAAACGCCAGCACACTGTGCACAGAGCGAAGGCTCTGTAGTCACAATGAAGGATCCCCGTGGTGGTGGCAGTGGTGTCAGGCACTGAAAAGGTCTGGATGACTAATCGTAGGTAGATACCACTCCTTACCTTTGGCTGAACTTGTTGAGGCTCCATAAGTTGGGGGAACCCCCGGCCAGAGAGGCTCCTCTTATGAACAGCCATGTGTTCGTAATTTCACTCCTTTTTCACTTATTTGTTTATTTTTTGGGGGGGGGTTTTGTCTTCTGAAATCTACTTTTTTTTTTTTATCAAGTCCTTTATTTTCAAAAAAGCCAAAGGCCAGATTTAATCTTTTTATGATACTAAAAACTTGGCAGTTTATGCTCCATTTCTGTGCCAGGATGGTGTTTTGTCTTGTCCTGGAACAGTTGATTTAGATTCTCCAGTACTGAACTGAGTGGTTTTATTGTTCTGTCGCTTGCTTTGAAAAGACACTAGACTTCACAAATCACGCAGCAGAATTATTGTTTATTTCTGTTCCTCCCGCACTTCTTAGTGAATGGTTACATACTCTTGCCTTTGTTCTGTTAATCAGAAGCATTTACAGATTAGGCCGTCTTGCCCAGTTGAATTAACAAGATTATTGGCCCTAGGCCAGAAGACGTATTTACATGTGTTCTTGGACCTGAACACATAGTGTTGGATTCCACCAGGATTATGCAACACACTTAAGACAACATCCTGTGAAGCAGAATGTGTTTGACTACAAAGCAGGCATGTGGTTATAAAGCAGTCTGTGGGTTGGAAGCACATGTCTCTGTTTATGTTCACCAGCCCCTGAGCTAGCAGCTTTCAGCTCTTTAACAGGCCGATCACACTTTGCCCAAGGGTCTTGATGTAAGTAATGTTTTACTTTCACAAGTCACAAAAAACAGCTTCTCTGTAAACCTTGAGTTATTACTTGATAATTTGGGACAGGTAGTGGTCCAAAGCAAGGCCTCGGAGATTACTGCAAAGGCTTTGTTTTCATTGGATGGCAGTCACAGTGGAAGGATTGCAGTAATCTGGTTCAGACGGGGAGCCAACACTGATAGAGTCATAGACTCAATGGTTTGATGGAAGGCTCTTTGATATAGCTGTTGTTTTGACTGCCGTTCCTAGTTTTTCATTTTTCTTGGCGATATTTTTTTTAGTAAATTGTTTTGAAATTGTGGTCCACCGTCAGATATGATTTAACTGTGGAGGAGACTCCTAACTTCACATGTTTTCTCTCTCAGAACATGAAAGCAAAGTCTCCTGGGAGTTTCCATGCTAGACCTTCATTGGGTATTCATTTTCAGAAATCATCAAAGTAAAAAATAGATTCACACACACCAATGTTCCCTCAGGGATACTTGATTTGGCAAAAGTTTGACTCTGCAAGCTTCATTCATGCATTTCCAAACCGACAGGGACTTCTTTTATCTGTTGATGTAAGAATAATAGTAATGGGTGCTCTAGACATGAATCCATGAGAATGACTTTGGTCTGGACACATGAAGGGCTTCTGAAGGAAAAGGAAGCGAAAAGAAGGAAAGTAAAGCCAATCAACAACGTTCGATTGTGTGTGAAACAATGTGGGCGACATTCCACTGAAAACAACAAAGGCAACACATTCCTCGTTTTAATTGAATACCCTCGTATGACCCTGAAGGGGTTAGAAAACACATTCATATCCAGAAGCTTCCAGGTCTTTACAGCTTTGTCTTTGCGTTGACAGCTTTTAAATTCTAAATGTTCTCATCGGAATATTTGTTTTTGTGATCAGGAAATAGTTTTTGTGGTATTACTCTTTCCATTATAGCTGCTGTGAGTAGTGTTTTTGTTGAAATCTTTATTGCCCACTTTAAATTATCTTTTGTAGATTTCTGTGTTCTTAACAATTAACCTGCAGGTAATAATATTTTAATAGCTGAGGCAACAGAGATGCAAAAACACACAGGTAGCTAGCCCCTTATTATAAATACTGATTTTTACTTTTAATATCACAACTGGTATGCCCATTATCAACTAGTATTTTACCTTTCCTCACAAAAATGAAATATGTCCATTTGATTTTGTATTTTGCTCAAATGGTATAGTCAAACTAAGAATTCCTTTGGGTCACAGAGGAGTTAGGAGTGTCTTCTAACAATGGCACTTATTAGAGCCACAGATGTGCATGAATCAAAGTCCTTGGCTTTGTGCAGACACTGCCAAACTGAAAAGCAGGATAATGAGGATACCAAATCCTTTACATATTCTACAGGTCAGAAAGTTCTGTAGCCAGAAGTCAAACATGTAATTGATATTGATGTGCATGAACCCCAAAAGGCAATATATTAATTGATTTACCCTTGGAGACACTGGCTTCCACCAAGGAGTTTTGACCTACTGAAGGCCAATAAAATGAAATGTGGGATTTATTGGATTTGGCAAAAAAGCTTAAAATTCGTGTACAGTTCTAAACATTTTTTCATTGTTTCTTTTTTTCATGAAATTATGATAGTCGCTGTGTATTCCACTGAAACCATAAAATACCACCTGTAAGGACAATATAAGTCAGAATAGAAAGTTCTTTATTTTATTTTAAAGAATAATGGCCTGCGTTGTTTTTGTCTGTCTAGTCCACTGACCATGAAATGTTGCTGTCTTGAACCAAACCAGGGAATGCTATTTTTAATGTGCTGAAACCTGGGATTGCTATTCAGTAACGCTAATCCCCTGGGAAGGATAATCTCTCATGCACAACACTACAGTATGTTACGAAGTATTGTAAGAGCTGGAAATGTCATTCTCAACTGTATAAAGGATGAAAATGCCATTAGCTAATAGTGGGATCGTTTAGCTGTCCTCTGGTTGTAAAATCTCTCACAAAAGAATCTTTTGTGTTATAAAATATTTATTTGGTGTGTTTTTGGAATAGATTTAATCTTACTGTTTAAGTTAAGCGTGAACACGAAGAGCCAAGACAATTTTCTGACAAGGTAACTTTACCCTGAATCAAAGTGAATCCAACTACTACTGGCAGTCAATGAAGAAAATGTTGTACATCGATAGTCGTCTGCTTGACTAAACCAATTAACACTTGGGGACTTATTTGATTTATTCCTGAGTTAGATGTGACCATTCTAAACACTCTAATTTCTGTAAATTTTATAACAGATAATAATAAATATTGGAAACGGGGAGAAATGGCTAGCCTGGCTCTCTATAGAGGTAACAAAATGCATGTAGGAGGATCACAGAACCTCATTCTATAACATGTTGTGTCTTGTTTCCAACTGCAAGACCATTTATGGGATTGTTATCGCAGTGTGCGTGTGTGCGGGCATCTCATTATGACACAGTGTGGTCCTAGACACATCTATGCACACCAGTGCATAAACACACAGGTGCACACTGGTTGCTCTTTATGTCTGTCTGTGCATTTGTTGGCAGTTTTTGTCAATGCATCAACATCATAACTGTGTAAGATGGATTGGTAAAACTGTACATCTGTGCAAATTAAGTTTAAAGATAATGAGATCCAACCCATTAACACTATTGTGGGGTGCCATTTTCCCACATTTTCTTTTTATTTGTTTGTTATTTGTAAGAAAAAAATGCAAATACAAGTCTGCATATTGCACATCAGCTATTGCACAGGTTAATCATATAAAATCTAATTAACTCTTTATTGGCTGCTTGCAGATTAAGTTTAAGATAAATTTAAGTAAAGTTTTCCCTGTGTCTCACTTACACAACTTACACAAGAGCAATTACACTTTTAAAGTGTAATTGTTAGAATTGTTTTATAAACCTAAGCAAGTAGATGTTAGTGACTAATCCTAAAAAGCGAGTAAAAACAACATCAAACAGTGAGTGGGGGAGAAAAAGTAAAATCAAGGTCCAAATTTTGGTCTCCTGGCACATAATCCTGCAGCTTACACACCCCTACCCTGCATTGTATGTCCGTAAAGAGTGTCTCAACACAACACATGTTTTAGAAAAAAAGTTTAACTCTTAGAATAGACCTTTGTCCGATTCATGTTTAATTCAAGAAATATTAGTTCTTTGTGCAGAGCAGGTCTGTTACAGTGTGGGTTTGTGAACCATCTGTTTGCACTGTAAGGCAGACTTTTAGGCCTCACACTCAGGCTTCACTCATTGCTTTTGTGCTGTCAACACCAGACACACAATGGCCTGTTCATAAGTGCTGCTGCAGTATGGAATAGTGGCAGTGAATAGCTAAATGTCAGCAAAGTGAAAAATTCTCTGCCACTTTCCTTTCACTGCTTATCTCTTTATCTGCCTCTCCCGAAGACCAAACATCACGCCTCTCGTAGAAATGAGGCCTACTGTCGGCCCACTCATTGACACACAGCAGTCCATTTCTTTTGTAAGAGGTCCAGGTTCCCAAACTAGCCAAGAAGCTGACAGAAAGATCCAGCCAGGCCAGATACTCTACATCTCCACGCTTTTTCTTTTTCCCACAGCTGTGCAAATAAATGTGAAAGAAATTGTCAGGAAATTTAATCTTGTAATTGTTTTGGCTTTTAAAAGAGCAGTCCAAAGAGGTCTCCTCATTTTACGCCAAATGTCTGCCAGCGTTTGTGGGAATAAATAGATTTTAAGTAGGCTTGGTCCTAAAAGTCTCGCAACAGCAGATTTTTGGAGTAGGAGGTAATTATTTCAACACTGGAGTTGCACTAAAGATTGTATTTTATAAGATTGCTTGTATTTTATCTATTTGTCTGTCTGTGCAAAATGCATGTATGTGTTTGTCATTGACCAGTTTTACACATAAAAGTAGCTCAAAAAGCTTAAGAGCTTTAAAATAATAAAGTAATTCAGGAAGCCTTGTTGACACCAGAATTTCTTGCAGTAAGGAACAACCATCACTTCTCACAGTAATTGAAATAAAATGTCACAACATCTGAGATTCATACATATGTGATGCAATATTTGTCCAAGTAAATGCATGTTTTATGCTGTACAGTAGTCGTGAACATGCAAGCTGGCAGCTTTTCTTCCTCAGAGGGTCTGACCAACTATTACCCGATAAATCCCCTGTCCCACCACATTAGCCTGCCAGAGCCACTTGGCTGGGATGACTGCAGCTTATGTCAAGCTTGTTAGCGTTTAGCGTTGTTGACTTGAGAGGGACTTGATATATGTCCGAGAAGTCTTTGTGCACCTCTCCACACAATCTATACAGTTCAAAGACAGATTTAAAAGGTGTGCTGATAAGTGTTGTTTCTTGGTTTTCAGCAGTAAAGGCCACTAAACAAAACAGAATTTTTGGTACAATTTTTTTCATTCTTAATGGGGTTTTTTTTTTTTAACCTGAAGCCCTCTTTACATGTTATATGTTGCTAACTCAGTTCTTTTACTCCCATCTGCAGGCTGTGACAGGAAGATGTTTTGGTGACAAGGATTTCAGAGGAGGTTTGGAGAATGGAATACTACTGTGCGAGTAAGTTGTGACTATGTTTGTTTTTGTTGTTGTTTTGTTTTTTTCTCATCATCTAGTATCTAGTAGCAGAATGTAACACATCTCTTGCATGTGCGTTTATTAATCTTGAATAGTTTTCAATGATTAGTCATCTTACCAATTCATTGTAATGTTTTTGTAATTTAATTGTACATATGCTATTTGGTCTTATACTTATAGTGGCACTATATTTGTTTCAGTATCATAATGCTCTGGTTGGTTATATGAACTTCAAAGAGGAATACAGTGTAAACCTAAAATAACGACACACTATTTAAAGTGAATAGAAAGAACATTAGCAGTCAAGCAGGTTTTTGTTTCAAGTACTTTGAAGTGTGGTCCAGTGATCAGAAAGACTGACGTCCGGTTCAATTGTCCTCTAGTTTGACTCTTGAACTCGTATACCCACTCATATTGAGTCGAGGTGCTGAAACGAGACTGAAAACACTCACATGCACTTGCACTTTCCTCTTTCATGTTCCTGTTGCTGCCAGTGTTGCACAAACCCAGCGTTTGTGCTGTCTTTATTGTGAATACAGATATCAGAGCCAATTTACCAGTGTGCCCACTGGTTTGGGGATTCCTGGGAAATCATGGACTATTTAGTGCAGTAGTACTGTAAGGCTCAAAAATAAAAGCCTAACATTGCTTTCTAAGTGACTGACAAAAGGGGGGAAAATTAAAACCAAGTAAATAAAGACTAATTTAGCCATCTGTGCTGGATTAAAAGTGGCAATGCAAGTATTACTATGGCACCATAAGATTACCGTATTAAGTCCTGAGATAAAGTGACAGATGCTGTCGGAGAAATGGAAAGTCATGCAATGTCTCAGATAATCTTGTGAGTAAATGGCTACAGATTGACTGTAGCCACTGTGGCAGATTGATTACAGGCTGGGGATCATTTAAACAGTGCATTTATAGAGGTCATTGGCAAGAGCTGCGATCAAAATTGTGAGTCCTTGGTTACTGGAGCATATGACATCCTCTTGGCCCCAAAACTGCACAACCAGTCAAGTAATTCATTTACATATAATTCAGGTAGAGAAGAGAACTGATTGAATCACACAGTTTAAATGCTTTCCAACCTCTTCCTCATTTTCCTGATATTCAAAGAATTAGGAAATGTCCCTGTACACACTCATAAGATTATGTGTTTATGCGTCTAGATTTCTTTTGACTGTGCTTTTGTTTTGATAATAGAGGACACGTCTCTCACAGTTCAACCACATTAATGGCTGAAAGTGAAAGTGGGCCTCCTTTCCCAGCATATAAGTTTGAATAATTCCATTAAAGTCGGGGTGGGATTTGAAAACCATTTCCCTCAAAAAATGTTTGTAAACAAAGTCATACAATTTTAAAAAGCAGACAAACATTAACATTCCAGGCAATTTTCAGAGTAAATAAAAAAATATTGTGTTCTCTGATGCCATTACTCATTCTCCCCACCTACACATCTTAATATACTGGCATGTAGGACTGAGAACTGCCTTCTCCTGGGGTCGTTCAGAATTATTTTTGGAAATGTACAGTGTAGCAGGAAATCTCCAACTTAAGTAGGAGTACATGAGGCATGCTGAGGGAAAGAGTTCACCAAAAAGGTAAATTACAGCACTTCATCTCAAAATACCTGCTGAAATACTATGAACACCATAAGACTGTTGATATCTAATACCTCATATCCAAGGGCGGATTTTTCCTTTATAGAGGAGAATCATTACAGCGCTTCCTCTGATGAAAACGCGCACAAAAGATGAAACTGGAGACAGAGAAAGAGGCGGGAATGCTGAAACTGCTTGTTCATGGCTGATAAGCGGGCAGAGTTTGAGGAATGCAATGTACTGTACACTTCCCGCCAAAAAGTCTTTGCATCTGCGTGGGTCTGATGAGAGATGACAGCACCAAGACAAACCTACTCATGTGTGCTTCCCTGTGATATAACATTTACTGGAACTAGTTAACAGATCCCAGTGGGTGAAAGGAGCAGAAACGATTCTCCATTGTGATATAGGATGCGTCGTTATAGACGTCCCAGACGCCACAGGGGAGTTTCAGAAATGTTTCTTTATCCCTTTAGATTCCCCTTTCTTTTCTCTGTAGAGACACCCAGAGTTTAAACCTATTCATGTGTTTTGCCTGCAGTTATTTCATTCTGCTCTAGCCAGGTTTCAACTTTGAAATGCATGCTTTGAAGTATTGAAGTCAGCTTGTCATTAAAAGAAGTTTTAAAGCCACAACTCTTCTGTTTTTTATGCGTCTTTTGTCAGGTTGCTGAGCTCAATTAGACCTGGACTTGTGAAGAAAATCAACAGACTTCCAACACCAATTGCTGGCCTAGTAAGTGTTTTGCAATCATTCTTTAGACTGATTTACAGCATTTTAACCAAAACTGAAGACAAGAAAATGCTTTTCTTCAGTATTTTAACCATTTTATTGCTTGCTCCTTTTTTCTTTCATTGTTACACTGTCAAACTGTGATTCAAAGCTGTCTGATATCAAAACTTGCTGTCATATTCAAAGTCTTTAGACTACAGGCCACATATAATTATACATTCATACATCACTTTTCTTTTCCATATGTTTCAAGATCTTTATCTTCCCCTCATCCTCAGGCATTGTTAGAATCACCAGTCAGCTTAATATACATTTCTTTGAATTGTAGGAGGAAGCTGGGGTAGGCCACAGTTACCACTAAACACTCTGCCACCCACTTTGCTGATTAAAGTAAAGATATGAAACTAAATTTTCCGTAAAATAACAGCTTGTAAGAAAATGGCTTTTCTTCTATTCATCTCCCACCCCCTCTCCCTCTCACCAGTGACTGTTGTGTCATTGTGGAATTTGGGTGAGCTGATACAATCTCCCAGGAAAAAATGTGTTGTTAAGTGTGCCTTTCAAAAGTTGCTGAGTAGCAGTAGTAGTAGAATTCAGTATCCTAAAGTTATGGATGTGAATTGTAAAAATAAACCAAACTTAAGTGAAGATGTTAGATGAAGTGTATGTTACATTAAGTTGTCTCTTTGGTTTGTATTAAGATGGTGATTATGTTTGTTCATGTGGTGCACAACAGCCAAAGTGTGCATTAGCAGTCGCGTGTGACACTTAGCACTTAACAGCTTAATTATTGTACAGTTCTGCAGTGAACCAGATAATCTTGAGAGCCCTTGGCTATGAAATATACTGGATCACTGCAGGAACACGAAAAAATCTACTTGAGGATTTTATATGTCCCAAAGTCATTTACAGCCTCAACATTAGTCTTAGTTAGGTTCATCGAAACCAAAAGGATTTTTCAAAGATGTAGATGATAGAAACCTATTCCTGCTCTCAAAAAAATGGAAGTTGTTCATTGTTGTCTGTGGTTTTACTGAAGAATCCCAGTTTGGGTCTTGCTTTGAATGAGAGTCTGTGAATTGAAGTTGATCCGGACACTGATACTTTCCAGCTGAGTACAGTGCAATACAGTAGAGTTCTTTCATAACGACCTTAGACCTTAATCTGGATGAAGTGGCCTTTCAGGACCAGCACTCGCATGTAAACATAGTCACAGTGAAAGTTGATAGCATGTACTTCCATCTCTCTTCCCTACATGAATTGCTTGTCAGTGTATAACTTCAAGCTGTCTTTGTATTTTTTTTCCATATTCACGTTTAATTTAACAGTTTTTTTTTTTGTAAACATAGAACACCAAGAGGTGAAAAAAAAAAGTGATGATTAAAACCATATTTTATTACAGTCATTCTGAAAATGCATATGACTTATTTTGATCCTTTGGCAAATGTCACTGTATTTAAGAAATAGCCAGTCTATTCTTGTATTGATAAGAAAACAACTCATCCTTTGCCCTTTTTTGTGTCATTGTGAATGCTTTGCATCATCAGTTATTTCACGATACTTTACACTGGTGTGCTTTAGCAAAGAAAACTACTCTGGCAGAATGTTTCCTTAATAACATGGATTTTCTTAATTAAATGTGATGATTGTCTATGATAGCAGTTCAGAACAGAAGTTCTGGTACTTCAGCAACAAAAAATATGTAGTTATTTACATCACAGATGAGGCATGGAGGCTGTGGTTGGGGCGGAATGGCTGTTCTTGTCTCACTGTGTCACTAATAGCTGCCATTGAGTGCTCTGACTTTTAAAGAGCGTCGGATAATTACACTGCCTTCACTATATGTTTTCTACCATAAAGTAATAGGTGATGGACTCTTCAAACCTCTGTACTTGGATCATTGTTGCATTATTTCAGCTGAGTGGATATATTTTATCCACTCATTTTTTTTTCAGGGTCCAAAGATGCTTTTCTGCTGAGCATTAAACCAACAGTATCTGATGATGGAGTTTTTACTTTTCATTTCCTCATTTCCTGAACAGGGGAAAAAAACTGTAACACAAGGGATATTATAAATGCTCATTTCATGGACTCCACTTCATGGCTGAGTTTCTGTGGCTCCTAAACACTTCCACTTTGCAATAACATAACTCATAGTTTATTGTGGAATACTTAGAAGAAGGAGTTTTGATAGCAGGCTCTAATTGACACTGTTTGTAGTCCCATTGCTTGTAGCAATTGGCTGAGGCCTGTCTCTGTGAAGAGTTAGCATGTTTTTCCTTTGCTTACATGGGCTTCCTCTGGCTTCCTCCCACAGTACTGTTGGCTACTAGTGTCCACTATTGGCTGCTCCATGTCCGAAAGTTATAAATAAAAAGAAATCTAATTAGCCTCAGGTGTAGACACTTAAAGGTCAAAAAACACCGCACAAACATTACTAATATAGCTCAAAGGGACAATGAGTAATCCATTGACTACCTGTTTATACTAGTAGCTAGAGGATAATGTATAATAAAAGTTGAAACAAGAAAACAAAAAACGCGGCTGGATGTATATGTTCTGAATAAAGGGACCCGTTATACTTACAAAGTTTCATAGCTTTTAAGTTCCTGTGGCCTTGCAGTGATTTTTCTTCCTCTTGGCTTTGATTAGTGAGGTGAGAAATACATAAACAAGGGGTCTGCTGTTATCTGGACCATCGTAATAAAACACAGCCTACTCCCCCTTCCTCTTCCTGTTTGGGGGCTAATGCGAAAACGAGTCTCTGTGGAGTTTAGGCTGTTTTATAATCACAGCAGCTACCTCAGTGTTTTGGCAGGTCGAGCTGTATAGGTCAGTGTTCGCTGGCTGTGGCAGATTCTTATCCCAGGCATCTCTGGGTTGACTGGCATGCTCATGTCTTATAGTGTGTTAATAAACATGCAACGGTGATCTCCTGGCAAGATGAGTAGTGGTAATTAATTAATATGAATAGTAGTAATGAATCTGCTTGAACAGGTGTTTCATTAGACATGACATTTATTCGATCAAGTTTTTTATATTATTTTTAATAATGCAAGTGGAAAAAAAACAACACTGGTATTTTATATAAATGCCTTCCAATTTGAACTTTACATATTTTGCATACTAATTTTAACAATTCTTTCACTCATTTTTGAAAAAAATATAAACCTGTATGCTGTCAACTCAAAATGTCGTCTTGATCAAGCTGAAGACTTTCTTTTTTCAGTTTGAAGCAAAATTAATTATCCTGTTGTCAACCTGATTCACCACTGCAGTAAATATTGAGACATATTAAACTTTGCAGCGTTAGAATAATTTATATGACTGATAGCTCTGAAAAATGTATTTTATATTAGGATATTTAAGGCGATCTTGAGTATGGGTGGCTTACCAAGTCTTTTGCAGTGTTTTTCTTGGAAGGGACAAAAACAATTGAGAGCAAGTCTTGTTACCAGTTTTCTGTTCACCCTGTCCAACATCAGGCCTTAAACTCTGATCCGTTTCCCTGAGAAAGTTGTTGTTCTAATTAAGATATTAATCAAATTCCAGTGAAGGTCAAGTCCGAAGAAATCCAAACATATGAAAGTAATTTGACCTTTACGTCTCGGAATATGTGACCAATGTGTTAGCTAAAGAACATACGTTCTGATGTTTGTAAAATTAATTTACCTTCCATTCTAATTCATGCTAATTTCACCACAATGCTGAGTTTTTGAGAATGGACAGAGTGGACAGGGCCTCTATTTCTGAGTCTACCTCCAGACTTCAAATCCTTCTTCAAACACATTCAGCTGTCAGTCATTTCTTTGCGGTCGACGCCCAGTTTCCAGTGGCAATGACCTGCAAATCAGCACAAAGTTATGCTCCCTTCCTTAAAAACACTCACACACTCTTT
The DNA here is from genome assembly GCF_013358895.1 of Oreochromis aureus. Lineage (NCBI taxonomy): Eukaryota > Metazoa > Chordata > Actinopteri > Cichliformes > Cichlidae > Oreochromis > Oreochromis aureus. The sequence continues at coordinate 24,421,686 of NC_052943.1, read as the reverse complement.
CTAAATACCCACTAAATTACCCTTTTATCTATCATGTTAGTTGCTAACAAATGAGCCGGATTAATCCCCTTTTGTTATTGTTATTTAGTCTGGTTCCAGACTACATGATATGGCAACTAAACAGAGAAAAATGTGGGATGAAACTGCTTAATTGGAAACAAGATTAAGTTCCTCTTTCACACTACCATATCCCCTGCCGCCCCAGACTATAGATGGATGGGCTATAGATAGATAATTGACAAAGTAGGACACGGTTTATAGAAATACTGTGTATGTATGTGTCTGTATTTATCACCCAGGTAAATTTTTTTAATTGCATTTTTCTGTAACCAAAACACTTCACATGCAGCTGAAATGTGTGTCACTTTGTGTTATGCACAACATTCAAGTCACAAATCTCCAGTTTACTTGCCAAGTGGGAGTACCATAAGCAGTGCTTGCAGCAGCAGTGATCTTTCCTTACAGGTTAACACACACCTGTGAAAAATGTGATTATGCATTCCTCTAGTCAAAGTGTCATTCAGCAGTTTAGGGTGATACAGCCTATAAAAATAACGCATAACTGCTGTGATTTTCTGAGCTGTCTTTTTTCCATCCTGTTTGTGACTTCCTGTCACAGAGCAAGAGAGCTCTCTGCTCTGGCTGCAGTTCTGTAAAAACATCGCAGAACCAACTGTTAACCTGAATGTACATGTGTAAAATGTTGATAGTTATAATTATAATTATTTTAGCCATTTACTTTCTATGCTGCCAACTTGCAAGCACAGCAACATCTAGTCAAGTAGTTGTACACTTCCCTTGTTTGCATTGCTTTTTGTGTCTATTCAACAGTTTATCTTTAAGAATGATTAAGAAGGTTGAGTGTGATTTACTTGAGTTGGATAATGCAATCATTGTTTATTCAGCTCAGCTTATCATATCTAAATCTAGCAAAGGATATTACAATGTTTATCATTGTTAATTATTGTTAAGGTGATTATTAATCATATTAATGTATAATTCTTGGTTCTTTTTTTAAAGATCTGTATTGTATTTGGTCTCATATTCAGCTTTCTGCAATTTCAGATGTTAGGCAACAGCTAAAAGTAGACTCATTATGTCTGGTTAAAGATATTGTTTGAGGCTAAGATCCAACTGTTTTTCGATCAAGTGTTTTTATCAAGTTTTTCGTGGGAAAAATAAACCATGTTTCCTTCACTGTGTTTCATCAGTATTATGCCAAGGCTTCTTTGTTTGATTATCATGTTCTTGGAGTATGTTTCACAAAAATTCTAATCCTCCTCCTTTGTGAGTTGTTTTTGGGCCATATTTGAATCTGTTTACTTGGATACTTGGACAAAAAGTTAGGGAGTCCCTGGGCCCACCTAAGGATGATTCCTTGTTCCAAGTGTTAACTCATTTCTAGTATCTGGAAAACAAATACTGGTATTAATCGAATGCAGCTGATGTGAAAAACCTTTCTTTTGAAGTTTAATATGACCATGATCAGCTTAATCCTGCGGTAGGTGTGTCATTTCAGAAGTGAAATTTCTCAAAAAGACCTTGCTGGTCTTGTCAGACAGATAGCGTAAGTGTGTATATTTTTGGGTGGGGTTGCCTCACCAGGAGAGCAGAGATGGCACTGTCCCAAAAACACAGGAAGCTGCAGGGTGGATTTGGAAGGGGTAGTTTGCTAGAGTTGGAAAAGGATCGTGAGAACAAGTGCATGCAAGTGTGCATGTTTGTCATTCTACCCATGCATGTTTTTTTTTTAATTTTACACTTGGTAGTGTGCACATATAAATAACACTCCCAGTTTTATGTGTCTCAATATTCCAAAAACAGTTTATTTAAAGCAGCATTTTGTGCAAGCGTGTGTATACAAGCACAGTGTGTTTGTGTTTGGCAGTGAGAGGGAGAGAGTGTGTTTGGGACAATTGGGGTGGAGAGGAAATGGTGACACCCTGAGAGAGAAAGGGAGAAAAGGGTTTAGGTTGTGGCCCTCTGAAAGACTGAGAGACACAGAAACAAAGAGAGAGGGAGAACCTGGGAACTGGAGAGGAGAGCCTGGCTCAGGTTGCGTCCAACAAAGAGTTTGTCAGAGAGCAAAGGAGAGCGAGGGAGAAGGACTAAGACGATGGGCAGAGTAAAACATTGAAGAGAGAAGGAAGGAAGGATTCAAGAAGAAGCCGATAAACAAGAAGCAGGAAATATTTGAACAGAGGAACCTGTCAAGAGCGAAAGCTGGAGTAATCTGAGAGATGAGATGTACGAAAGCTGGGCACAAAACCTGATGGTGTCACATTTCTGTTGAGCAGGTATCCTGATTTTTATGGCCCGAGTGCTTGTTTGTGTGTGTTTCTGTGCAGGAAAGAGAATATCTGGTCATTTCAGTTTGTTTGGCTGACAGAGACCTTGAAAATGTTTGTGGGACAGGGTTCATGTGGGATAATTTAAGAGAATGTTGACATTTTCTCTTTCTTCAGTCTATTTAATCGAAAAGAAAATATAACATTGCGGGGGGATTACTATGCCAATGAAAATAAATGAAGTAGACATACTCAGGAGGGCTAGAACTGTGTCGACAGAATCACTTTTAGCAGTTCACATTGGTTTGTATATTCATTCTCTTTATTTTCAGATTCATTTGATGAAATAATGAGCAACGCAACATGGTGATTTAAACGTTTAAGTCAATGACGTCGTGACTCGCACGTTTCGAGTAGTTCAGTGTATATTCATTGTTAAATGATATGTTCCTTCTTGCAGAGTTTGCATTTAGAATAGAGTAATAGAATAATAAAATTCTGCAATTATAATAGAAAGTGTATATTAGTTGAGATCTTGTATGGTTTATCTGATGTAGCTTTTCTTTCTGTCTCCGAGTATTTATCGTAATGAAATTGTGCTTGCGCTCTACACAGGACAACCTCAGTGTGTTTTTGCGTGGCTGTGAGGAGTTAGGACTGAAGGGCTCCCAGCTCTTTGACCCTGGAGACCTGCAGGACACATCAACACGCCCCACAGCCAAGTAAGACTCGACCACTTGAGTTATGTTCCACGGATAATATCTACCATTTGAACAAGTTGAGTCCTGCAGAGTTGACTGTGTAGATTTTACCATATATACTGTATGTATAAAAGTCTAATGTGATGCTTTCCAGATGGTAGAACATAGATACATAGATGATAAAAAAAAAAGAGCGTGAAAGTTAGTTGATCAATTTTAAGTAGTTTGCTTAGTTTGTGAATGTCTTGGAATTTACTGTTTTGTGTTCTCTGTTTGTTGACACTGTTACTGTGACATTGTCACTTATGGAAAGGAAACAATTTGGAATTGAACTTGCAATTGGAAACAATTTAAAAAAAACTTACTAATGTAAGCTGTACATTATTTATAACTTTGACATTTATTTACACAAGACTCTAACCTTTATCTCAAAACAGTGAGGGTGCTGTTCTTTCATAGTAAAGTGAAGCTTTGGTGAATCGAATTTCCCTAAATGTTTCTCTGCTTCAGAAGATAAATATCTCCACGTTTACCTTTGGATAGAGCTGGGCGATAGAACGATAACAATATGTATTGCGAAATAACTTTTTCTCGATAGAAAAATGAAACTATTGCGATAGACCTCATCTCTCTCTCTTCCTGTCTTAAAAAAAAAGAACAGCCAATCCAAATTAAGTAGTGCATAGCCGAACCAATCACAGCCGCAGCGTCACGTCACGTGACTTGTTACGTACAGCACAAGTGCCAAGCCGCACATGTGTATTTGTTTGGGAAGCAGCCAGCCGCGGTGCCAGCCGGTTAATGGAGAAAATGAGTTTGCCCGCTAGAGAAAAATCAACCGAGAGCTTGGGTGACCAGGTTACCGAAGAGAACACAGTGACGGTTCCAATGCCGGAGAGATTGTCGAAAGGAAGGGCCAGAGAAGTTCCGTAGACTAAAAGCGCTAATTTGTCATCGAAAACAACCAGGAGAATCCCTGCGAAGCAACAACAGTCAATTGAGTCGGCTTTCTCCAGCATCTTACCATATGACAAAAAAGCTAAGAGACATAGTGACATAACGAATGCCATAGCCTACCGTCTTGCTAAAGACATGCTACCAATAAACACGGTCGAAAATGAAGGATTCAAGCAGCTAATTGAGGTAATAGCTAAGCTATACAACAAGGAGAGATTGAGAATTTCCTTTTAGTTCTCAGTTTATTTGATATTGACAAAAGTTAGTCAATTTTGTCTGTTCTTCTGTAAAACAAACTAAGATTTATTTTTAGAATTAATATTTTGTTTCTAAGTGGAATTGACAATTTAGTGGTCTGTTTTATTTGTTCTATTTTGAAACTTAAACGCTTTAGCGGCTACCTTTTGTGTAGTTTGCAATATTTGCCTTTATTTATCTGAAACTGAAGTCTCATGTTCTTTAAGTACATCTGCCCTGTTGAACTTATTATGGGAAATAAATATTTAAATCAAAACAAGCTGCTGATTATTTCACATTTTACTTGTGAGCAACGGCACATTTAAATCTTACAAATATAGTTATTTGGCTTATATCGTGATATATATCGTTATCGCCTGAAATGAAAAAAACATATCGTAATATGAAAAAATCTTATATCGCCCAGCTCTACCTTTGGAGATATTTTTTTCTGTGTTGTTATACGACAGTTGTTTAAACTTTTTTTTTTTAATTATTCTTATCAGATCATTAATTGAGGTTTATATTTTCAAACTAAAGACAAAAAAACAGTATTTCCTAAAGTTCTGTGTTGGAAATCCTCTATATCACTAGATGGTGATGGTGAACACTTTGAGCCTGCTTGTCTCAAACACTGGTTGTGCATTTCTTTGTCTCACTTTGTCAGTAACCCGTCTGTCATTCTCTGCATCAGACAATCAAGCAGTTCACTGAAACACAAATAAGTAGACGGGAGTCAATGCAAGTTTGCATGAGCCTGTGCCAGTGAAGCAACAATGACATATCTGTGAGACACAATTGGTCTCTGTCCAAATAAAACACAAGGGTGTGCATCACACACTGAACCATGACTTCTACTTTGTTGCTTGGTAACAAAGCCAACTGCATCTAGCTTTTCATACTGTATATGTGTTTGTGTGAATATGTGGGTGTTTCAGTGTCTTTGGCATGCACTGTCTGCTGGCTGTGTATTTCCAAGGTTTCATTCACAGAAGGGTTTTAAAGGTACTTCTGGAGATGGGGCAATGCATCTCTATCTTTTTTGCATCTATGTTTATTTATTCTTGATTTGGCATGTGCACATATCTACAAGTATAACAATTTAGTTGAAGTTAAGAAATGTTGGAGCTAAAATTGCCAATCAAGATAGTTGGGGTTGTTAGATGAAGAGGGACATTTAATTGTGTCATTTTCATAACTCTGTTGACAACTGGTTTTGAATGATGTGGTTAAAAAGAAACATGTATGTATATATCGAAACAAAGAACAGGGGCCCAGGATAGAGCCTTGGGTAACAACACAATTAAATTGGGCAACTCATTAACATTCATATAGTGAGCCTGTACCTAATATGCCACAGGGTGATTTTTTTTTTTTTCTCTTTATCTCATTGATTGTTTAATAGCATCTCGAAAAACATGCAGGCAGTAGTATATTAAAATGATGCAATCTGGATTCATCTTTACTCAATACACCATGGCTTCTATTGACATGTAAAAATGGAACTTTGCTTTCATTGTTCAAGTAGTCCTGTGCTTCATCTGGTGCTTATGTAACCCTCTCACATATAGAAGGTTATTTCCTACACCTTTATTCTTCTAGAAAACTTTGGAGAGCTACTGCTCAGACAAACAGACTGTAGTGCACTATAAGCTGAGGAATAGAATGTCTACTGTTTGTGATGATGGTCATGGCTCATTTTCCGGAATAAAGCAATGGTTTGCCAGGTAGTGGAGATGAGAGGAGATGACAGCTGTGTTTCTGTTCAGCAGTCGAGTGGATTTCACCGAAAATTTTGAAATGCTATAAATAATTAAATCCCTAGTTCAGTTGCATTATCGGTAAATATACTGATTATGGCTAAGTTAATGTCACTGGCAGTAATTATAGAAACCATTTAATGCTTTCATCAAATATAAATAAACATTAAATCATAAGCAGAAAGACTAATGTTACTATCATCACATAGCATAGAGCTAATGAAGGGAATGGTTATGTCTAACCAAAAAATCATAGTGATATAATAGTGTCATAATAAATTATGACTTTCAAAGCCAGATTCTAATATTTTGTAAAATCTAATCACTTGATAGGATTTTTTTTCAGAAATAACTATCTAGCCAATTTGTAAAGGTGTTTTAAAATGTTTTTGTAGCTATAAGTTACTTTATATCAACTTTTATAAATATTGCTATTGATATTGATATTGAACTACTGTATATACACATGCTTAATACACACTTGACATATGTAAGAGAAAAGAATAAGCGACAATATCATTACTAGATCACTAATACATTATCTTTTTGTATCCTTTTCATTAAATACATTTTTTTTTCATTTAAATAACAAAGACAAACATGCAGGAAAAAATGCAAGAATATGACAGCTGTTACATTTAGCTTGGGCCTCTTAATATGATCTAATACCTTGTGGAATGTGTATTTGTCCTTGGATTGTGCGCCTACGAGCTAACAGCAGAGAAAAGGTACTTGTCTCCATGTTTATTTAGTCAACTGACAGAATGAGAGGATGATGAGGGAGGGGTTGCTGTTCATGCTCTCAAGCTTATTTCACCTTTCTCTTCTCCACCTTTATTTGTTTCTCATGTACCTGCTGCCAGTCAAAGCCCAACTTGCATGTTGAATGAGTTGGCCTAAGTTAAGCCGAGTCTCAGGATGTGATGTATGAATTATTGCATAAAATAGTTGTTGTGTTCTGTACCTGTAGCATGGAAATCCCCACATAAGAAAATACTGTGCATAAATACAAGATAAGCTGTTTAGTGTCCTTGTTTATCTTTTCTTTTTGAATCCCTAGAAGTGCAGTATATATATATATATATATATATATAGTAAGGACATGTTAAGCTGAGAGCCTTCATAAAGAGGTTTACGAAGGCACCAAATCAAAAAACAAAATGCTGTGTGCATTTACACATCAAACAAATGGGTTGATTCAGCAGTCTTTGGAGTCTTGGGAAATACACTTTAAATGAAAACAAATATTCTACATGAAAAGATAAAGCCACGCAAACATCTCTGGTTGAACTCCTCTACATATGCCTATAAGCAGCCCAGATAATTCTAGTCTAATTCGTGTTTATATCTTGGCTCTACATGGTTTCCTGGTATCCATCCCACCCATGATGCTTTTCTTTCCAAATTCTTAATTTTAAAAAACTGTAACATTTAAGGCAAATATGAGTTGCCCATAATTAATTGTTTTTAAGTTGACCTTTTATTCATTTTTTAAATATCTGTATGGACAATATAAACTATTGTGAAATAACATTATGCAGATATACATTAGTTATTTTTTTTATTGACCGCGACCAACTCGCTTGGCTACCACTATAGCACGTGTCTCTTCTATCTACTAAAAAAGTATTTCTCTTTGTGAATTCTAGAGTTACCATTTTAAAATTCAGTGTTTCCTTACTTTCTATTTCAGCAGTTACTCAGTTGCTAAGACTGTTAATAAAAAGTTTTGCCAAAACTGTTAGCTCTCTGTGCGTGGGCTACAGTCACTGCAGATTCTTGTATTTCACAAAGTTTAGTTTTTTCTGCTGTTTCACTTAGATATGTGGGAGATGGCACATCTTGAAGTTGTCTGCTGTTATCTTTATGTAAGGCACCTCACTGAATAGAACCAGAAGTCTCACTACCTCCTCTGTCTGTCTCTCTCTCTGTGTTTCATTCTCCAGGGGAAGTGACGGCAGTCGAAAGCTCAAGAATGTAAGTGATACTGTCGGATTACAGTGGGATAATTTGTTTGTGTGCTAAATATATGTTTGGAAAGAAAGTGTTATTCTGGCCCTGTGTTTCTCTTTTTGCTTTCACTATCCATGATTTCAATGGCGCTTACTAATCCGTAATCCACCTCTGTGTCTTCCTGTTAAAAAGTTGATCCTCTTTTCTATGTTCTTGTCCTTGGGGCTGGGGTTCCTTCTCTATATTGTAGGGCATTTACCTTTATATAAACCTCTACCTTTATATGAGGCAATTGTTACTATGAAATAGTGTTAAACATCTAGTTTATATTCTGTCTGTATTAACCTTTCTATTTTAGCCTATTTATGTGCATCTGTTCATGCATCTTACTTTGTTTGTTTTAGATGTTATGTTGGTTTTTCATATTTTGTGCTTAGTCTTTTCTTTCATCTTCTAAGTCAAATATTTCTGCATATTCTGTGAGTCTAGATTTGATTTCATGCGTCTTTATTCTTGCCCCTCTTACAGTCTTTTAATTATTTAGAGGCCCTTTATAGTCACTGTCTGCTCAAATCAGCACCTCCCTATCCTTTTTCTAATAATGCTGCTTTAAGAAGTAGAACACATAATGCTGGCCCTGCCTACTCTGCAGTCAAAGCAGTTCTACTCGCGCTCTCTCTCTCTCTATGTCTCTCTGTCCTCCCCTCCTCTCTCTGTGATGCTGCTGTGCACTGTACAAGTTAATGTGTCGAGCTGCAGCACTGGTCAGGCCTGTTAGCTCATTTAGCTGACTAAACATGTGGACTCCAGCATTTGCAGCGGTGGCAAATGGCTAAAATACTCCCGGCAGCCAACACTTTTGCAAGGAACCGTCTGCTGTGATGTGCTGTAGATTCAGGACTAAGGACTAGGATTTGACAGCAGCTGTCTCTGCAACACATCAAATATTGAGAGGTGAAGAAACTGCATCGAGAGGAATTTGCTGATGTGATGACAAAGGTGTTGTTTAGCAAACAGCAGATGGGACGTTACCATTTTTAAAAAAGGTATGCCTGGATAAGATACTGCTGAATCTGCTGTGCTCATGAGACTGTTATTTAGCAGGTAAAAGTGTGAAGAAGAAGGCCTGAATATGCAGAGTGATGACTGTTAGATATAGAAAACAAAATCTGTATCTGTATGCATGTCTGCATGCACTGGATAGTGCTGAGGTCCTGACATCATAGGTGGATTTTTGGCTTCGTTCATGACCCTGCAGTGCGTGACTTTAAGTGTGTTTGCACATGAACCAAAAAGGTGAATGTTGTTTTCCAGTGGAACTTCCTTGACAGGTCTGTCCACGTGTGCACTGACAGGCAGCTGCTGAAATTGACAAGGCAAAGCAAGTGTGACGCTATGCATCATTCTGCTGTCGGGTCGTTTATTTTCATTCCCGACTGTCGAAACTCCGCTGACATGTACTTGCCTTTGAAATTCTTTAAGAATGCTCTTCGTTAAGTATTGGTTGGTTTAGTGCTGCATGTGTAAATCATGCAGACAGAGTTTTGGAATGTGATTGTGGAGTTTGGGATCGATAAGGGTGTGTTTACAGCACAATAGTAAGCAAGTGAAACACATTTGGTGCTGACCCAGTTCCAGTGGGAGTTGGCATGAATCTGCTATTGTGGTGACACAGAAACTCCATATTCTGCTGCTGAGAGAGCTACAGTATGCAGCTAATGAAGTTTAACCTCAGCAGCTGCATTGTCACAGCTTCACCTCTGTAGTGTCAGGATATTAAATAAAAAATCTCGAATGGTTCTGAAAATATGGCTTATGAAACTAAAATTGTATAATAGTTAGAGTCAATGATTGATCGATGGAACTGTCCCCAGTTGCAGCTCAATGATGTTTCACCCTTTAATAAGGCTAAAATTTCAACTTATCTTCATCATCCAACACAGCTTCACATAAAAGGTCTCATTTAGCTTTGTGCTTATTCTGATCAGCAGACTGGTTCTTTTGCACTCCCTCCAACTGTGTTTGAATGGCAGAAGTTGTTTACACTGACAGTATGACTGAAATAAACACATTAAGCCTTGCTGAGCTTTCTTATCAAAGCGCTCCCTGTGGACAGCTCGTTGACATGGACACAGTAAATATAGCTGGGAGCTCTTTGCCAACAGTGTTAAAGGTGCAGCTCTGTGTGATTTCCCTTTGGCCGGAGTCGGTGTGTAAATTTTGCATTTTAGACATTTAGCTGACAAAAGAACTTCAGTTCGTCGGTTCCTCAACCACAGTCAGTTACTTTGGGGCATTTGTTACAAGCAGTGATGCCAAAACAAAAGTAGAGGCTCTTTCAGCTGCTCATTCAGCTGCTGTTAATGTGTTTCAGAGAGTTAAGAATGACCGGGTAACTGATATACCCAGCACTAAGCTAGCTAACAGGCAATTATAAATCACTGTGACCACAGAAAGGTGGCTATGTGTCAGCAAGAGAAGTGCATGTGACCAGTTTCGGTGTCTGAACAGTGCCTCAGTGTTGTTGTGTTTCTTCCAGCTGCATTTGCTAACTTATCACTTCTTTGGAAGACGCTGGGCTGCAATTACCAGGAAACCAGCTGGCACGGTTTTCAAAAAGGGAAAAGTGAAAGCAGGAGAGTGGGTGTTTTGTTGTAGTTTTTTCTTTGTTTTTTTCTCTTTCCTTCAATGCATCCAACATTATTTATAGCTATGTGACTGCTTTGCTGCATGAACATACCATAGATACACCTGTGTAGTATATTTTGAGTTGACAGGCTAATGAACAGTGTGAATCCAGGGTATCATTTTGAAGACTTGGGATGCCAGTGGCCTGTGAGGCTGCTGCCCAGACTGCTTTTTCTCTGCTAGTGATTTCTTAATATGATTAGGATTTGAAAACTAATTTTTAATGTTTTATTTTTCTAAATTAATAAGTTTAATATTGTTGGACTGTACAATTTGTTTAAGGCGATTTAAGGCTGACTGGAATTAAGACAGAGTGCTTTGAGTTGGCATTGAAATAGGATCAAGTAGCTCTTTAGTTTTAAAAGGTTAATTTGTTTCATGCTTTTCTTTTATTGGAAAGATCAGCTGATATTTTTTCATGATTTTTGACTGCATTTCTTCTTTTCTTCAGGTTTTAATTACTATCTACTGGTTGGGTCGTGCTGCCAATAGCTGTACATCCTACAACGGGCCCACATTGGACCTGAAAGAGTTTGAGGGCCTGCTGTCACAGATGCGAAAGGTTGGATAGCTCATGTTTATGCCAACGATAAAAATATAATGGAAATCTCAAGTACATGGATAATATAGTCAGCACTTGCTTTTTCCCCCATTATATCTCTCTTAGTAACCAGAGCTGTAAAGTGTAATAGGTAGGGGGACCATTTGCTATATTAAAAATTTGATCCCTGCAGTAATTCATTTCTACAGCCAAAGTGACCTGAGGCATGACACACAGCTTCTGCAGAATCGCTTATTTTGGAACTGAGATTCACTAAATGTGTGTTTGTTCGCTGTACTGACATTTCTGAGAAAACACCTTTCACCCGAGATCCAGTTAAGAAAATTGAATTTAACCTAGCTTTTACCTTTTTAATGACCCAAGAAGAAGGAGAAAAGTTAGAAATGGCAAACCCTCAAGACACATGCATGCATGCACACTCTGTGACAGTCATTCGTAGCCATGATGTCAGTTCTGTGCAATTTATTCCACTATGTGACGTCCTTTTGCTATTCTGTAAAACTGGGAAATTGCTGCCAATTCAGCAAAATTACTTTCCCAGATGTTCACACGTTGCAGACGGACAAAACAAAGCCATAACTCCATAAAGCAAAAAAAACTTTGATAAAATGAAGGAAAGCTCATCATGTGCAGGTGCATGAAATTCCAGAGTGACTATGCACTTCCCACCACACCTCCAACAGTTACTAAATGGAAGCTGGACCTTACAAAAACTGATGATTGAAAAGCACTAAGCAGGTAAATGTGAGCTCAGCTGCACTCTTATTTACTTTTTGTAAAAAGCTTAGTTTAAGTGCTTGTGTTAAAGGGTGAGTTACGAGGGAGATGCATATTTTCTTACTTAACTGGTATAGTGGTATATAAGTTATGATATAGTGGTTTAAATTGTGTATAAGTGAAAGAAACAAATCACACATGACTTCTGCTGCTGTAGAGCCTGTTTTAGAAGCATAACAAAGACATTTACCAGAGTTTGGGAGTTGCATAACAGATGGTAGAGGGGTCAGGGGCAGGAAGTCTTTTGGTAGACAGGAAAGGCCTTTCCCCACCTTCCATTAGCTGCGACAACACATTAAAGCTGTGGACAGAGAAAGGGAGGGGTCACTAAGGTGAAGAGAAAATGATGAAGAGTGATGTAGGCAGAAGAAGAGAGAGGTTATTGGAAAAGTAGATTTGGGCAGAGTGGAGACTTGCAGCATGACGGCTGTAGTGGACACGAAGCTGAGGCCAAACAACACAAGTTTGGGGGACTTCAGTGACGACTGATGGAATATGCAGCGAAAAGTCCTAATTAATTTTAGGGTGCTTGATTACTTTCATTACTCTCCACCATTTGTTACCTCTCTTTTTTTGTGCTCATGCATTTTGTAAAATGTGTGTATGCATTCTTAGGAGACAGAAGAGGCAGAGAGCCCTAAACGCAGCATCCGGGACAGTGGCTACATTGACTGCTGGGACTCTGAGCGCAGCGACTCTCTCTCTCCGCCACGCCACGGGCGCGAGGATTCATTCGACAGCCTGGACTCCTTCGGCTCACGCTCAAGACAAACCCCGTCACCAGACGTCCTGGTCGCCCGCGGCAGCAGTGATGGTAGTAAAAAAATCTAGTTTATACACTCTTTGATTCACACTTTTGATTTGAACTGCTAGTTTTAGTTGACTGTGAAAGGGTGGTTACACTGGCCACCCTTTAAATCACAATTTGCAGGTTAAATATGTTCAGTAGCCATTGTGTTGTTTTAGCAATAGCTATTCTTCCTGCGGGTGAGAAGTAAGTCTTTGTGCAGGTTGGGCAAGGTGCACAGATGCAACGTATAGATAAATGAGGTTTATTGTGCTTTGAATGCTACTGTATGAAGGCTTGTTGTTCTGGCTGTGTTTTTGCAGGACAACGCCCAGTTCAAGTCAAAGGCTGTTTGAAGGAATAACATGATTAATCTGTACTGTTTTGAAGTCAAGTTATGGCTCTTGTTATATTTAAGCCATGGTAATATACATTGTAAAAGGAATTCAGTAGTGGCTGTGCTCAGTACTGGAGGGAAGGGGATTGTGGTCTGTCTGTTAACTCTCTTACACCAAGGGCTACAATTGCACCACATTAAAGCTCTCTGTGTACTTCACCTTATCTGACGTCAATCTGCAGTGTCAAAAAACATCCTAGAGTCTAGTTTCAATAACAAATCCACATTTGTTTTTGTTTCAAACACATTTCAGTTATGTAATATTAGCATATGCTCCAACAAGCAGGTGATGTAACACCAAAGGCATTTCATTTATTCATCTTTTTGGAAGGGAAAATTCTGAATTTATGAAAAAGATGAAATTGGCAAGGCAGCAACAGCCACACAGCTTCTGTTTTGTCCTTTTTTTGTTCAGAAATTTGGAAAAGCGCTTCTTGTTACAGTACAAATTAGAGCCTGTCTTCATGAAAAAGGAAGCAGGGAGACTTTAAACTGTAGTTAAAACAGTGAAACACTTAAACCCTGCTTATTCAGGGAAAGCTCTATGAAATCTTGGTCCTTAATTCCCCTAAAAATGCACAATGCAGTAGATTTATTTTATAACTCTATTTCTTTATTAACTCTGTTGCTTATCTAGTTAAATGCAGTATGAATGAAAATTGCCTCAACTATCATACTTGTCCCAGCTCGCAGTCTTAAGGTGTTTTGTACCTTTCCTCATACCATTGCCATCTGCACAAAAGTATCTCTGTGCTTGATGTTTGAACCTGTTGTCCTTAGTTACGGCTTTTTGATGCCTTTCTTTAAGTGTGCACTCAGATGAGTGACAGCACCAAAGACTAAGGAAGGTATGAGATATCTCAATACAGTATGTGAGACAAAGAAGAGGAAGAGTTGTGGTTTCATGAAGGAGCTTTCAGTGGTTTTGATCTGACACTTGACTGATATGTCAAGGATTATGAAACCAACAGCTTTTGGTTTTGAGAACAGAAGACATGGTTTCTTATGATTTTATGTCTATATGTAAAAATATGGTCTTTGTAAATATTTGGAAGGTACCAAATACAGATTAAATATGTATACCTTTTTAAATTTGTCACAGTAATTTCTGTCTTTGTCTCTAGATTTCCCTCAACGTGTTTACATTGCTTTGTTGTTTATTACGAAAAAAAGCTTACTACTGTATATGTGCAGTTTAAGACATCCGACATGGTAGCATGGCACTTGCAAGACCAACATAAACTGCAAAACCTTTGAAGTGGCTTTGTGCTGATGTCAGAAATCGAGTTCAAAATACATTTTGGTCTCACATGAGTGTTTTATAATGCCAAACTGGCCACATGCTTTCATTGAAAGCTGCTAATTGCTAGACTGTTTGCGGATTTGACGGTATTAAATTTTAATAGTGGACTATAAAAAAGATTACAGCGTTCGTCACACAGTGTGATGTACTTCTCATTGCTGAGCTGAATGTGGGAAAAAGCTGAGGAAAACTGGGGAAAAGCATCCTGTCTGATAATGTTTTTGTTTTGAGGGAAGTGCAAAAGGAAACTGTTGTCCCTTGTTGTCATCAACAGTCAAACTATAGTGCTTTAGGGAAAAATCCGCAATGTATCCTGTTTTTTAAAAGTGTTTACGTTATTGTTGTAGATAAGTACCTTTCATTTTTGGTTGTAGAAACAATATTCGCTTTTTTAAAAAAGTGCTAGGATGATGGTATCCAAAACATCCTAAATATGGGCCAAAGAAGAGTTGAAAGAGTTAAGAGAACCAGGCAAATGTTTATTGTTGTTGTCTCTCTACTCATGTTTGCTAATAAAGGTAGGCAAGATATCACTATACAGGGTGACCCAAAAGTCACTATATACTTTTAATAGATCCCTAAAAGTTCCACAGGAAACTGCTACTTTCTCTTCATGCTTGAAGTGGGAATTAAACATACAATAAGCAACACCAGCCTGACAACCCCCAAATCTGACAATAACTCAAGTTTTTCCGGCAGTGACCCAAAATTAGCTTTTCAAGGGTATTCCACTATTACGCATAAAGAAACTTGATGGAATAAATGGGCTCTGTGTTCTTAATAATAGCCTCGGGTGACCAGAATGCAAAGCTGCCACAAACATTCTTTCAACCTCTCTTGTTTATACTACAGAAGCATTACCTAATCAATTTTTCCACCGACACATGTAACCCACAGCTGATTAGTCACACTGTCAAACTGCTGACACCTACATATGATCCAAAGGTTGAAAAGAACGAAGAGAGTTGATAGCTGATGAAAAATGAGGAGGCAGATTGGAGTTTAGCATATTTATTAATCCTGGTTATCAAAATATCAGTGATCAAATGAGACCCACAGGTACAAACTAGATATTTTTAACCCAGGAATCTTTGAGTACATCTAGGACAAAAGAAAGCTTTTGTTAACATCCATACAAACTTGACTCCAGCAGGTTTTCCCTGCCCTGACCTTTAGACAAAGCCCTTTCTCTGTTCAGCACTGAAAACTGACTTCACCCTGACAGAAATTAGGAAGTTTGATTCAATCGAGAAATTCAATATTGGCAATGCCCTTTTGTTTGGGCTATGTGTGGAGATGGATACGGTTTTGATAAATGAGGCACTTTTGTGGGCTTCTATAGTAAAATTGTCCTTCTCACTTTCTCTGTTTACAGGGCAGCGCCCACTGCTAGTCGAAAGCTGTTTAAAAGAATGATTGAATGATGTAATTGAGATAGTTTTAAAGGTCTTGTAGAAAATAGTGTCTGGAAACTATATGTTTTCAGACTCCTGGCTTCGTACATAATCAATGAAAAATCATAAACTGACAGCATAGCTTTTTTTTTTTCAATCTGCCACATAAACAGTTTATGATTGTAAGAATGATATTGTCTGTATTCAAACTTGGAATCTTTTTTTTATTTGTGTTTGAATTTTAATTTGCATAGAAGTGAAAATGGACATCTTATATAAAGGCAACAACTGTTAATTTTAACAAAACTAAAATGTAGAGTGTAACTAACGCTTGTACGGACAGGTATAGCTGGGGACCCGGCAGCTCAGTAGTCATTCCTGTTGTACTTCTTTGAAGTTCTCTTGAAGGCTTGTGCCTCGGATGCCTGCATAGTTGGTGCATTATAATGTAAAGTCTCAGCAGTCACAAGTGTACGGACATCCACATGGACACTCGCACTCACCATCTGATGATAAAAATCACTCAGACAATAGCGGACTCACCGATGAATATAACAAAGCTGACGTTTGTTCACATTCATTGGATGTCTTGGTATGGACCAGAAGTTCTTCAGAACCCGTAATAATGATGTATTTTAATCAGCAACTGATGTGCTTCCATGCACTGGAAATAACACATAGTACTTATTAGTTACTTACTTACTACTATTGGTATTAATAGTAGTACATTTGTGTTATTTCTTCTAGTTTTTCTTTTTGCATTGTACAGTTATAATAAATACTATTTCTAGTTAGAAACACATTGTTGAATTGATCATTTCTCACTTTGTTCTTACATTTTGTCTTTTCATACTTGGTGTTTTGGACATTCGTTAAAACTTTTCAGTTACTGCGATCGTTATTGAACTAGACTTTGTAACTTTTTCTTTCGTAATGTAGTATAAGTAGATGATGATGATGACTGTTGATGTCACTGTATTTTTCTAAAACCTTGGTACACTATGGACCTGACCCATGATAAATTTTCTCTCAAGCTTCACTATTACCATATGTGCAGAGGGAGCACATCATCCTGTAAAAACATATGTTGTTCCTTAAAGAAGGATCGACTTGGATGGTAGAGTCACTCATGTTTCCATTGCATGGGTTAAGAGCCATAATTGAACCCTTCGTTGTTAGAAGTGCAGATTTCTCAAGGTCTTTTTTTGGACCTTGATCTGTCGATCTTTGAAACCACATAAAAAGCCTATTGATAGAAAAAGAAGCTTTTCACAAGTTCAAATGTGACAGCTGCTTCCACGTGTATGTCCACAAAACTAAGGGAAGATTTTATGACTTAGATCTGGTTAAAATTCTGGGTTTGTACTCTGAAAATATATACATTGAGTCATAAATTCATAGGTCATAGCCTGAGTACACATGCACTCAAAGGGAGGGGACAGTAGCACATGTGCTGAGCATCTTTGAGAGGAATTTTTAGCGGCCTTGAATAAAGCAAGGCTGCAGTTATCTGTTTGCTGCAGGTTTTAACATATCTAGGCTATGGTTTGCAAAAAATTGCCAATTAATGGTGGATGTGACTGGTATATCTTTAGTAAATCACTGGAACTGTAAACATGTGACCCGCTGAACGAGACTGAGTTTCATTTCTTTCTTCTATATGTTCTTAGAGGATCACAGTTGGCCATCGCACAGAAGAATTTAAGACCCCAAGTAGGGAAAGTCCTTAAGCAATGAACTTCTGCAAAGCCAGGTGTTACCACTGATATTACAAAGCTAACAATATGTTTAAAATCTGATTCAGACAGACACGGAGTAAATTCTTCCTAACTGCGGGCTAAAATTTAGTCAACACAAGCTGCACAATACAAATTTAGTGATGATTTATGTCACCTGCTTTGTTTCATAAAAACAGGCTTGCATCTGATTTATGCTCAGTGGCAGGAATGCACTGCATATAATAACACTATAAGACCGCTGTCATTTTGTTGTGCATATATGATGTAACAGTTTAAAAAGATATTCTGTAAGTTTAAAGAGATCAATCTGGGCTTTCTGCCACAAGACTCCTCAATCAACAGTTTCTCCTCTGAACTTATTTTTGGGTTTAATCTCTTATGTCTCCCTCTTGTTCTCCCTCTGTCTCTCTCTGGCAATGACTCAGCAAGCTACACTTTTCTTGCTGTGTAGGATACTTAAAATTAAGTCATTTTTTTTTTATCATTTTTTGAACACATTGCAATCGAAAAGGTGCTTTAATATAACACATACTTGTGTTTACATGATTTGTCACAAGTGTAAATGTGCTTAGAACTGTAGAGTATATCTGAGTCTCTGATTACTTCTACCACACTTTAAGTTTAGCTTATTTTTTCTCAGCATTAAGGTAAAGGAAATCAGTATGAGCAGGTAGTGTTGTTCCTGCCGTTTTGCTTAATTTCAGAACTTTTAATCAGCGTTTCTGTCATATTATATCAAGACTTATGGTATCATACCATGACCAAAAACAGTGGCTATGTTTTTCTCATTCAAAATACTGTTTGAGGTGTAAATCATAGTGTGATTTACACCTCAAAGACACATTGCTGTGTAGTCTCTAAAGACACACAGTGCATATATAACATGTAGTATAAGTCTGTTTCTTCCATATGGGTTAAAAAATACCATTTTGATGACAAATGTGTCCTCTGATGCCAGTGAACACTTATTTCCACCTCTGTTCGTGTCATTAGGCCGTGGCAGCGACTCGGAGTCTGACGGCGCTCCTCACCGGAAGATGCCAGACGTTCGTAAGGATGACATGTTGGCACGACGGACGTCTGTCAGCGAGCCACGAACCGCCGTACCCTTTAACCAGTACCTGCCCAACAAGAGCAACCAGAGTGGATATCTGCCAACGCCACTACGCAAAAAGAGCAACGACAAAGAGGAGGGAGGACGCAAGAGCTGGAGTACCGCCACTTCACCTGTAGGGGGTGACAGACCTCTTAGGTGAGTGTAACACTAGAGAGTGCTTTTGTGACCTTGCTATCAAAAAGGAATTTAGTTTAGCCTAACTGAAAATATCATATAATATTATATGTATGGAATACTGAGAAGGTGTCTGTTGTTTGTGTGTAGAACTTATAACAACATATGTGTCAATATATAGAATTGTTGTTAAGTTGGGCACAATCCAAAATAAGAAACAAAGAAGTCTAATAGCTTAATGAACAGATTATCAGGGGGGCAGGTTACACCACTGTGGCTTGACACGGATTGGTGCAGATAAACCCTTTTAAAGCTTGTTTAAAAAGTTCTGGCTGAAAGCGCACAGTTCTGTGTGCAGATGGAAGATGTTTGACTGCCCAGAAATCCTGTTAAAACGGGGTTTTTTTTATTAAATAAGCCTGAAGATGATGGCTGAGATTAGTAGATATGGATGTAGACCATGAAATAATTTAAAGTAACTGATAAAACTGATCAGTGTGAGACACTGGATTGTGTGTGTTTGTGTGTTTTGGGGTTTTTTTGTTTTTTTTACAGTAACTGGCAAGAGTAGGTGTTATGTCAAATTGCATATGTCTGTAATAAAACCTCTTAGCTTTTGATTATTTTTCTAGTATTGTACAGATGGGAGTGGCTAATGGAGGCCAGATGTGGGTTTTCATTGGCTCTAATTCTGACTGAAGCAAATGTCTGAAGCAGATTTAAGACAAAAGGTCTTTTTGGAATAGTCTGGCATGTCACCATGCAAATTTCATCACAAGTTTCACATTTCCGCTTGCTCAGCGGATTCCTTGATGTGCTTTGATTATCTCAAGTAGCATCGGACGTTGCTTGTTTGCAGCATGTCTGTTTGCTATTGACTAGATTGAGTTTGGTGTTTAGGGACGTATACTTGTGGCAAAAATAAGAATCGCAATTATTTTGGTCAGTATTTTGATTACTTAACATGATAATGACTTTGTAGAAGAAAAATAATCTTTATTTGTTGTTCCTTGCTGGACTCCTGGAAAGTACATTTCTTCCAAACAGCTGAATTGGTTTTATTTTTCTCGAAAATCAAAGTTTTCATTTCTGTTATCTTGGCTCAACTCAACTGAACCTGCCACAGCTTGCTTGGATTCAGAGTAGGACCCAAATGTACTGCTGCAAAGGAAAGAGGATTTATAGCAATTTATAAGAGTGGTGTTGGGCTGTGTTTCATACATGTATATATTTCATTTAGCTGCAATGACAGGAATCTCCAGGAGATTATATGTATTTAATTAAAATTTTGAATTCTATCTACCCAACAATGTTTGCATTTTTACAGCAGCTCCTTGACTTGTTAGATATACTCTTGGAAAGTGTGTTGAGCTTGTGTGTATCACCCAATTGGTGATTTCCCTAAATTTCATCCATCAAAGCTTACATATTGATTTTGCATTTATTCTTTTCCTTTTTCCCTCTTTCTCCATCTCTTCACTTCACCTCTTATTATTTTATGTCATGGTGTGTCCTTCACTCTTTCTTTCCCCAACCCTCACCACATCTGTTTGTGCTTCATGTCTTATGACCATCATGTTGTGATTATCCTCATGTGACTAATTTTACTCCCAATGTGATTACATATTCCTCTCCTGTGTGTGTGTTGCATGAATGGGTGATGCCTCAGTCTAAATGAGGTCTGTAGCTTAGACATCCCTCCTGGAGAATCCCCTAGTCCGCCCCCCACCCTGCCTCTTAAACCCTGTACACAGATTCAAAAGGAGAACCACATTAAAAAGGACAAGCAGGAAGGGAGGCAGTCTGCATCTCCGCCTTGCATTGAGATCCAAACAGCAGGCAAAAGAAGGAGAAGTGAGCCTCTGCCCAGTAGTCTCCCCCAGCCCCAAGCAGAGCCCCCAAGAGAGACTGTAATTCATCTGATGGTCACCTCTGAACAAAGGTCTTAACCTTCACTCATATTTCCTCAATACCAGATATCAACATCCCCATTCCTTTTTGTAATTAGTAGGTTTTTTTATGTTTTTATGTTTTTATTTGAGCCATCAAGTTTATTTTTGTGCTTTTATATGTTGTTTCTCTGATTTTTTTTATTTTTTTATTTTATTTTTTTTTAATTCTTTTAAATGTGTAAAGTCTTTAGGTGGCTGCAGAGAGCTCTGTGTAGTGTCACTAGAGACAGCTAAGGTGGGGGGTGGAGGTCAAAAAAAGTAAATAAAGTAAAATTACCACACCACTATCCATATCTGCCTTAAGCTAACAGCTCCAAGTTAAATGAAAAACTAATAGCATGACACTGTTGTTATTCTAGACTCCAGTTTGATAATAATATATCAAGCTGACAGTATTTGGATTTGTTTGGTGTCAGAATAGGCATTTTGGGTGGGAGCACAATAACTGTATGGATTTTCTGTCTAATTTGACAGAAATGTATACATTTTCTGTAAAAATCTGACCATTTGATTGACATTTATCCACGCTATGTTTGGAAAATCAATCACCAAATTAGCAAAATTGAAACAGTTCTGCCTAAAACCTCCTTGCGAATGCCAACAATTGGTTTTTGCAGGAAGAAACTTTGTTGAGAGCCCTTGGTAGAAGAGTTTAGTGCTCAGTGTGTAGAGATCTCTTTTATTGTTGGTCATGAGTGGAGTCAGCAGTAATATTTCAGGTGAACTTTTGTTTTTGAAAAGTTCACGTATTCCACATCAAGTGGTATCTTGCCATGTTTCTTGTGAAAGTTTTAATATATCTGACTCTAATCCTCTTGAATGCCACAGAAAACACAGAAAAATTGACCTTGATTATTTCAGCTGTAGCGTATCTGTCCAAAACCAATGTTCGCGATAGTCAGGATACTCAACAAACATCTCTAAGAACAGTTTTCTTCAGGACCGTTTCCTTGGTAGAAAACTCTTGTCATTTTTCCAGCTGGTGTTTAATTTTGCTTTTTGGCATTGCTTTTATCAGATCATCTTTTCCACTGCTGCTTTTATCCAGTCTTGGGTAACAGTAAGTTAGCAAGAGGGTCACTTCTTATTTAAACCAGTTTCAGACACACTGTAATGCACTTGCAGCCTTTTGCTTATAGAATTTCAGAAAGTCTGTACGCAGCAGGACAACCCAAAGTCTCAAATCATAGATTTGGTGTCAGGAAACAAGGTGAGGATTATGAGCTGTCAAAGAACAATGCCATTGTATATTTTACAGCTCACACAAATCCAGTGTGATTGCAGTGTTCCTTGAAAAATGTCAGTTTAGGTCTGTTATGTAATTTCGCAGTCCAGCCTTATCCGGTGTTATTTCCTAGTCAAGCCGACGTTTCGTTCACAGTGCTGTTGGAGAGTCACGACTCCAGTTTCCAGTGTTGTCTTCTGCCACAGATGTTGTGACATTGATTGAATATTGAGAATGTTAAGGGAGTGAATCCTCAATAGAAATCTGATGGTTGTCCAAGACAAAGGGGATTTGTAGGATATTTGATATGGAGTTCCCCATCTTGCATATTTCCTGAATAAAGCCAAGGCTAGAATTTTTTTTTTTTTTTTTTTTTTTTTTTTTGCAATTTCAGCTAATTGGTTTTTGCAGTGTTGACACATCCTTTTTAAGAACTTTTGCTGCCTCACTCAATTAGTTGAGTAGAGCAGATACCCAGTGCCATTTTTAGCAGTTTTTTGTAGTTTGTGCAGTAATAACCAAATGTGTTTAACATCTAAAGTATTAGAAATCTGTTGTGCTCTATGCTTGATTGAAAAAAATCTGAATTTTGACAAAGTGAAAGAGAGAACAAAAGAAACAAGTGGTTGCTTTCCAGTTATATCACATTATTTCTCTCACATCTGCAATCATATGCTAGGAACAAAGCTGCATGCACAACTGAAACATGGACTCAAATAAATATATATTGTGTATATATAATATGCATGCACACAAGAATGTGCTGTATGTGTCCACACACAAACAAACATTCACAGAGAACATGAACATTCGACCCACCCTCAGGATGTAAGGAAATGAGGCCTTCTTCCTTCCCTGACCCTGAGCAGGCTGGGACTGAAGCCTGGCCTTTTCACTGCCGGCAGCTGGCCAGTCTCTCCCTCCCTACCATGTATTCTGGGAATTTACAGTCCAATAATAAGCCTCCCAGAAAGTAGCTGTTCATCACAGGATGACAAACAGCAGACTGTTCTGTGAATTTTGCTTTGACTTTGTCTGCTCTGAAGGAATTTGTGACCATGCGCTATTTTCATAGATTTATGTCTTTTTGAAAAAAACTAGGCTTCTCCAGAGGAATGCTGTCTTATGATGTAGGATAATAACCAGGCAGCAAAACGTTTTAGTTTGCTTTGCTTTCTGCAGTACTCCAGCTCGCTCGTGCTCAGAGGAATTCTTCCACCATTCGTCGACTCTAGCAGCAAATGCCACGGCCGCCTCCGTGTTTCGAACGAGCCCCATCAACACAGCTGGGAAGCATTCACCTGTGACACACCAGGAGGATGTCGCAATGAGGAAAGGAGTTGCTGGTTCTCTGGTAGCTGCAGATGCAAAAGGAGATGATAAACAGGCTTGTCAAATGCCGACCTCACCCAAATGTATCGTCACCCTGAGTCCGTCTAGCTTCCTTCCTGTGCCCACTGCCATGGCAACCGCATCAACAGAAACGACGGATACGTGCCAACAGAAGGGAAAGCCACAGACTGAAAGGGATGATCCACATGAAGGCACGTCTTGGGTGGACAGCAGTCTTCCAGCAAAGTGAGCTCACTCCAACAGCTACACTGTTATTTAATGAAACTTTGCTGCATTAAGCTAAAACGGCTTAATTCACTTCAAAGTGAAGGGATCTTCTATTTCCATGATCCCTTTGAATTTTCTATATCAGCATGTGATCTTGACCTGAGACTGCAGTGCTTCTTTGTGAATGATGAACGTCATTATCTGAAGACTGCATGACCTTTTTTTTTACCTGTTTTACATGAATGCAAATAGATAGTGCCAGCTAAAATCTGTTGTTGAAAAGGGCTGCATGGAAAGTCTGAAAAGTTGACTTTTGTTATCCTTGCTTTTTTGTTTCTGATCAACTTGGGAAAATAGAAACATTTGAGAATGTGCTTTTTGATTAACTGTGCATGACTTTAGTTGGCAGCTTTTGAGCTGTTCAGGGATTTCAAATTAGGAAACAACTTCAGTGCATTCTGAAGTAAATTTGATCCAGTTTGAACCAAAATCGATGAGTAATTCTTCAGTCTATATCTTTGAATCCAAATCTAGATTGGCCCAACTACTCTTAAGCAATCACACAATGGTAGTTCAAGTGTGCCAATAAAATTCTATAGTAAAGCTGGCTTTAAAGGATATTCCCAGCCACACATCTATCTACCCCAAAACATATGGCAAATAGATGTTTTACTACGACATACCATATGACAAATACCATTTTTAGCAAACAATCTGTCTGGTCTTGATTTAGTCTTTTTTTTCATCCTGTGAGATTCAAACCACAGGCCACACTTTCTCTCACACCCCTCCAACATCACAGAGACAGCTCTGTATGAAGACCTTTGTGGTTAAGGCCAAACCTACAAGTGGTGGTCACAGACACAAAGACAGCCGCATCCTTGATGTTACCCTTGTGCTGTCTAATAAAACATGCATGTGCTTTTTTTTTTTTTTTTTTTTTTTAAATAGTTTAGTGTCAACTGCATTCTAAGATCATGCCCATATAATGTGTTTTTTTTTTTTTTTTATGTTTTTATTTTATGCCAGCCCTGCTTTTAGTTCTGCAGTAAATTTGTGTTCAGTTGTGTTCTGGTTAAGACTGCCCCCTTGTGTCCGGCTTCAGCTTTGTCATTTAACCTAGGAGCTAACATAACACAAAATCACCACACACATTTATTTCAAGCATTAGTAATCAAATTAAGCTGGTGCGTAGTCATAAATTAACTCATTATCAGCTGCAAACATGGCTTTTTAATATTTGCACGCGTGGATGAGATGTTTCTCTCTTCAGAGTGTAGTGTTCATTTGTGATTGTGCTTTCTCTCCATGCTTTCTGACTTCTGTAGATACAGCCACACAGATAGTGTGTCAGATGATCCACAGTAAGTTGTCTTTTTACCACTCACAGGCTCAGCTGCCCTGCACTGCTCTGCAATACAAAATACAGCTGGCTCAATAAGTCATTAAATCATTTGTTCATTGTTGGAAATAGGTCATGGAAGCGGGAAATCTGCCAGAAATTGAAGGAATTTAGAAAAATGTCGCCACTGACAGCAATTTATATTTATAAAAGTTCTATTTTTCCCTTATTAATTTCATATTGACAATCTTGTGTTAAAAAACAAAACAAAACACTGCATTATGGTGTCTTTTAACCAACATATGCTCTTGCCAGGGTACGGATCATGTGAAGTGGCCCATAGAACCTCAAACTTTACTGGAATTGATACCCTAATGTCATAAATCATTCCTTTAATTCATCTTTTGGGGCAATTTTGACATGACATGTTAAACACCACATAATCTAAAGAAGTATGGAATAGAACCAAAATGTTTTCTGCAATGACAGTAATTTATCTGATTTCTGTTTTCGTGGAGGTATTAATGGGAATCAGTGCAGCCAGCCAGTGCTGATGTATGACAGCATTTGTTACAAGGCGATCTTATGTGATGACTTTTTTCTGCATGGAAAACATAAATGTCTCACAAATAAGCAGATTTTCCTGCTTGCAGTTAAATGATTTGTGGTGGACATTTTTGGCTGTGTGCTTCAACAGTGTCAAACAGTGTCCCTGGCTCTTAGGCTTATCATAAAAAATATGGCTTCAATAAACCTAGTGCTTTTTTGCCTTTGCCTGGCAACAATCCATTTCTCTCAAATTTATTCAAAGTGCCTGCTGCCAAGGATGTGGAGAGGACTTGCTAAACTCATCCTCAGTGCTTCTGCGAGCCAGCTGCATGTGTCATGTAAAGCAGCCATTTCTACCAGCCTGCCAACACCCAGTCATTTTAATCCCATACACAACAGCTAAAAGTGCAGCATGATGACAGGGGATGGCTTAAGTGCAGTTGCCCCATGGTGTGAAAACACTCTCCTGCTGCAATGTTCTTTAATGCACACACTGCTCAGTGAGATCCAAAAAGCATTTGTGAGTGAGTACCATCCAAGTGCCACTCTTTTGTAACTTTTGTAACTGTAAGCCAAGCAATACTTTTTATGTGCTGGCAGCAGGTCAATTTTCAAAGTACTAAAAATAGGCAGGTACTAGGGATGGGTATTGATAAGATTTTCACGATTCCGATTCCATTTTCCATTCTGTTTAACGATTCGATTCTTTATCGATTCTCTTATCGATTCTTATTTTTAAAAAAGGGAGAACACTAAGGTCGATTAGCTTAGAACTTTGTTTTATATCTTCTCTTTGAACAAGATAGAAATTTAGGAGTAACATGGCCTTACAAACCCAACAGTGAGCTCTTAAGAGATCCACAGCCTACGGCTCTTCAATGGGGTGTCACAGGGTCCCCAGGAAAAAAATGTAAATGTAAAATAATAAAATAAATATTCTTCTGTAGCAATAACAAATGTAGCAATTACACAAGCATATCCAGTAATGTCCCTGCCTACAATTAAACACATTCACTTACCGAAAATCGGGGGCATCTGCTGTGACAAATGGGTGCAAGCCTTTGACCACAAGCTTAGTCACTGCTCGGTGACATTCGTCTATCCTCGCCTGAAAGGAGACGCTAACGGTAGACTGCAGCGAGAACTGCCAGCATCTGAGCCAGCCAGACTCTGTCTCTCTCATCATGGTCACCTAAATGCAGCGCACAGTAATGGCAGGTTTTGTAATAAGGCAGATCGCGCTAACATAATATGCACTGTTAGTTGATTATTTACCTGCCGTATTAACGGGAGAGGACGTGCAAACGTTACCGCTGCTGCTGGGTTGAGATTCACGAGTCCGGAGCGGAATTAAAAACACGACATTCATTTAAGGTCATCGCGTGTTTTGTGAGCAAATGCTTTTGCATATTCGTAGTGTTTCCTCCTTTATATGAAATATCTACTTTGCAAGTATTGCAAGTTGCCCCGTTGTCATCCGTTCTCGTAAAGTATAACCAAACTTTTGAGCGTTTGAGCCGCTTAGGCGCCTTGCCAGGTAAATGACGCTCCGCAACGTGGTGACGTCATTCGGGGTGACTGGAATCGATAAGGGAATCGTTTGCAAAAATGGCAAACAATTCCAAGGAATTGAAACAGTGGGAACCGGTTCTCAACAAGAACCGGGTTTCAATACCCATCCCTAGCAGGTACTATATTCATATAGTTAAGACAGTTGTCATTGCTCTTAGGCTTTCTAATTCTGTGATGAACATGCATTGTTGCTGCATGCCTCTAACAATAAAGCTGTACTTTCTGTCTCATCTGTAATGTAAAACTGTTTCACCATTGCAGAACAAATGTAAAGAGAAATGTAAACTGTCTTTAATGAGTCAATGATTGTATGAACATCATACTGATTGTTGCATCTGATAAACTCACATTGAAACTGATATTAAATGTATTTAAATGTGTTTTGAAACGGTATGGAATCCATCAAAAGAGCAAAGAGGCAGAAATTTTTGTTTGATCTTCTGAGGGAACGATGGGCTGGATAAAATCTTAGTACTTACTAAGTGAGCATGAGGTTTCCTTTAAAAACATGTTTCCCTGGAGCAATGATTTTATTTTTGGTATCTCTCTGAGACACTGGCACCAGTTTATTTACCTTTCCTCATTATGATAAATTGACGTAGTTTGTGAATGATGTGGTTTGTTTGATACATTCTGTTTGGACTGTTCCATGGTATACATGGTGAAGCTAATTTTCAGTGTTTATTTGACATTAACCATTTCGGTGGCTCCGGTAGTATAGTGGATTACACGCTCGCCTTATAAGCAAAGAAAAATCTCAGTTTTACGGGAAGAGAGAGAAATCCCTTTTGGGTTGCTTCAGGAAGGGCATCTGGTGTAAAAAGAAATCTGTCAGATCAAACGTGTAGGGCCTACTTGCTATGGTGACCTCTTATGATTAAGTGAGCAGCCAAAAGTAGCTTTTATTCAACATTAAACGTGTTACTACTTCAAAGTTGCATTGAAAGTATAGAATATGTTAAAGCTGTTTTTATATATATATATATATATATATATATATATATATATATATATATATATATATATATATATATATATATATATATAAATTGTGTTCCAGTGACAAAAGAAAACCCCATTACAGTAGTAGTACATCATGTACTATAGAGTCACTAGTAGTATAGCTAATAAGCCCAATTTGATTTAAATAATTACTGCCTGTTTTTTCCCCTTGCCCCCAGGAGTGTGAGTATGATCGACATGCGTGGTGAGGAAGAAGCCGCGTTACAGCCGCACAGTCAGGTGCGTCATGAGCGGATGCATAACCAGTACAACAAAATGAAGGAAGAGGACGACCACTGGCAGGATGTGAGTGTCTCAGGCATTAGGTCGCTCACTCTATATCTTTGGGTCTTTATTTTATGGGACTGACATTTATTTGTATGCAATTTTGTCACATCTTTGCATTACTTTCATTATTTCTTTTTAACTGCTATAGTTTTACTGCCTGTGGCCTGTTATACAAGCTCCTTCTAAAGCAATTTTAGCTGTGCCCCAGTAAAATAACAGGGAGCTCAAAGTGCTGCTGAACCAGGACATACTTTGAATCTATCTGTATGGGTGTCAGGACCTGGCCCGATGGAAAAGTCGGAGGAGGAGTATTTCCCAGGACCTGATCAAAAAGGAGGAGGAAAGGAAGATGATGGAGCGCCTGATGTCAGGAGACACCTATACCTCTCAGAGGAGAAGAAGCATCAAGACCTATAGGGAGATAGTAGAGGACAAGTAAGTTACATCCACAACAACCTACTGAGAACTGCTTTAATGAGTGTTCCACAGAAAGCCAATAGCTCTTTGCGCAGTATGATATCAGAAGTCAAGAAAAAATGGGTCATTCTCAAAGAAGATAATTTTATGTCCCCTGTCATTGCTGTCAGCGGGCACAAAGGTGAATGCAGCTCCTCCTGGAGTTCACTTTAAATAGGTCTCCTTCAGAAAATAAAAGGAAGAGCAGATTGTGCAAGTGATTGTGAAAGGACTAGAAGAAACTGATCATTTGCAGTGAAGCAAAAAAAAGGTTTCTTGAGTTTGATAGCAACCAGTCACTCTTTGGTAACAATTACAACTGATTTCTGTATCTGTCTTTTTAGACAAAGCTTGACTATAGCAAGAGTAGGTTCAAATAATAGTTAAATCAACTACTTTACCTCTCTTATGCTTTCTCTTCTTTCTAAGGGAGCGTCGTGAGGAGGAGCTACGGCAGGCATATAGGAAAGCCAAAACTCCTGAGGAGGCGACTGCCATTCTCCAACGTTACGCCCAGCGATTCTCCATAAGCGAAGCAGTCCTCGAACGCCTGCAGCTGCCAAAGTTGTTGGACCGCAGCATATCCGCTGACCCCTCCTTCCCCACCTCACCTTTCCCGCTCTCCCTCTCCCTGTCAGCCTCTCCCACGACACCAGACCCTTTCGATTCTGACTTCAACGGGCCCATGAGGTATCTGCGCCAGCAGTCTGCCCCAACTCCAAAGTTTACTTCTACATTTGAGGCACGAATCGAGGAGTTTCCCAAAGAACCGTCCTCACACCAGCGGTCTCAGATACGCTCTCGTTCCTCTGAACCGCCATCAACCCGAGCCCTGTCACCCAAACCGGTGCCTTTGCTGATGCCCAAGCCTTATTTCCAGGCCCGACCTGCAGGAGGTGAAACTTGGAACAACAAGGTAAGACTGACTCAGGCAAGGAGGTCAGATATTGACTTACCTAGATATATCTGAATGTGAGAACACAGATGTCAGATCCAGTATATTTTTTTCATTACATCACAATGAAAACATTTAAGATTAAGGCCTAAGATAACAAGAATTAAAATGTTCATAGTAGTCTATGAACAATATGAACAATATCAGGAGAATCAGTCCAAGACATTGGCCGATGTTACCCTCTCTCACACGTAGGGCACAGCAGGAAATAATCCCATTCATGTGTGATCTGTTCTCACTATTAGATATACCCAGTTTGGTTTAGGCTAGGATGCTGCCTGGGTATAGAATGAAGAAGGAAGTACATATGACACCCACTTTCTTAGTGTCTTTTCATCGAACATGTACATGAACATATTGGACTATGACTATGCACTAAGCAGCTGATGATCCAGCTGCTTTGAACATTTGCCTTCAGGTATTGTCACAGGAAACTTCAGGGCTGCTGTGGATATACAGTATGGTGCTTCTTGTTCAGGTTGTGTACACAGTGATTCTAAAGCTTTATTCCTATATACAAAAAAGAAGATAAGATCTTGTTAGTCTAACGGTGATTAAGGCCTTGACCATTTCAAATGTGGTTACTTGCAAGTGTCGGTTTCCCTCCTTGTGGGTAAATTCCTCTCCGGGTCTCTTGGCATTTACATTAGAATACCACAGAACTGCCATGGTGATGAGCCGGCGGGTTTGTAGGAAAATGTAAGACATCCCCTCCCTGAAGAAGCATGTAATGTTTCAATTTAGCTAGAAGTACTCTCAACGGGATCCATTTCCTTTTCTTCTAGAAAAGAAATTGCAAATGGGAATTTTCATGATGAGATCTTATGTTTTGGTGTGGAGAAGAGGGAGGGTAAGATTATTATCAGACCAAATGGAACAAAGCACTTTTCTGGAATTCCTTGTCAGGAGTCTGAGCAAAGCCTGGGTTTCAATGGAGCCCTCTGTTCCCTATTCACTTAAGAAGTTGACAAGTAGGACCCTCTCAATGTGAAGTGGGCTCCCGGCGGACAAAGAGAGCCCACACAGGCTGCAAGGAGAGGGATGAGAAGGTGGAGGCAGAGGGGGGCAGACTGAGCCTGCATTCACCCATCTTTACCACTGTGTCTTAAGTTACCGCTCACTAGGAGCTCTTCGCACATATATTAGTGCCTCTTGTTCATAGAGGGCAGTGTGGTCTTGTGAGCTGGATGAATAGCTAATTACTAACTGAGAAGAGAGGTTCATAATGACCACAAATGAGGCCACTGGGTTTTTTGGCGTGATTTATTTTACATTTTTATTTGCAGTCAGTGTTGTTCAGGATTTCTATATTTATCCATGTAATGAATGAAGAATAAATTGGACAATAAGTGCCTTCTTATCTACAAATTATTGGTTCAATACTGTAATCTTACCTTGAAATTGCATATGTTATGATTTAGAGCAAAATAAATAAAATTGAATGGTATAGCCATATCTTTCAGCTTGCTTTCTTAACATTAATGCACCTTGAAGCCACTTATTAAAAAGCAAAGGGTATAAATAGTACACACAGAAAATTAAACATTAAACCTTTTCTGTTTTTACCTAGGTGGATGGTTTGCTGCGAGTAAATGGTGACGTTGGAAGTGACGATGTTCCCACCACACCTGAGAGTCAAGGGAGGGACTCGCCTCCTCATTTTCAGGCATCCCCTTCCCAAAGCAAAAACAGCACTGTAGATGGTGCTGCAGATGCTCCCTCGTCAGAAACCTCACTCCGTCAGAGTACCCACGCCTCTTCTAGGGAGGGAAGTCCAGTGTCAACAAAGGCAAAGGAGACACAAGATGTTACAGAGATAGCTTCTGAGGACACTCAGGAGGTCCAGGAGGAGAAAGTCACTGAGTCAACACCGCCCAGCCGCCCCACCTCACTCCCATCAGTGAGAATTCTGATCTTTTATAGTTATTTACATATTTTTGTCTTTTAAAGAAGCATGGTTAGTGGGTATTTTACTCCAAGCCCGGTTTTCTGGGTGCAGAGTATTTTGCTTCTCTCAATAATGCCGTATATTCAATACTAGCCCTGTAATCGGTTCCTTGCCATGCATTATATCATTGCATCTTGCAGTGATTTTGCCCAAATTTAGTTGAGATTGAACTCTTAAAGTCTGAAATCTCATGTTTCATTTGTACTTCTTACACAATATAGGCCCTTTGATCTGCAGAATTTAGTTTAGCATTCAGAAAGAAATCCATATGTGACCCCTACAGGAGCTGCAGAAGCCACAGGAAAGCTTTGGAAAGACTGGAGACCAGACAGCAGCTGCTTCAGAGGAAGAAAAGCCAAATGGTATAGCTCATCAAAACCCACCTGCAGGTGGTATGCTGCTATGCTGACACCTTGTGGTTACTTTTACAACAAACACGTGTTACTGAAGTTCATTCAGCACTGTGCAAATATATTAGTAGATTTTAAACTTCTTGTATGTCTGTTTTCAGAAGCCCAGCAAGAACAAGAAATGCCCAAACCATCTAGTGAAGACCTCTCTAATCTTGTCCAGTCTGGGGTTGATATACAGTCATATCAGCCAGTAGGTGATATCAAAACTCAAATCATCAGCCATCTGTCTAGTAGATGTCTAGTGGATAACATGCACATATGCACTCATAACACAGTTCCACCCCCCCCAATCCAAGGACTTTCCTTGTAAAGATATAACACCATTTATTTATTTATTTTTCCCGATTTGTATATTTTTACATTTTAAATTTTGAATACTGTTCATATGTGTATATAGTGCTGCAGACCTGTGCACCTCATCCCCCTTTCTTTTCCCACATATCTGCACTGTGTAGGAGATGCTCTGTATCTCATTGTACATGCGTATACTGACAATAAAAGGCATTCTATTCTATAATCTCAAATCTACCTGCAGGCCAGTGATCCCTGTTCCCAGGAGCTCTTACAGAAATCAGAGATGGCATCAAGCTCAGCTCCACCAGGATCATCTGGTTATCACCAGCAATGGGAAACAAAAGCAGGTATGTACATGTTTAACACCCAGACATCTGGTTTATTTACCATATTTATTGTTTTCTATGCTTGATCAGCAGATCCCTGTTGGTGCCTGTCTTTCTTTTTGCGTTTTAATATGACACTCTGCTTTTCTGCTATGATTAAAGGGGCATTCAAAGGTTTGCGATCAGGATGAGACTTGTTTAGCAAGAACAAAGCCTCGCCTCACTTTTCGTATCGCTGTAGTATATTCCATTTTATTTCATAAAGGAGATGGACATGCAGTCCAACAAAACATCAATCAAAAAAAAAAATCTGCCTTGCTTTGTTTTTTTCCTATTTGTTTTTATTGATAATTTGTCTACGGTAACCAAACTGGAATAAATTTTTATGTGGGGAAAAAGTGTTACTCTTTAAGGGGTTTTTTAAAAATTTTATTTTTGGTTTCTTATACCAGTTTTCCAGTTTCCACTTATCAGTCCTACAGTATCACAGGAGGAATGCTGCGATCTGCACCCTCTCCACCTCCTGGTTTTGACATCTATCCCTTATTGTTTCCTCCTTTCCTTCCCTTTCTCCCCTAATTCCCTCTTTTCCTTCCACCTGCACATTTTTTTTTTTATTTCGCTATAGAGCTTGCAAACAGTGTCAGGTCTTCGCTGGCAACCAGCAGCCCTAAATTACGCTGGGAGTTCTTCGCTCCGCAAGGTAAACTCCCTCCACTCGTGGCGATCACATTTCCACCCTTGAGTGCTGGTGCACAGGGCTTCCCTGCCGTTTCTCCAAGGGCTAGACCACTGACCCATCTCTTGTTTATTCCTTCATTTCCAGTGTTTTTGTGAACAAACAGTGATGTTTTCTGTGTTTTAAATGTGTTTTGAAGTTTCTCATTCTTAATACTACTGGCTCATCAGTGTCTTGTTATTGTAAAAGATGTTCTCATCATGTTAGGATGCTTTACAGAAGATCTTAATGAGAAGAAGTCACCTTTGACAATGTATCAAAAGAAGATTACACACATTCTTGACCTGCTTAACTTTTAGTTTCATGCTTGCCTCAGTGTGCTTCACATTGTGGGGGCTTTTCCACCAAAAGCTCTAACATCTGGTCTGTATTAGAGCTCTATTAAAGTTGTGATTAGCCTTAATCAGTACCCACTGCAGTGGGAAAGCCAGATGTTGGGTAGGGGAGAAATATATTCTCACAGAACTGTAGTTAAAGCCTGTAACTAACAGAAATGTATTTAATTGTGTAAGGTTTATCTGTTGTTTTAATCATTTGAACATTTGACTGTTATTTATAAGTTGTCGTGGACTCCTTTTGCATAGCAGTCTTTCTACATAAACAAGTGTGAATTTCAAAAAAAAATAATGTTCTTGGCCTACAGCTGTTTTCCACACACGTGTTAACCCTACAAAACCTGACCTAGTAAGAGGCAAAGTTTCAATTTATATCAAAATTCATCTAACTACAAAGACAAAATAAAACCTTTGAACCTTTGACAAATTATTAATTTACTGACTATGATTGTAGCTCTTGGTGGACTCAGCTCTGTCTTTGTTTTCTTTCATCCCCATTTTACTCCTCAGGTTGTGAAATCAGCACTTGGTGTGTTGTCTTTTCCTCAATATCAGAGTGGCTTAGTTTGATCCCCTGTATCCAAATGTCTCATTTGCTTTAACCGCTGTTTCCTTTCTCTGCAGAAGAGGCCGAAAAGGATCTCCGTGGAAATGTGAGTAAATTCCCAAAAACCCTTTTTACTGCTTCTCATCTGGCTTATCCCCTCCTGCAGTACCACGGGTACAACAGTAGTTTAACTTAATGTTGTAAAAGTAAAATTATCCGGAAGGGAGGGAATATACAAAATACAACAGGTAAGAGTGAAAAAAGGTGTTTTAGACTTTAACAGAAACGCAAAGCAAGAAAACCAATAATATGAGTGCATGTGAATCTTTCAGTTTTATTATTCAATGCTCAC
The DNA here is from genome assembly GCF_013358895.1 of Oreochromis aureus. Lineage (NCBI taxonomy): Eukaryota > Metazoa > Chordata > Actinopteri > Cichliformes > Cichlidae > Oreochromis > Oreochromis aureus. The sequence continues at coordinate 24,387,057 of NC_052943.1, read as the reverse complement.
ATATTGTCATATTTTAGGTGCCTCAGCTAATTATTATAGGACACACAAAGCTGTTTATGTAGCATGCCAGATAATGATGCTCTAGTCGATGGCTGAGACTGCTTTTTTTTTTAATTTCATTTAAGCTCATCTATCTCTTTCTCTGTCTCTTCTCTCCTTAGTAGGAGTCCTTTGGCTAGCATTGGAGTAGTGCTGTTGTGGTAGACCAACTATTTCTGTCTCCTCCCTTCTCTTCTTCTACTTTTTTTTGTGGTGGATGTGTGTGCACTTTGGTGTTGATCTGTGCGTGAATGGGTTGTGGTTGGATGTGAATGTGTGCATGGATATTTGTATATGGTGATATGTGTGTGTGGGTGTGTGTGTGTTGGGGTCTATCAGGTGTCAGTTCCGGTGTTACCCCAGGCCAAGCGGGGAGACCGCTGGTCTTGGGACCCGGATGAGGAGCGAAAGCGTCAGGAAAGGTGGCAGCAAGAGCAGGAGCGCATGCTGCAGGTACACAGTATACCCAAAAGAGTGAAGCATGGTGCATGAGGCTGCAAAGTTAGGGGTTAGATTTCTTATAGAGAACAACACACCTACAGTGTGCTATAATGACATATATTGGGTTTTAGCAGCACAAACCAGTTTTGTGGAAAGACAGGCAGGTTGTGGTCAGTCTCGGCCCTCGAGGATTTAATTGTGAGGCCTCAGACTCATTGCTACAAATGAGGTGATTTAAAAAAAAAATTAAAAAAATTGCAGCGAGTGTGGAAAGCAGGTGTTATTACTGAATTTTGCTATTAAAGATTATTTTTAATGTAATTTTCTGGAAAGCTTTTTTTTGTAACTGGAACTAAACATGAATCCAGACCACGCTGCTGCACAGCTGCACAGTCACTGACTTGCTCCGCTTACAGTCGGATGTATTAACCACATTTCATTGCTGCTCGCAAAGCTTGCCTCCATATTTGTTTTGTATTGAACACATCCTCCTGTAAGGGCAAACTCACCCCCACCCCCCCCAAGCTGCGTCTGTGCACACTTTAACCATTAGGTGGCGATTTTGTGCAGTGGAAGAACCTCTGTTTTGGTTTTATTCCCTCACTGTCTCCATCTCAAGCCACAGACAGAGGCAAGGACTCTGTCCAAAGCTGCTGCTGTTGCTGCTGCCCAAGTCACCCTCTCTCTCCTCGATTTATAACAAGTGCATCTCAAGTCCACACACTTGTCAACATTTAATGGAGTTGCAGTGTCCATTATTTATCAAGCTCATCTACGGTGTTATCTTGAAAAAAGATGAAGCAGTGATCAATTTTTTTTCCCTTCTTTCCAGTTGTTGCAGGATGGTTTGAGATGAGATGCGCTGAAATGGATGAATGTTTGGTGCATCAGTGTACTCATTACTTCCTTCTAGCCTCCCTGTGTCTGTGTTGTCTTGATCTGCTCTCTGTCTTGCTTAAATTTCCTCTTTTTGAATATCTGATCTTTAAATGTTGCCTTCTTTTTGGGGTTCTTACACAAGTCTAAAAGGTTAAAAAGGTAATCTGAGAAAATACCTTTGTGTTTTTTCTGCCTTTATTGGATATAGGCAGTTATAAACCATACTCCAAACTCAAGAACATTTAAGTGGAGTTTTGAAAATTGTGTAGGAACCCACTGTTTGAGAGCTTCTGCATGATATGCTTTCTGCTTTTGTCTGCACTGCCTGCTTTTGGTCTCCTTTTGTTTGCTTTTTATTCCTAACAAGCAGATATAAAATCTGAACACGTTTTTAGGCATAACAGTGGATAGGAAGCGAAATTTCCCTTCACATATGTCTATACATCAACATTCATATAATTAAAGTGCATAATGAGGGTATTCTGCATGAAAATCTTGTAGCGTGTGCCCGTTATTGCAGCTCTCTGCCTTCTTGGACCAAGTTAAAACATTATCACAAGCAGAGAATTTTTAGCATTTGGTTGGTCGTTGGAAAAGTCTCTCAGTACTCTGTTGATGTCGGATATGTCTGCGCATTGTCTTTGTTTTCCAACTGCAGACAGTTTAGTCTTCCTCTTTGCTGTGCTGCATGTCATGTGTTGTGTTGCCATGGTAACAGGAGAAGTACCAGCGTGAGCAGGAGAAACTGAAGGAGGAGTGGGAGAAAGCACAGAAGGAGGTGGCAGAGGAGGAGAGGAAGTACCACGAGGAGGTGTGTGGGGGTGTTTTTTGCTTGACAGCACCTGTGATGGGTTTTTCTGCCTAACAATATCAACTGAACTGTAATATGTGTGTGTGAATTTATGGTTTAAAATTAATCTATGTTCATATTACAACAGGAGCGTCGGATACTGGAGGAAACCGTGACGCCTCTGACGCCCCACTCTTCCGCCCTGCCCTCCCCCAGTCGAGGTGAACTCTCCTCCATCTCAGCTGATCCTCAGGACACTATCGTTCGTTCTCTGGCTGACTGGGAACGTAAACAGGAACTGCTGGAGAGGCAGTCGGTGAATAGCGCATTGATCATAATATGAGCTGTGTACTGTCGCACTGTATAAATTCACCCTCATATGAACAGTGGCCAGAACCCCTGCATGTGACATGTTTTTTGTTTTGTTTTGTTAATAAAGTGTTTTCATTTGCTTTTGGAGTAGCTCTACAAATGCTAACATTATGATGACATTATGATGCATGCACAAAATTACATTATTAAATTTGGGCTTGATCATATGTGGCTGTAAACATGCCACAACCACATAGAGAGCATTTCATTGGATTTTAATAGCATATGCAATAAGTAGAAAAGGCTAAGAAAAAACTCTGATAGTCTATCATGCATACCACACTAAGTTTGCAAGCTTATGTAATTTAATTAGTCTGTGGAGCTTTCTAAATTAAAGACATATCAGTACAACAGACAATACTTGTTAGAAGGTTCAGTTCCTTATGAGTTGCTGTCTATTCATTGGGATTATTGCTAAATTCATTACTTTTAACTGGCTCAAGTTATTTTTGAAAGTCACTTAAGAGGACATTGAGGCTGTTCAGCTAACAATTTGCTGTTTTTTACTTGCTGACACAGAGGGAGAGCACAGAGAGCGTGGATCTGAAACGGAGAGAAAATGACCGGACTAGTGACATCAGCACCGCTGATGACAGCATGAAAACAGGCAGAAGGTTAGTTAAGGTGTCTCCATTGAGTAAATGTTCCATTGTTTTTCAAATAATAAATTCTTAATCCACAGTAGCACTTAATGAGGCTTAAATGTTAAAATACTGCTCTATATTTGGTCATGCATAGGAGGGCTTTCTTTGTTTTGTTTTTTGCAGATGAGTTAAAAGGTTCAGTTTTAAATTGAGAGCCACTTTTGATTTTGATACTTTAGGTAAAGGTAAATCAGCTTAGAAGAGAACTGCTCTCAGGTTAAAATGATGAACTACTAAATGATAAAATGAGATCAGTGAGACTGATCGGCCTGTTTCTGTGTGATGAAACAAATCCTGCAGCCTATGGCCATGACAGTATTTTGTTTTGTGTCTTTGTCTGAATTCTGTGTATTTTTGACAGTTGACCAATCATTTCAACACATTTCTCCCTCTGCTGTCATCAGCTCAATGAGTCAGAGCAGCAGTCAGGCGGAGAAATTTGGTCACAGCCTACAGAATGGCCAAAAGCTTCCTCCAGTGCTGGCCAAGTCTTCAACTCCAGTCAAGAAACAACAAGAACTCCCAGCAGACGGCAGCAAACCTCCAGGAGGACGAAGGTGTGTGAGAGAGAACAAGGCTTCAGTGTAGCTTCTGCCACAGTTCCTGAATATTATTCACTAATAACTTCCATTTGTTTTCCTCTTCTAAATAGAGGTGGGTTAGAAGCATGCATGCACATTAATGCAGTTTCTTTTCCTGACACATATAGTCTCCAAATATACCATGTGTTCATGCTGCAGTGTGATTCTTTAACATTATTTTATTCTCTCATGTCCATTGTGTTTAGTTTAAAAAAAAAATATGAAATTTTCCGCTTTTTAAAATATATATATATATGTATTATCTATGTTATAAATGCATATTTTAAATAATCACACCAGAAACCAGCAGGTTTCTATTGTGTTGGAGTAAAAGCTCCTGTTAAGCTGTTTGGCCACCAGGTGGCATCTTATACCTGCATTTTGCTTCATAGTCTTCCAGCACTTGAAGCAGCGTTATTGTTTGCCATGACCGAAGTGTTATAAACCTTATCAGGAGAATCATATACTATAGTAACACATAACAATACATTTTAATGGATGAAGTAATGCTTGATCTATCCAAACATCACTGAGCAGATCTGACTGTTGTTCTGTCTTGGATTGGCTTGTGTCTGACTCTGACAGCCAATAGTGTCGCTGTAACTGCGAGTCATCGTCATGTTGCATGTTGCTGTCCATTTCCAGGAGTGGCCCTATTGATAATAACATGGGCCGCAGCTCATCAAAAAACCCTGCAGCATGCCCACCATCCTCTGACGCACTGCCTCCAGCACCCAACAGGTATTGCATCACAAATGGCCCACATGGAGGAAAGGGAGCTTGTGATTCATTTCTGCATTGTCATTTTCTGCTTTGCTGCTTGCATTTCTCCACCCAGCTCATAACATGTACCAGCAGCATTTACCCTCTAACCTGTATGGAATTTGAATAGAACCAAAGAATGGTGGAGTCGAGGAGAAGTAGCAGTTTATTCATTAATTTTATGTAGTTTTGTTTTTTATGTTTCATCGTCGTGCAATGAACACATTCACATAAACTGCACCAAATGATCCATTATCCAGCTTTAAGAAATTAGTTTTTCTTTCAGTTAACATGTTTTTAAAATGCAATTAACAGCACGCAGAGGAGACCAAAAGAATACATGTATACCATGATGTCAGCAAACAGTCTCTGCTGAACATCAGTGAAAGCACAAGACAGCACGTACATGAATCTCTGCCACAGATAACTGCCTGCAGAATCTATAGGGAATGAATAAGACTTCTGGCTTTCTGGTTTCTGTTTGCAGTTTTATTGGCAAATCGTGTTTGAGCAGGCTTAAGTTACACACAGGTGAGCAGTCCTTGTAGAGATCAAAAGAGGGGATGCATTTGCTGAAAACACATCTACTGTCTGATGATGATGTTATTTTTTCAAATGTGTTTCCATTCAAAGACAGTGACTGATAGAAGGAACAGAGAGTCTGGATCTCTTGGCTACACCAAAACCCCTGAAATATTAGCTTTTCCCCAGGAGCTAAGTCAGCATACTAGTCGTTGAATTTTCAATATTTTAAATATACAGACTCACAAGTTAGCAGGGGTCAAAAAGAGCACCACAAAACATAAGAGTGGAATATACTTCACTACCACACTTTCTTCACCCTTTGATTGAAATAAAGATAGAATCTGGTCTTCTGATGAGGATATTTATGCTTTGAGAATTATTATTTCTTTCTGTCTTTTCTAATTTTCCAGAATGAAAACAACATTAAAAAATAAACTGGTTATTAACTGGTTCCTTTTTTATTGTCAAAGTAGCTTAACTGGTGATAATTAAACAGATGAGTGTTTAATATTGGTGATTTTCCTTCTATTCATCTTCCTACTTCTCTCTCTCTCCTATAGGTCTGTCAGTGGGAAGAAGCTATGTTCCAGCTGTGGTCAGCCATTAGGGAAAGGGGCCGCCATGATCATAGAGACCCTCAGCCTCTATTTCCACATCCACTGTTTTAAGGTTGATGAAAGAGAGAGTGCTCTTGTTTGTCATTCTCTGTTTTGTGTATTATCCAGATTAGATTAGATAAAATGAACAGCAGTGTTAAAAGATAAGAGTGGTTAAATTATTGTTGTTTTTGTTCATTTTTTACTTCAGACAATAGTCTACAAATATTTCAGGTCAGGTCAAGTGCAAACGATTTTTAAATCATCAAACACGTGTAAGAGTGTCAGTTGAATCGATGAGGCTCTACAAGGCTTTGCTTCAAACACTGCCTGGTTACCTCTGCTCTTTGATTACATGTATGTACAGCACTTACAATGACAGGTCACAGGACATTTTAAAATTAGTTGTATCCAGTATTCAGCCTGAACTTGGAAAAGGACAGCCTGTATAAATAAAGGATTTAATAATAATCAATCACCCATCTGTATGTGATCTGTCTTTAAAAGTGTCCACCTTTAGTAGAAATAATTGGTTTGAGGCTCAGTACCAAAGAAAGGGTTTGAAAGCCAAACAGATTTAATGAAGTCTTTCATGGGATTTGTTGACTCTTAGAAACACTTAGGGGAACACCAGGCTTCTCCTTTAAGATACAACAGTTGGTAATAACATTTGCAATTTCCTTCTGTCTCTCTCTTCAGTGTGGAGTGTGTAAAGGACAGTTAGGTGACACAACCACAGGGACGGATGTCCGAATAAGAAACGGCCTCCTCAACTGCCACCAGTGCTACATCCGCTCCCGCTGTGAGTCCTGCTGAACCCTCTCCTGTGTCTTCCTCCACTGTCTCCCCCTACATTATATCTATGTATCCCTGGGAGAATGGAACATTCCCAAGGAATGTTTACATCTGTGGTCAGGGTGTACAGAAGAAATAAACCACCATAAATAACTAAAAATAACCAGAAATAAATAACTCTCTGTTTACATCACCCTCACAAAACAGAAAGTTTAATCTTTGTATAAAATTAGAAAAAAAAGGGAAGGTATTCTTCTGCCTTATTGTTTGCTAATGTTGGCCATATGTCTTATTTTCAATGATGAATAAATGCAGATTTTAATAATGTGAGCAGCAGCAGTAAATACGGCTCTCATGAACCAGGTAGAAAAACAAACCAAATTTATTTTGATTTATTGTTTTCAAAGTAAACTTGACACTATTTTCTGCTAAAACTTTTCAGTGTGTTTCAAAACTTAGACTCTTTATTGCAGCCTAACTGTGAGGCTGATAGGACAAGTGTATTTAATATGAAAATCCTCACCAGCGCAGCTTAATATAAGTGCGCCAGATGCAGTGAAGCTGAAACGGGCAGAAGGAGGAAATGGGGGTGTTGCACTCAGAAGAGAAAGACAGTAACTTTCTGTCCCTTTCACCTTTACTGCACAACAGCAAAACTTTTTAAAACAACACAGCTCGTGTTTCAGTAACCTCTCAACAGTCGTTATCATTCGGGGATCAGTAAACCGCAAAATCAAATCAGAGCCTCTATCAGAAGACTCCTGAGTCTTTATCTCAAATTAAGAAGGTCTTCTTTCATTAAAGCTCCATGTCCTTGAACATTAAGTCCCAGAAAAACAATTGTGGTTTATAAAAATTGTCAATTTGATTCTCTTTCCCCTCTTTTCCTTTCCTATCAAGCTGCCGGACAGCCAACCACATTGTGACGCTCGACTGACAAACACAAGGTTCAAAGGAAGAACCCCCCCATCCCTGTTTTAACCTGATTATCTGCAAATCACGTCCTTCGCAGCGTGTCAGAATCTTTGCATCCTCTGCAGTTCGATAACCATTCAAGATTCATCATGTGGCCCAAATGTGGAAAAAAAAATCTTCATATGTGTGTCATCTGATGCATGAGTGAAATCTGGATTTGATTGGTCCTCATGCCACCACAGACTGTGTTTCATCACGCAGCAGCGAGAAAAAAAAGACTGCTCTGAGGCGGCAGCCATGTTGAAAAGAAAACACATCTGCAGATGCTTCAAACACAGGTAGACTATGTTGATGCCCTGTACTGTCTGAATCAACACACAAAAAGCAAACAAGGTGTTCAAAATGTGAATTATTGCCAGTATATTATATCACTTTTTATCATTTAAGAGAGATTTTCTTAATTTGGAGGGATAAGCATCCAAAAACTGGAAAGAATATAGGTTATGTGGTAAGGCAGCTAGGCAGACAGAGACCCTAGGTTTAATCCGAAACACATTAATAAATATATCCTCCTTCAATTAAGTGATAAATTAAAGCAAACAGATATAGAAAGTGCAATAAAGGTGACTATTTAGACTCAAATACAATATAGAGCAAGCCACTATTTTTTTATCCTTTGGCCCTTGCAGTGACCTCCAATGTCTCTTTTTCTGTACAGAATAAAATTAGCTTCGAGTATAAAGACATAGTATGGATGTAGGTTCATCATTAGGGCAATAACAGGACTTAAAAGCTGGTTTTGTGCTTTTGGGTCACAGCAGGTTGTTCCTCTTCCAATCTATCAGCTTGGAAAGTCAAGACTTCAATGTGCCTTAGGAAAGCAAGGTGATGCAGGAAAAAACACCAGCTGTATGGTGGTGTTTTATTTCTCCTTTATTTTATGTTGTTTTTATTTTATTTTTTGGAGGGATCTGGCCAAATTTTAAACTGCAGACAAGAAGGCTGCAGCCCTCCCTCACATCACACTTTATTTTAGTTGATAAGTACTGTTTATTTTCACTCAAATTTGATTTCATAATTCCCCCACCTCCCTTCCTCTGTGGTTTGCAGTGCTATAAAAAATGCAAAGACTGGAATAAAATGAAATAAAGCGTGTGATGTCTACTTGGTAAAAGACAGAGTATGTATACTGCAGGGGAAAATTTCATTTAATTTGAATGTTTTATTCTAGAGTGATATAGACTTCTCTATGCTTTTAATTGAGGTAATTTTGATAATGGCTCAATGATAGAATTCATTTATACATTGAAAATTAAAAAAAAAAAAATCATTAATACACGTTATTACTAGGTAAAGAGCAAAAATACTATAAACATATACCAGCAGCAACTGCACCTGTGCAATATTTGGTTGGATGAAAACTAAAGATTTGTGGCGCTGGCTGCACATTTTCAGTCACTTGCTTCTTTTTTAAGGTGTATGAGAAGAGCTCTTCCTGTTATGTGTTGTGGATGTAATGAAAAAAAGTGCACGTTTAAGCCTAAAACCAAATGATTTGCTGTATGAAAGCAAACTAGCAAACAGCCTCCTTTTTCTCCTCCTGAACTGTGTCCTATAGCCAAGCTTCCCCTCCGGGGTCATCTCTTTGATCTACAGTATTTTTAAACTTCTGTTATGATTGTGTATTTTTTTTTTCTTCATTTAGTTAACGAATAATTCTCAAGCCGAGTCTCTTATAGCGGGATCTTTGAGACGGAGCTCTATATTCAGACGGTCTTCTTATCGCAGGATAGTTGGGGAATGGAACCTTTTACGTCTGTTCTGTATTTATTGTAATATTCACCTGAGCACTATGCGAAATATAGATTAATTTGATGTTTAAATGCGTTTGCATTTATAGCATACTGTATGTTTATAAATAAAATGTTATACATTAACGCCCTGCTTCTGTCTGGTCTTTTTGCAATAAAAATACAGAAGAAAAGTAAATAAATGCTTTAAAAATTTACATTTAGTAAGATGCAAGTTTGTTAAAAGTGTCACAAAGCGAAACTCCTCAGGTTTGGAATCATGAATAAACGGACAAATATTATGCTCAGTCATTTCACCTGTAATCACAGCGTATTATTATTATTTTATTTTATTTTTGTCCTTTTTATGTGTCGTGTGACTCCAAGAACAAAAAGGCTGACCGTAACCAATTTTCGAGTGTTATTTAAAGATTTACATAGAAATTGTTTAAAATGTTCAAAATGTGGCTTCCTATTGATGAACTATCAAATAATATCATAGCCCAGTGAGAGTAGAAATCTCTTTTTTTTTCCATGTGCGTTTTTATGACAGCACCATAAATTTCTACTGATAAAACACAAAACAACCGTCTGTAGCCTAATGATGTTTTCAGCTGATACTAAAATAATACTGAAGTTGGGTCAGAATAAACCGAGAATAACGACTCCGAACATTTATTTGGCCTTAAATTCAAAGATGTGCCTATTAAGGTCCTGATTTTTTGATTAGAGTGCCTTTTTATGTTTGACTTCATAAAGATTGAGTCTAAATTAAAACATTTACCTCGATGGAGTCTCTGGCTTATACATGAAACGAATTCTGTGTTCAACAAACGGATCTCTGTATTATTTTTGATCTCACCTAAAATCTGGTAGCAATTAATCTCAAATTGTGCCTTGAGTCAGAAAACTGGACTCGACGGATTTTTTTTTAATAGAAGAAAAAGTGTCAGCCAGTTTGTTTAACTCCTTATTTACCATCTTAAAAATAAACCTGATTTGAGTTTCATTTCTTAAAAAATAATTAATTTTTGTCTTTTAGTGTAGTCTAATTTCAAGTTCGTATACAATATTTCCCCCGAATTTAAACATTGCCTTCAAATAAGAGTTAGTTTCTTGTAGAAAGATTCTGGGGTTTTTTTGTTTGTTTGTTTGTTTGTTTGTTTGTTTTAAAGAAACATCCTGATTTCACAAATCAAACTAAAGGCCGGATTACTTTCCCCCATTCTTGTTTTTTCCCCAAAAGTCAATCGGAAAGAACGAATTCTGAAACGTCGCGGTGCTGTCCGTGGTGCTGAAATCATCGCCCTTTTCAAACCCCCGAGACAAAATATGGTTTTTCAAAATTGTTCAAGAATCGTATACTACAAAAAGAATAATAACCAATAATTTCCACGATTTCTTTCCCAAAGAAAAACATGACAAAAACAATATGGACTATTATTTTTTTTTTATCATCAACAATCATTTCAATGGTACACCTGGAAAACTATGTGCACATGTAGAAATATTTCCTTCTTAAATATAAGCATTCATTACCTACATATAAATAACTTTCAGATCCTGGACAAAACATGTTACATAATGCTCACAAAATGGGAGGGAAATCATTGTAAAATCAGACAAAGAGACAACATGCAAATTATATAGAAATAAATACAATGTTTGCATCCATTCCCCTTTTTTACCCAAAATAAATTCTTCCGAGGGAATTTTGTAAAACATCAAAAAGACTTGTATGATCGATCTACGAGGGAGTATGGCCTATGGTTCAACTATAGGAGACAATAATACGTATTAACACTATACAATTTTGAGCCACAAAAACATTGCCGTAGAAAGACACACAAAACATACAGATTTCCTGTCAGAGGTGAACATTGCAGTAAGTTTGTGCCTTTTTTCTTGAGGAAATAATTGTGTTTATATCGATAATTTAAAGAAACTAAACTCTCAGCAGCCTTAGAAACCAAAACACAGCTGTAAGAGGCCACTTCCACACAGCAGGTTGTGTCTGCAGAGAACAAAACAGCAAAATGCGTCAGCGTCTTGTTGGATATTGGTTCATACCATATGTTTGTGGAAAGCATCCTCAGTCGTGGAGATTCAACGTCTCTGAACGAAACAAAGCATCTGATGAACACTGACATTTAATGTGACTAAACGAGGCTCCTTTGCTCACTGATGGCACTACGCGTTTCCAGCGCGGCGACGTTTGTTTATGCTCCAAATCTGAACAAAAAATATTCATCTTAACAAGTCAATTGATCCGATTTTAAGTATTTATTTCAAGCTTAATGTGTTTTTAATTAATGCATGAATAATGGATGTTTAGATAACATTGGTGAACGTAGAAAAAAAGACCTTTTCTGTCTTATTTCTCAGTGTATTTCGTCCCGAGACATGCTTGAAAAGATTTTACACAACTTGCACTTGTTTGAAGAAAATAACTTTTTCTTTTCTTTTTTTTAATTATAAGACGATCTGACTTGTCAAGATGGATATGTTTGCCGCAAACTGCCAACTGGCCACAAGAAACGACGCAAGGCGTAAAATTAAAAGAACAGTAGTAATCTTTTTTTTTCCTAACTGCTTTTTGTTGTCCTTAAGTCAGTCTTGGGCGATTGCTTTTCAGTCTCCAGAGAAGGAGGAAACGTATCTCTCTTCCCCTGTTCTGCTTCTCTTTTCCCGATGTGAAGCTTCATTAGAACATGCTGGTCTTTACTAACGTAGCTTTGGCTCCGTTCTGTCTTTGCAAAGACGACAGTACGCTGGCGAAGGGCCCGCCCAATGAGTCCGGGATAGAGGTGATGGTCCCCGGTGCGGTGGCCCAGCCTTGGCTTGGTGCTGTCACTCCCATGCCGGTGGACACGGAGGTCTTCACTTGGTCCGCTTGTCCGTTCCCGGTGGTGTTGACTTGGCCTGCAGTAGGACTCGGTCCGCCGCAGTTGGAGGTGGGCACGGGGTTCGGGCCCGGTCCTCCTGTGCTGTCAGGGTCGGTGGTTTTGGTCTCTTTGCTGTCTTCATCTCTCGAATCGGACTTCTTTCCAGAACTGGACTTGGCAGCAGCTGCAGCCGCTGCTGCAGCCCGCTCCTGCTTGCGGAATTTGGCACGTCGGTTTTGGAACCATACCTGTTTAGTTGTGAAAAGGTGGAAGTAGAAACGTTAAGCGATCGTGACTTAAATTTCTAGAAGACTGACAAAACAAAGCGCGACAGAAAAGTTGGTTCTCTAAATAAGTTTAGTCATATAAAGACGTTTTAATATCTGAAAGCCTCTAAAGAAAGGCGTTGTCTATTTTGCCAATGTGTACACAGCAGTAGTACTCAGTACTTCACATTGTGAAAGCAGTTCAACTTTTACTTAAAATCTAGTGATAATGATTGATTAGACCCAGTATTTTGAAATATTTCTCATTTGCATCCACCAGTGCGTAACTGTGAGTAAAGGGAGCCAGTGGTTATGTACCTGCACTCTGGCTTCAGTCAGATCGATTTTGAGTGCCAGCTCCTCTCTAGTGTAGATATCCGGGTAGTGTGTTTCAGCAAAAACCCGCTCCAGCTCCTTCAGCTGTGCGCTGGTGAAAGTGGTCCGGATGCGCCTCTGCTTTCTCTTCTCGTTCAGTCCGCCGTGATCCGTGAAGAGTTTGTATGGAACTGTAAATGAAATGTCATGGTTACACGTGCAGTGGTCTTATCGGTGCAGTAATAGGGAGATATGAGGGTGTGTAAATGTGATGTTGTCAAATGGAAGTAAATTCAAATTCAATATTTTGTATAAAATCCGGTTAAGGACGCTGGGCTAAAGCTTCCAATTGTATTATGCCTTTGATTACCTTTGAATTAGTTCAGAACTGATAACGTTGCAGACCTGTGATGGGGTTAATTGTAATGTTAAACTAATTGTTCTCCTCAGATTGAGGCTCAAGTTTGAAAACTTGTCATAATGTTCCCATCCGCCCCGCTTGTTGCTACTGTAACTCCAATTCGGTGTCAATAATGAGCTTTAGTCTTTGGTTATCTAATTATTTTCGAAGCTTTATGTCTCATCGCAAAGTAAATAAATTATGCCTATCATTTTGGCAGCTTAAGATAATTCTGTTGGCGGTTTTGGGTGTGACTGGGATAGTATAACCCCGTAACCGAATTACCGCTTGCCTGCAATCGCTTCTAACGTGATAAATTCTTTCATTTGTGTAAGCAAATTTCGTTTGGTAAATACTAAACACATTTCCATTTTCAAATGCAATCAAGGCGTCCTATAATACACCGGGTTGAGGCTCTGGAGCCGCTGCTTACCTGCGGCGTACGGGCTGCTCTGGTGGTCCCGCAGGGTCCCCAGACTGCAGGACCCCGGCGTGAGAGACGGACAGCCGGAGGTGGCCCCAAAAGTGGTCCTGATGGGATTGTACTGAAACCCACTGGCTTGACTGCACGAACTGAAGTCCGCATAGGCCGATGCCAAGCTCGAAGTGTCCATCCCGGCCATACATGACTCGTAGGCAGAGGAATTTAGGTAAGAATACTCCATTTTATACATTTGAGAAGGCTCGGTAGAGTTAGAAAGCTGCACTTCCCTGGAAAAAATGTCAAACAAAAGCACCCAAAAAATGGGTTTGAAAGAAAAAAATAATAAAAACAAAAATGAGGAGGACGCGCGGTCTGAGTTTGGGGGGAAAGATGACTTGTTTGGTTTGAACTGGTTGGAAAAAAAGGCTGGACGGTGGGTAGATGTTCACTGCTCAGCGCCTGCTCCAAAACTGGCCTCCTTTATAGGAACCTAGCCCTGTTTTATGAAAAGCCCCCTAAGAGCCGCCTAGCCCGAGGTCTCTAGAGCATATAGTCCTCATAATAAACTTGGCTCTTTCCGCTTGGACAATAGCAAAGCGTTTGGTCTTATTGCTAGCGCTTTTTTACATGACAATAACTCATCAGTCTATTGGGCTGGCACTGGGGGCCCGGGCTGTCCAACCTCCCTATCATTGATCCCCTGCATCTCTAATTAGAATTTAATACCTCGCCATTACGCACCCCTCCTCCACCACCGCCGCCGCCGCCCACCCCTCTACCCATCCACCCCACTCCTCTCCAACCACCATCTTGCCCTTTAATTCAATCACACCACTTGGAAATAATGAAAGTTGGGTGACGATTCTCCCTGATCCAATTTTCTCCAAGCTTTTAAGCCTTTTAAGCGACCGTATACCTTGGGCAGGATTTCACATAGTATTCCCCCTCTACCTCTTCTTTCTGCCCGTCTGCTCCGACTATTTTCACTGATCCTGACTCTGGTCTTCTGCAGTGAAGCCAAACGTGTCGGCTTTTATCTCTTATAACCATCTATATTTTTATTGGGGCTAAACAATTTGTTTCAAAAGCACCTGGTTTAATTTGTTTAATTACTTGTTTGTATCAGCTTTAGAGAAGAAAAAAAACCCCGAAATATGCATTCATGTGAATGATTTTATATCAGTGGATGATTTTTAAACTGAATGTGTGCTACCTACACGCAGTATCGCCTGTCTGGATTTCTTCGGGTTTTATTTAACACGAAACTCTTAGACATAGCTCGATTTTAAGTATCATTTGTGGTTCACGACTTTGTTGCTGTTATTAAGGAGGGAGGTAGAAAGAAAGGTAGAAATTGTCTCTATGGACTCAAAGCCCAACGTGTTGGAATTTATGTGCGGTAATAAAGGTATTTTCCGGCTTCGATTTCATACTAAATTTTGCCTTTTCTGCCAACATTTTTCCAAATCTTTTCCTGCTCAGCTGCAGTATAATCTCCCCGAAACTTCCGGGTGTATTTTTATGATTCAAATGAGTTTGTAATTGTCTTTATTACTTTCATTATTCCGTTTATTTGGCAAATAACATCTTTCTAATGAAAGTAACGAACTGGCGAGGCAGTCATCGGACCTCTTAGGCTCACAATATTGGCTGAGTGGTTAATTTGGTTTGTGTAATAAGGTGAACCATTTTGTATGGCGCTTACACTCTCGATGTGTTTCTTCTTCTTCTTTTTTTTCCACTGGACCGAGTTCAAGTCCTCTGTTGAAGCAGCCAGCTTTCCCTTTCAAATGATCGAAACACAAAAAGAAGAAAAAGCAATTACGGTGCATTTATTAAATTTAGCACATAAGTGTTTGATTATTGAATTTATTATTCTGTTCATGCTTGGGTGATTGATATGAGTAGTGGCCCTACATCGAAGTGTTACAATAATATTCCTATAATAATCTGAGGATAAAATGATCAATAGAGTATATTAGTATTTTCTATTATTATTATTATTATTATCTTGAGGCTATCAGCTTGGACATTACATATTACAAAATTTTGTCTTAAAACCTATAAAACATCATCATAAGATTTTTATGGACTCTTGTAACTGTAGTACCTCGGAGATATTTGATTTTGTCATAATATTGAGTTTTATATACAATAATTTTATAGGCTGATATAAAAACAATGTAGAGGTTTACTGGAAAAATGCTAGCAGGTCAATATCTGAAGACACTCATAAAGATTTCATATTCTAAATAGCTGCATAGCTAAATAAACTAAATTAAAATAAATGACCTATATCTATATATTCCTGTAGACTGTGCACCATTTATACCTCCATGACATAAAATATACGATTTTTTTTTAAAATTGTTGCCTTTTAGTGAAAATATTGACTTGCTTTGTTATTTAAACTGAAACAGAGGAGAATATGAAGCTGAATGTGGCACCGAACACAACAAGGTGCAGCTCCCGCTAAATAAAAAAATAGAAAACCTGCTTGCATTCTGCCATCAATTATTTTTCTCCACAATTGCTGACGTGTTGCAGTGTGTTTCTCCCTTTTCTTCCGTGTGTACATTGTCTTCCCAGGGATCAATGAGAACAGAAAAAAGTTAATTCTTTCTTGACACAACCCGGTCCCTATTATGTAAATGTTTTCTTTTTTTATTTTCTCTTTCTACACACGAGCTGGGACCCAAAAGTTGTACCAAATGGTTAATTTGATTATTGAAACCAAAGAGCCAAATGGTTCACCGTCCTCCCTCCACGCGTCTGGCAGCGAGAAAAGAAACCATCTCTGGGAATTAATCTAATAACGCTCAAAGAAACGAGAAGTCTTTTCTGATATTTCGCCGAGGCAAATACAATTATAGCTTTTAGCCATCGGTTTCTTTCACTGAAGCTGCTCTTTATTCTTGTGGTCTATAGTCCCTCCGCCATAGACCAGCTATTGAAACGCCTCCTTTTTTATAGTTTCAACATCTTTTAATTCTTTCAGCTGGTTCGGCTGGCACCCAAAGCCGCAGTTTGATTTTGTTTTGATGTGAGAATATAAAATCTGAAAGGGGAAAATCTGCAATGTGAGCTGACTTCAGTGACTTTTTAAAGATTTTGCAAGATGCAAAAGGTGCAATCACCTTTATGTGGATGCACAGGGTCTGTTGGCTGCAGGTTGAAACACTCTCCATACAAAGCACCTTTTCCAAACACAGTCAGTGAGGAAGAAACAGTGATTTACACTAACATAATTGTCCTTTAATTCGTAATTACGGTGCAAATAAAAGGCCTCAACCATATGTATTCACTTAAATAAATCAGGAAAACGCGATGTGTGCAAGACCTTAAATTCCCTTGGCAAGTGCCGGACAATAGCAGGGATATGGGAGGAACTCCTCTCCATTTAGTGCACACTATCGTTGCTCAGCAATATAGGAATGCGGGTCGACAGGAGGGACAAAAAGAGGAACAAAATGCCATTGTCTCTGGATGGATTGGATGGATCCACTCCCCTGAAAAGGCAAAGTAACAGAGGAGGATAAAGAGAGAGAGAGAGAAAGATGGGAGGGTCCCGCTGTCACATTTCACCTACAATGTCTCACTCCTCCGCCCGAGGAAATCCTACGCTTATCAAAACGGTTATTAATAAGGCCGCGTGTTGCAGGGGAGGGGCTCTGGAGCAGATAAAAAATTCATTTTGGGGACGATCTCTCATGGCAATTTAGTCTGATGTCTCAATTTGACGGGATGGATAGAAGGTCTCGCTCTAGTTGCAAAATGCGTGAAAAATATCTGAGAAAAACGATTACAAGATGAGAAAGGGGGCTTTGCTACATCTTTACACTAATAATTCGTGTTATTATTAATGGTCGGCAATTATAATATTCTGTAATAAATCACATTCATGTTAGATATTTTGTCTAGGTGTACTTCGTTTTCACCATGTAAAACTGAACATCGCAAAATATGTTAACTCAAAAGGACGGTTGGGGTGGGGTGGGGGAATCAAACATCAGACTTTAAGGTGTTCCAGGCTGGTGCGTAAAAGGCGCATCGCGTTTCCAAGCGCACAGATGGAAAGTGACATCTGGGGAAGAGGCAAAATTAAATTAGAAGCTGGTGTCTTTCTCCATGTCTGCAGAAAAAAGCGTTCAGCCAGCACAAAAGACGCCAGGGATGCAGCCTGCTGCGAGCACGCTCAGTCCCGTGTTGTTGTTTGTGTATTTTGTATTTTTATGGGGAAAATATTATGTGCCTTTACAGCTTGTTAAAAGCTATGAAATAAAATCACCAGAGGTCACGGTGATCGTCAGATACAGTAAAGGAGAGGAAGGGAGGGGGGAAAAAATCAACTTAGCGCCATTTCATCTCGCCTTTATGGGTTTATAATGATCACGTAATAAATTGTGAATGTAACTGTTTTGATTTCGTGGACTACAGGTTGTGTTGTGTGTAATTTTTCCATCTTACTTTATGTTAACTGTCTTCCAGATGCTGCAGCCAGCTCCAGCAGAGCACAGCTCGTCTCCTCTGGCCTCTCTGGCCCCTCTGAGCCTTTATCTGCTCTTCCCAAGTGACCAAGAGACCAGCCAGTGGATTAACATAAAAATCTTATTCCAGTGGATAAGATTAGGAAACATATTACCCTCAAACGCGGCCTTGGCACGGGCGAGAGCCAGGCAAGGAATCAATTACTAAATTACTCCAACCTCTAAGTCGACATTAACGCAGAGAAATGCCATCGACCGGTCCTGAAATAAGATTTCGCAAAGATGTGATCATTAAATCTCTTGCCAGTGTTCAAGAATTTGATTCATAAAATCGTCTGAAATGAGATGGAATTAAATTCTTATCGGAGCTCTTGTCATCGTTTCATCCCGCGCTGTTTAACGTTGGTCAATGGCCTTCATGAGATTTTCCCTGTAAATAAACTTCGTAATTGAATCCGCCTCTCCACGACACATTGTTTGGTTGTTATTAATTTATTGCAGCCATGCAGGCGGACGGATGGGGTATGCAGGCCGGAGTCAGGCTTAGATGGTCCCAGATAAATGTTTTAAGTCACAGACGCCGAACCAACGTAGTGATTTAGACTCAGTTAAACTGCAACAAGCTTTTTTGGGGAGGGGGGCAATCTGAAAAATCATCTGTCATTTTTTTTCTGGCCTCCTGCTCCCCCTCCCTCCCTCCCCCCCAGTGGGGTCAAAGCATATTTTATTTAGCATAGTCTACTGGCATTAACCCCCTTCCAACCCCCGCATTAGCAATTGACAATTATTAGCCTGAGCCTCATAAATCAGCTGCGTGACCCGTTATTATTGTTGAATTGAATAGCTGTTGGGGAAGTGAGGGTCAGTGTCATTAACTTGCCTCCCCTCTCACCCTCCGCACCCACCCCTCCTCTATCCTACACCACCCTCGGGCCCCCTGAAGGCATTTGGCTCTCTATACAAGGACCTGCTGGCTAATAATGCCGTGTGGTCGGCCTAAAAGCTTAATCACACATGCATTAAGCAGCAGACAGGGGCCTTTTGTGCGCACGTAGGTTTACTGGAATTAAGCGATTAATGGTCATCTGAGCGGCAGGCGACAAGGCGGCGCATCGAGGATGATGGAGCGGTTTTTAATGTCAAAAAAGGGAAGAGAGAAGGAGCGGAGGCGGCAGGGTGAAAGGAAGGAAAGAGGGAGGGAGGGCTGGGCAGCAATTACAGTAGGCCGTGTCTCCCAATCCATCATAAAACGTCAAGGTCATTGTGAGTTATATTGATTATTAGACTATACAACGCTTTGTAATGTTTATTACACACCCCTGCTTCGACATTACAATATGCAAAAATGCCGCATGTAAACACCTGCTATCAATTTCTAAAGCTGCTCATTTGTTTAGCCTCGTGCCCCGTTCTCAATTTCATATTCTTTTGATGCGCTGAGACTAAACACGTGGCCCCATTTGTACATTAGACTCTTTATTTTGCCCCCAGACTCCATCTGCATAAACCACCAGGCAGCTCATATGAATTATTATTTCCATATAGTCAAAAGAGTCCCAATAAGAGACAATAACCCTGCATGCACAAAAACAGGTCTTCTGAAATCTATTGTTTCTTGTACATCTGAGGTCACTAATGTTAATGAACTTATCAATATCACAAGCTGTCAGGGTGCTTATAGTGTTACTGCTGTAACAAAACTTCAGTGTTGCTCACAAACATTTTGTAAGACAGATTAAATAACCATTTATTTAAGCTTATTTACAGCCATCACCTGATCATACAGATGATTTGAGGTAGTTTTAGTGTGCATGTGTGTTTGACTGAAATCTGAACAGCTTCAGTCTACCCCTATTAACAACTAATGAACACCATATACCCCCACAGTCATGTAGGTTAAACTAATATGGCTACTTTACAATTCATTCATACACAAGCAGCATTTAGGGCCTCTTCTGGACATCAAATTCAACTGTTTTGCATCTGAAAGTTTATTACTGCAAAGTAAAACAGTCTAAATCTACCATGGCTGGTGTTTCTAAGCAAGTTTCTCTCCACTTTTACCACTGAGATGAGGTACTATATAGTTTTAATTTTACAAATTCCTTTTTTGTTTTGAAGTTTTAAAACAAAAGCTTAGAAATAATAATAAAACAAATAGATCTAAACCTATATGCAAAGAAAGCTAAACATAACAGCAGAAATATTGAAGAAGCGGTGCTTAGTTGTTTATTTCCACATTTTTTTATAATTACTTAGTTGAAGAAGTTTACCACACGGGGTGGACATTACAGTAGCTCCCATTAGTATCACCCATAATAAAGATGGTATCATGATATAGCAGTTTTATAATTCTCAATACATGAAAATCTATTATGATAAATAAGGAGTAGGATCATATCACTTTAGTTAATTAGCGCTCTAATTTATTTTCCATTGTCATCCCCTCCATCACTCATTTTCCTGCTGTGAGCTACTTCTTCACTAGAAGTTACTTAACTTCAGTTCACTTTAGATTTAGATTAGATAACCACCCTATCTATTTTCCACTAAAGCAGTTCCAGTACCCAAATATTTGTTCCATGCTTTTCCATTGATACACAGTGGCGAAAAGCTGGCACTGGCATGGCTAGCACAAAATTGCCAGGCCCAAATTTGAAGTCACTGTTTTCAGTGGCTTTAAAAGGTGAAACAACAAGAAACTCACCAATGGAGATGCATTCTGCAGATTCAGCATCTGCACCACATAATATACTGCTTGTGCTTCATAATAGGTAGTAGAACAGTACAGTACAATCGTGACTGATAAGTTAAACTGTCTTTGTTTAGAGCATTTGGCTACAGCTTATTGATAAGATATTGAGAGAAGAAGTGAATAAAATCTATTTTAATTAACCATGGCACCATTTTAAATGATTTGCTTGTTTGTTTTTTGTTGATTTGACATGTTTCAGTCTAGCACTTACTACTCCAACTGCTGTTTGTGCATTACTTTGAATATTTTAATGGTATTGAGTCCCACATCCAATTTGTGAAGCTCTATTTGGCAGCGTTTCCTCATAAAAAAAGTTGTTAGTGAATTAATTGTTGAATACCAGATGGATGCTAAATTAAACAAACCTTTGTTTCTTCCCAAACAAAATGTATAGCTGTGTTTTTTGTACGTGCATCTTGGTAAGTGCATGGTATTTGATATTTTATAATCAGTTAATAAGTAATGATTAGCGCATTCATTTGCATGCTAGAAAATCATTTTATAAGATAACTGTGACGAGTCTTTCATGCGTAAATCCAGAGTTCATGTTGAATCACATCCATCTTTGAACAGCAAGATCCTGATACCATCATCTCTCTTCTCTCCAGCAGCAACCTCAAATTTACTAAACTGTACAAGAGGAAGTCAACTTCCTCGAAATTCATGCACACTTTGTCACCACTGCTCATCTTCGATGAAGCCATCCGTATTGATGGGAGAGGGTGATTTATATTGCCATGACTACCATCCAATGGCAGCACTTGTTGATCAATCAAAGCTAATTTGATTGGATGGAATCCTTAAAGAACAGCCAGATGGGAGCCATCAGAGTCAGTCTGTCCACTGCAGACTCTGATTCACTTCCTGTTCCCAGAAGGCCACTGTCTGGGCTCTGAAGGATGATGCTGCACTACAGAGCTGGAAGACAAAGATTCGGCATTCTGGCTGAAATCAATAGATGCGGATGGCAAATTGGTCGGTAAACAAAAAGGGTGCTTTGATTTATAATGTTTTCTAATGTTTTCACAGAGGCTCTTGTTAGTGGGCTTCATCATTAGAGCCCATATCAAGTCACTAGAAGATACAGGCATAATTTTTTATGTATTTTTCATAATATGAACAAATCAAAAGAACACAACAATGATTTGATCATTATGATATGTTCTCTGTAGCCAAAATCTTGTTCATTTGTTTTGTCAATTTAAAAATATTGCAAAGCCGCCCTGTTGCTTCATTAGGATGGATAGATACGGTGTTTAGAGTCTGTCCAACATTCCCGCTTCTGGAAATAGTAAAGCACAAAATGCGTATTGATCAGCATTTGAAACTAGTCCATAGCAAATGCACTATTTACTCCAGCTTGACTAATAATGATGCCTGATCATTTTAAGAAATGCTTCAGCCTTTTTAAAAACACATTTTTCACCCACTTACTGTTGATGCTTTTGCAATTTTCATGAAATTTTCTCAGAGAAAAAAACAAAACAAATAACACCAACTTTATTTTTTAAATGACTTTCAGCAGCAGGGATGGTTTTGTTGTTGTTTGTTTGTTGGCAAAGAACATGAAGTGGGTAAGAAAAATGTAAAGGGGCTTCATGAAAAAACGGTCGAATATATGACTTTGTATGGAACAACAAGTCTTCGAAATAAATATATACTGCCTGAGACAATCCATAGATTGTCCAGGAATAACACGCTATAATACACTCAACAGCCACTTTGTGAGTTCAGCTACACCTGTTCAATCAGACATGGCATTATCTTAGACATGGTCAAGATAACCTACTAAGGTTCAGAGCATCAGTATGGGGATAATTTTAGTGACTTTGAATGTGGAATGTTGTTGCCAGATAAGTTTGTCTGAGTCTTTCAGAAACTGCTGACCAACTGGGGCTGTCCTATACAAACATCTCCCAGGTTTACAGAGAATGATTAAAAGATAAGAACAGGAAACTAATTCACATGTGCTCATCACCACTGGACAACAGAAGACTGGAAAAACCTTGCTTGGTCTGATGAGTCTTGAGTTTTGCTGTAACATCTGAATGAAGGGATCCAAATTTGGTGTAAACAACATGAAACAGTTCAGGCTGAGGGTGGTGTAATGGCATTAGGGAAAAATTTTTGTGGCAGATTTTGGACTCCTTAGTACCAACTGAGCATGCATTAACCCTTTAACACAAACTGTATTATATATGATACATATTCTTGTGGATTTATAAGAACATCTGCATCATCACTGTGATTTTTTTTTACCCCAAAAAGCTTTAAAAAATGGCACAATGCATTTTACGCAATCAATTGCACAAAAATGCCAGATATAGTAAAATTTACACAAATGAAAACTGCTAATTGATCGTATTCTTTCTTTTTCCTTCTTTTTTTGTAATTTAAGGCACCATATTATGAAGGTATCATAGTGATAGAGAAGTCTAGGCTCTCTGTGAGACTACTGCAGCACTGCTTTTGGAAAATGATTACATTGTCATGTTTAGCAAGTACTGGGACCTCAATAATCATAGTGCCGTAGGAGTCGTGTCAAAGCCCAGTATAAGATAAATAAGAGTTATTCTGAATGGGTAATGATGCAAAGCTACACCAGTTCAAGAATAAACACAGGGAGCTAGAAGTGAGCTGGAAATGATCCACTTTACTTTTGAAGTGACAAAGTTCATGTTAAGAGGCAGGTAGCATGTCAGAATTTGACCAGATGGCTGGAATTTGAATATTTTTTTTACTGTCATTAGCTGTTCTTTCATTTGTATTTAGATTTAAGGCACCAAAACTATTTAGTTAGAGTTGGAGACACATTACTGGTTTGAAATAGACACCTTTGCAACACAAGACACATCTCAGAAAGCTAATTTTTAATATTAGGGTGATGACAACAGCTCTCATTTTACATGAACTTAGTAACACAGCCCCCTACTGTTTGCTTTACTTTAATACATAACTAGGCTGTAATAATAGCTTTCCCATGTGATCTTTGGGGCCATATTATGAAGGTATGATAGAGATAGAGAAGTCTAGGCTCTCTGTGAGACTACTGCAGCACTGCTTTTGGAAAATCATTACATTGTCATGTTTACCAAGTACTGGGACCTAATGATCATAGTGCCTGCTAAATACAGGTGCTGTGATTTTAATTTTTTTTTCAAATATAATCAAGTACTGAAAAAAGAAATCATATAGTCAAATGTCAAAGTTACTTATTTAAAAGCATGTTGAGAATATGTGAATATATTTGTACCCAATTTCATGAAAAAATATTCAATAGATGCAAAGAAATTTTACCCCAGCTACAGACAATCTGGCGATGTCCCATAGGTAGAGACATTAGAGTATACATTTCAAAATGATAATAATTTGTAGGGACTATCCATTATTTTTGGAGCCAGTGGTGAGTAAAGACCTCCTGTGATGTGCAAGAGAGGGAACACAGTTTCCAAAATGAAATCTTGAAACCACTGGCTATTGTCATACGGTGATGTATTATTATTATTATTATTAGATTTAAAAATGTATCTACATTTGTAAACAATGCCCAGCACAGAAGAGAAAGTCTTGAATAAGGTATCCTGTGTCTACACCTTATACCCCAAACTACTGGTTGTTCTCCAGTAGTTTGGTCTATAGTCTCAACTATAGTTGAAATGCATCAGGTAAAGGGATCACTAATGTCAGTAGGCCTGTAAAACGTTTTAGACAATCTACAGTTTTTATTCTAGACTAAAGTGGTAGATCAACCCAAACTACAAGGCTAAAAATGTATATGTTAGCTGAGTAAAAACAGAGTGCCATGATACACCTTTGAGCTTCCTTCCTCTCTGCAGTATATTATTTCTGTGCAGTGCATCTTCCCTCCTCTGCCTCCCCTTTGGTAGCTTGACGTGACAAATAGCTGGATCTGCACTTTTCTGCAGCAAAACCAACATGCCCCTCATCATCGCTGGGTGCAAATTTGATCAGAACACACCCAGAATCCCCTGGCTGCCTGATGATGAATTGGCATATTAGGAACGATGTTTATGCATCAGCCCAGCGCTCTCTGGCAAATGACAGTAAATTGCCTCTCAGACAAATCTCTGGTCTGGGATTCCACTGACTGGCGATGAATTGAGCCTTCTTCCTGGATCCCATGGGTTCCAGGAAACCTTGTCAAAGAGAGCAGATGATGACTCCTCTTTAATCAGCTGGGGTTTGCAGATAGTTTACAGTGAAATTAGAGCTTTTCAGCTCATTTGGTGAAAACAAAGGTGAGATTAGACACAAATAAACTGCACAGTAGCTCTGAGATAAATAAAGATCGATGCAGAGCATCACTGAAAACAACCATCTTTTTTCTACATGGTATTGTGATCAGATTTTTTGTATGTTTTGGCATTTTATAGAAATGAATATGACATCAAGCAAACCTTAATATAAAAAAGTACCAGAGGAAGAACATCAATTTACCCTTATTGCTTTGAGGGATTTGAGAAAAGCTACATTCATCAACAAATTACTATTACTGTATATTTACCTTTTAATGCACTCTGTCAGTTGTAATGCCCCATTGATGGAGTGAGCTTGGGAAGTCAGGAGTTGAACTTGGCTGTTCATATAGCTTTTATATGAATTAACGTCACTGTAAGCTGGTCTAGCTTGGCCTGGTCCAGGTCCAGATTGAAGCCACAGAATGAAAACCAATAGCCCTGGGCTGATATAGAGTAGCAGTGAGAAGACAGAGGGAACCGTAAGAAGAGCAATAAAGCTAATGTGATCAAAGAAAATGGCTCTCTGAATAGAGGTGGAATGAAAGCCATACCCCTGAAATCTGGGTTTGCAGGCCCTGGTAGAGGTGACAGCATGATGAAGTTTCTATTGGATTTTCTGAGAGCAGAAGCAAAGTAGCCCTAAACCACTACTACTCATGTGTTGGATATGAAATTGATAGGCAATATGTGTTCATGAGGTAAATTGCATTGGCAGACTTGCTGAGATAGGCTTATATATGAATAACATCCCAAACACTGGCAAAGTTGACACAAACTTTAACTGAATTTCTTAATGGTTCGTGGAAGCATTCGAAGGTCAGTTAAAAAGCAGGTTTCACTAGTTTTAGTTGAGGGTTGTTAATGTTGTTTTTCATGCTCTGTTATAAACGTGGAAAGAAAATCTGTGGACATGTTCTCCGTGCTTCTCAGAGGGGAATAAGTACAAAGTACATAAGTACAAAAATAGCCACTTGTTTTAACCAAAGGATGCAGAAGAGCATCTCTGATTGCACAACCTTGAAGCAGAAGACCTACAGCATCAGAAGACCACTCTGGGGCCCACTCCTGTTGGGTAATAACAGGAAATTTAGGCTACAAATTGTATGGACTCTACAAAATTTGACAATAGAAGACTGGAAAAATGTTCCTTATTCTTTTAGGTTCAATCCAGTGCTAGCAAGGTCTAACTAATCAAGTTTAGATGGATTTTAACTTTCTCCGTTTACTTCCAGTCTTTACTTTAAGCTAATCTCAATATTCTGCATGAATTCTCAGGTAGAATTCAGATCACAGTTGTAAGTCTTAACAACTAAAACAATCCTGGGTGGGCTTTTATGGAGGTTTAAGTTTACGTCTTGCATCAATAAAAATAACGTTTTTTAGGAAAGCTATGGAGTCTATTCATTCTTTTTTGGCAACCATTTATATATTAGGTGGGGTGGACTCCAGAAAAGGTTCAAACATTTGATTAAAAATGTATCATGGTGGATTTTAGCCACAACTTACAGTCTTTTTCTAAACCTAACGAAGCAGTTTAGGTGTATAAACCTAAATTCATGCAATGGTCACCCAGTGGTTACAAACGTCAGTCTCCTAGATGAAAGTTCTCTTTGGACCGTATCTGTCCCTCAACATTTCTGCTTGCTTTCAATGAGGACTTTGTTGCT
Source organism: Oreochromis aureus (assembly GCF_013358895.1). Taxonomy (NCBI): domain Eukaryota; kingdom Metazoa; phylum Chordata; class Actinopteri; order Cichliformes; family Cichlidae; genus Oreochromis; species Oreochromis aureus. The sequence continues at coordinate 24,360,470 of NC_052943.1, read as the reverse complement.
TTTTAGACTACCTCAACTGACTGTCCATCCTAATGAGGCACGAGCAAATCTGCAAACTAATATTTGCTGTTTTGGGCACCACTGGCAATCGACCTACTCTGCTGTGTAGGTGAAAGGACTTCCAAATTCTCATGAAAATATCTGGCCTTGTTTGCTCAGTACTGCCAACATTATAGCCATAAATGTGTTTACCATGTCTTCAACAAAGCCAATCAGTCAGCAAACCAAGGCCACTCCTACAGGCATTTATTAGCATGACTGAAATGACTTTGCTGGTTGTGTTTGCATTGATGTACAATTTGACGCGGAATTAAATCAAGTAACCAAGTTGATGCATGTTGTGATTTGGTTAGGGTAACTCAGCTAATCTCATATTCTTATTATGACACACCCAGTTCATACAGCTGGTTTATTATGATAACACACTTTATTTTCAGAGTAAAGCAAGACTCAATTATATGAAATAAGTGACAGACAGAAGCATTTAAAGTACCAGCCTCAATTTATTTTGCTACAAATGAAATGCTGCTCAGTTAAAGACAGAAACATATCGCTTTATTATATTTAATGAACTATTTTAGATGGTATATATTGTAATTGAATAAAGTCTCTTGTTAAGTGGTTTACTGCAGAGGTATGTCCATATAAGCAAATTAACCTGAATATTACATTTATCTGAATCTTTGACACCTTTTGATTACTGCTTTTAATACTTTATGATTAAAAGAGCTAATTGGTATTTCCTATCCAATCCTATCCTGTCAGCCAGAGAGTGTTGAGGTCTGTTTAAAAGCAATCACAAAATGCCCACCCGTTTGATACCAGCGTTTGTCCGCCCTCTCCTTCCCCTGCCTGCGTTTGCAGGTTTGCATTTGAATCAGTGGGCTGGTGGGGGCCCGAGCGCTCGGCCACGTGGACCAGATTGATGTCATTGTCTCGGCACACTGACCTTTGCTGTAATACCCACGGCAGACATCACAAACTCTCACATCAATTTAGCCCAATTGGATGTGGCATGTCTTGGCTAACTCAATTTGTGGAGAAATGCACCTGTCTCTGCCTTCCCTCCCTATAGATTTACTCAAGGGGAGGGGGTGGTATTGCAGGGAAGAGAAAGGGAGAGTGAGGGGAGGGTTTTGGAGTGGAGTTGGCCGCTGATCCGCTGCACCCTTCCACCCTCATCCGACCCTCACCCTCCAAAACATTCACCCACATGCATATAAACACCATACACCAACTTTTCCCTTCTTCTCTTTCTCTCAGCTCTTTTCCCTCTGCCATACTTTGCAGACGTAGCGCCTCTGCAGCAGCACACACCCTGAACAGTTTGTGTGTGTGTATTTTCCAAGGTCTGGGCAGAGTGTCTGGGAGGAGCAGAAGGAGAGCCATTAGCCCAGTGGTAATCAGATTAGAACGACGTTAAAGGGGGATGTGAATTTAAACAGCCAGCAGAGAGAAGAAGAGGAAAAGTTGGAGGTGTTATTAAGGTTGTTCATTACTCATATGCTCTCAGTGTGTGTGTGTAGCATACGTTTACGTTTGGTCTGCAAGGTCACTTTTATATGCAGCATATGTGGATTTGAGCAGCTGTGCATTATGTCTGTGTTCAGCAAAGCATACTAGTTTTTCTTTCTTGTGTGTTTAAGAGGACGCATTTGAGTTTTAGAGTTATTGTTACCTTTAGAGTGAAATTTTGGGAAATGCACATCCTATAAAACTGTTTCAAGGTCAAAACTTCACAATCAGGTTTAAGTTAAGGTTAGGATAGTGGTTAGGAATTTATTTGGGATGGGTACGGTTAGAGCGAGGGGCTCAGGAAGGCATTCTATCGGTGAGGGTCCTCAGAAAGATGGATGTACAAACATGTGTGTATCTGTGTGATTATGAGTGTGTGTTTGTTTTATGCAAAGTGCGCAAGCTGTCAGAGATGAGTAATACGTGTTGGGATCTGAGCATTAGGTAATGAGCTCCATGCTGTGAGGTGAGGCATGAACCCTCCATCTGCACTGATAGTGCTTACTTGTAAACATGCAACAACACACGTTTGTTTTACTATCCTTGTAAGGACCTGTAGTCTTGTACTTTCCCTGATCCTGAGCAAAACTGAAGTCCTAAGTAATATTTTACTTTCCTGAAAAAATAAACAGATTGTGCATGGAAATATAAAGAATAGAGGAAAGAGACAGAGCATTTCACAGCATCTGCTGTCATTTGTTTGAGTTTGAAGCTATTAGTCAAATAGACTTTGGGATGATGTAGGTAAACATGCATGTGAAGAGCAAAAAAAGGGTGCAAATTTGATTAAACAAAACCTCAAAAATACCAGCTATCATCTGATGAGGATTTAGCAAGTTAGCATTTTATTTTCCAAACAATATTTAGTCGAGTCAACAGGAAGTCTCAATGTAATGTGAAAGGCAGTACTTGTAGATATATCTATAACAGCTGTGCAGTTTTTAGGCCTTTGATTTGGTTACATACTGTACAACTGACCCTCTTATTAAACCCATTTTCATAAACAGCAAAAAGAACCCCAAAAAACAAATGGTTATTTCTTATTACAATAATAATAAGAAGAAGAAGAAGAAGAAATAACCATTTGTTCAACGTATTCTGCAGTTTATTCTTTGGTATCCAATGTTCCAGTCAAGAAAGCACTGCTATTTGATGATGTACAAAGTAAATGACTTTAGATCAGGATGATGGATGTGTAGCATTTTAGACTTTCATTCATAAGACTGAGGCTTGCACCACAGTCTGCATTTTTATTTACTGTGACCACAGTTTTTCTCTAAACCTTATCAAACTGTAATTCGCATTTTAGATACTGCTGTTACCAATATTTGTTAAATTTTTGTCCCTTAACAGTCTTTATATTGCACAATGCTCCACTATCACCTTTCATGCCTAGTTATAAGTTTGTGAGGGCTGCACGACTGTCAGCTTGTTTTAAAAAATCTAATGTCACCAAAGGACAAAAGTTAATTCTTACAGTTTTATCAAAGATCTTGTTGTTTTGTTAAAATATATACATATTTCTGCTCTCATGGAAACATTCTTCCCATCATTCAATGACACAGTACATTTACACCATAACAACATTTCTCCAAAACAATCAATTTCAAGCACATTCTACTAAAATATTTTGCAACACCATTAAACCTCGGCATGCATGAGTGAACATGTACACCCACAAATGGATGTTGAGATAACATTCTTAGGCTTTATAGATTTTCCCTGCAGTGGCATTGACAGGTGAGTCAATAAGCCAGCAGGGTAAAGACGAGCCTAACCTTACTATTCACTTAACATTGACTTACGTGGAATCTCCTGGAAAACACAGCGAAAAGAGCACCGAGTTCCACAATACCAAGATACCCCAGCATATTATACTGTTAGTGGTTTTCAAGTGATGAGTGTCAAAGTATTTACCGTTTCACCATGATTAATAGTGCTCCTATTACATCAATAGTTAATTTGTATAAAGGGTTTGCATACATATGTGTTGGAATAAATGGATCCAAGCCAAAAAATGTAAATCTTTTTTAATAAGTGGTAACAAACTATACAGAAAACCGATGTTGAAAATGATGGCTGATATAGAGTCACTATGCAGTTTATACTTAATTATCCGTCATGTTTTCTGTAATGCTCTTTAATACTTTTGCTGGTAATTAAATGATAAAACAAAACTGTGTCCTGGTAATTAAAGACTTTATGAGGAAACTGCTTCTTTCTTAAGTTAAAATGCACAGTCAAGTCTTTTTTTTAGTAATTTTTCTGTCTAATAGAGTATTGTGATTATGGTTTTAACCCTTTAAAACCCAAACCACGAAATAACTGCCAGAAATCTTTAAGTTTTGATAATGGAGTGTTTGTTCAACCTTTAGAAAAAAAATATAAAAATATATCAAATTTTAATCTCCATATATGAGTTTTAATTTGTATCACATTTGCTACATTAGCCATATTTTTGCAATTTAGTCATTGCAAATGTGTCATGCAATTTATAACATTTTTTGAGGGTAAAAAAAAGTCACGCTGATCATGTAGAAGTCTCACAACTCACAAAACTCACAAAAAGATATTTATCAAATATGATACACTTGGCTTTAAAAGGTTAAGGGGCCAGTGTGACTCCCACCAATTTCACACTGTGACTGTCCAAGAATTGATTTGACATAATAATACATTAACCAGCCAAAAAGGTCCTTTAGCTGCTCAGTTAATTAGGGATCAAGACCATTTATCAATTTATTACTAATATCTAAAATTAGAACTCTTGCATAATGCAAACCTCTATGAATTTATAATGCATTTATTGCATTTAATGCATTATTACTGAGTATGGTATTATCAAATAATTTTATTTAAACAGAGTACTGACATAATTGTAGCTTTCATCAAACAAGAATAAGAACTTCATGCTTTTTAATAAAACAAACACATTTTAAAGCAGCAACATCATTTACCATATTAATTTCTTTATATTTGTATGACATTAAAGTGACAGTGGTTAAGATGACCACCCAGCGGTTTTATGTAGTTGTAATACAGTTGGTGGGACTGTCCAAAAATGGTGTTGTGCTGCATTGCATCACTTCTGTTTTCCTCATAACCTAGCAACTGCACTCAAGACAGCACATGGAGCAAGAAAACAAGTAATAACTATCTTCACTGAAGAGGTAAAGTAAAATTATCATGTGGGTTTTATTTATAATTACAGTTCCTAAAATGTTGTTTCCTCTGAACAAGTAGTTAGAGCTACTACCACATCACAGTGGAAAGGGAAAAATGTTCATAAAGAAAGCACACATTCCTGTAGTCTAAAAGGAAGACATTACATCAGAATTATTTAGTATGTGAGGAAATGTCTGTCTAAATGATTGTATTACTAAAATCTAATATAATCCAGTGGTGTTCATGTATCCACCATGCCAGCTAAGGATAACCACTGATATCAATCAAGATAAATCACTAGCGCTATCCAGTAGGCTGGTGGCAGGGATAAAAGAAACATTAATAGGTTATCGATCTAAGCTGTTAAATGCAAATAAAATTTCTTCAAAATTTGGAAAAATACAAACAAAACTCATTTGCTAACTGCAGGTTTACCAGACACATCCTAGCCAATCAGAAACCGATATTTTTGTTGCCATGGTATGCTGCCTCAAAAATTATTTCATTTTGATAACATAAAGATGTTTTATTGCTCAGATATGAGCTCATAAGGCTTTGAATTACTGTTCTATACAGAGCAGGTGATGTTACAGTATAAATCCTGTGTTCGCTGATGTCCTGTGTTGAAGTGGAAACTATTGCAACATGTGCACTTAAATTGAAGCACATTTTTAAAGTAAGTAAAATAAAATGTCAGAAGAAACTTACATCACTTACACAATTCCTGAGTGATCTGTTTCCCCTTCTTTGACACTTTAATCTGATGAGTAGATGTGCATATTTTTGTGTAGGCAATGAATAAGAGTTTCCTCTCACTTCACATAAGCTGTCCTTGAATTAAAAAAAAAAATTCTTGCCACAACACAGACAGTTTCATACTGTGGTGCAAAGAAGAAATCACTCTCCAACACAATAATGGGATAGAAAAGGAGAATCTGATTCTGTTGACTAAAACTTCTTACAGCTGTTTCAAGCCTGCAGGGGCGGTGTTTAATGCTTGAATCCATCACTTAACGCAGCAGGTTTATCCTTCGTCCAACATTCTTTAAAGGATGACAAGAAAGGCATTCTGGGAAATGTAGGAAATCGCCAACTGAAGGAGAATGACCCAAAATAGGGCATGAAAAAGTAAATTATAAAAAATTATAAAAATGCCTGAACATAACAGATTTATAATATCTTATAACCAGTCTCAGCACACCTTAGTTTTTGTTTTTGTTTTTTTTATTTGTGAAGCACATGATTAGTTAACTTTCACACAAAGTCACCTAATCACAAAACAAACATATCTTTTCCCTCCTTTTCCCAGCCAAAGGTCCAGTCAGTGACCTATTCCAGCCAGGCTGCACAGAGTGACCCCCACTGCCCCCTCACACCAACACCACGACCTGTCCCTTTGCCCTGCTCCCCACCCAAATGCTGAGGCATCACTGCTCCTGAACACACAGTCCTGTAGCACCCCCTGACCCCGCGCTGTCCCCCATTATAGAGCAGTCAGAAAGCTTTTAGGGGCTCCGGTAACGCTGAAAGATTGATGGCGTAAAATGAGGTGGAGGAGGGGGAAAGAGCAGGTGGTTAAGAAGAGAATGTCCTGCTTAATGGGTTGCCAGGAATGTAATTCAATAATTATGAAAAGTGACTCAGGAGAGCTGGCTAGATGGATGGATGGCTGGATGGCTACTGAGGGAAACAGGGAGGCCACCAGCCCTCTGCACATGCCTCAGCATCCTCAGCCTCCTGGTCCAGCACAAAACAGGTGAGGTTTATTTGTCAGCCACATAGCTTTGACTTAAAGGAAACACAAATTCAACCAGGGCAACCCCCATTATCCCAAAGACATGTTGTATTTTTTGAATATAAATTAAATTCTTCCACTTGGATCATCAGAGAGAAAGACGAACACCTACATTCAAAATATCAGGCTTAATTTGAAAAAGAAAAAACAGAGCTATGTATATTGAGGATGAATTAATTACAACTTTGAAGTTACATTTCACCCAGAAGCATCCAGTAATAGATGCTACAAAGGGTGGATGCAATCTAAACATTATGTTAGCTGATGATACAGCCTGCAGACTAGATTAATTTGCCTTTTGTCTGTTCAAAATTAGATTAAAATACATCAAAATATGTGTAGGTAAATGCCCTCATTCTGAAAACAGTTCATTTACAAATATTTTACTATATTATTTGATCATATTAATTGATACTAATGTATAAAATTGTTTCAGTTAGTAAAGCATGCTTTTTTTAACCTATAATAATTTATCACTTTTTTGGTTTATTATATTTTTAATTAACTATCATTTGCATTTTACCCCAAACCAAGAAAGAAATCAATGGAGTCAAGTCAAAACATAAGGACAACATTCAAAGGTATTCAGGTAAGCTCCATTAAACCCTCAAACTGCAGCCATGGTACTGCAGTTTGTTTCTTTACCCAAGTGCAATTCAGTTTTAGATTATCCATCTGTTTAATGTGTTTTATTGTTCCTATTTTCAAATATTATGTTTCTGTTTGCTTTTACTTTGTATATAACTACTTGTAAAGCATTTTCTAATTGCAGAATACAAACTAAAACCATTAGTTGATGATATACTAACTGAGTGATTGTCCAAGTGAAGTCTGGAGACCTCCAGTGGTCTATAACTATAGCCAAAAGGTTCACAAAATAATTTGCTATAATTCAAGAAATTGTTCCGAATCATTAAAAAGTGATTATATGTCAGTGAGGACTATTTGTGCCACTAAAACAAGCAAATCGTATCCATTAACCCCTCTGCTGTTGTGTCTGTGCCATTACAAACACTGATATGACTGTAACACATCATCATGCCAGTCTGTCCTTACACTTTTTTCAGGATGCAACAAACTGTCCCTGCTACTATGTGACTTAACTTATTAAACAGCTAGCTAGCTGGTGAGCATGTAGAAATATTTGGGTCATATCACATGATATCATCAAGTGATACTGTGACCAGTCTAGATAAATGGGTGTTAGAATTGTGAGAGTAACCTTATAAAAGTTTCCTAGTCTAAGCAGTCCCATTAAAAAGTTTCATGGTAGCATTGCATCATCACACTCATATTTTGCAAACTAGTCCACCTGATTTGCAAGCTTGTGCTATAGCAGAGGATCACGACGCCACAATGAGTCACTGTTGAAGTGTTGCTCTAATGCCAGTTAACATCTCCCTGGGCTTGCATATCTCTGTAAACATGGAAGCGTTTGATTGGCTGGCAATTCACCACATCATTTGATTTGTCACTGGCTGTCACTTTGGAGCTTCATATCACTGCCTTCCATTGAAAATGACAGCAGCAGTATTGCCTCACAGCAGAAGTGTCCCAGGGTCAGAGTCAGTGTGAGGTTCTTGTAATGGCATTGGCTTGCATTTATAAACGGCTTTCCTCGTCTTACTGACCGCTTTTAATGTGTGTTTTCTCCATGAGCTCCGGTTTCACCAGCTATTGGACATGTGAGGTTTCCCTTCTTGGTTAAATTAAGTTAAAACAAAAACAAATAAATAAAGATAAAATTCTAGCGATTGTTTCTTCACTGTTAGTGTGAAAAAAGGATTACTAACAACTTCCAAAGACACAACTTTAACATACAGTGAATCACTGGTCCATCCTGGACCCTAAAGATATCTGTGAAGGGATACCATGGAAAGTTTAATGACATCCTGAGAGGAAATGTCCTTCAGTTTATTCTGATTTAAAATAATATTTGTCTCTATTTGTTAGAGCAAAATCCTCACTGGATGGTTAAAATCACCTCAGAACATGACCTCAGTGTTCTCAGTGCCAAGATAACACACCGAAAACATACAACGGTTTTATCTGAGGTTTCTTTTACATTACCAAAAGTAGAAATACGTTATATAATTAAAATATTTTCCCAAAGTAGCCTCAACAACAAGCAGGTCTTTATTTATTTAATTATATGGACATGCTCTGGATTGCAATTAGCCATTATTTTCTTTTATATTGTAGGTGTCAGGGGTCCAACAGACACACTATCAGCCGTCTTCCTATAAAAAATGTGCAATATTCAAACAAAAGAAAACCAAAGTTTTGAGTTAAGTCACCCAGTCGCAGATGATTAAAAGTAACTAGAAGCACTACAGTTGTTTGTGTGAACCTCACCCTACTGCAGATACATTTATGTATATTTCAAGTATTAAAACACAAAATCCCCAAAGGCACTGCTGCTTTTTTTTAAATCTCATTTCAGGATGTATTTCTTCAGCTGTCTGTGTTTACTGTCTGAGTTTACTGATCAAATTAAAGCTATTGGTTTCCCTCAAACTCTGTGTCATCAATATTTCACAGGACAGATGCAAAGCATTGCAGACCTGCTGCATCGCCTTAAAGTGTAAGCATAATTCCTTTTTCTCTGAAGCTGTCAGAATCATTTACAGAATGAGAGAAAACAGAAAACTGTTCAGAACTGAAGCTATGTTGGAGCATCGTTACTGTTATTGTGTTGAGCGTGAAAACAAAGGACAATATCCACTGCTGCTTATTGCAATATTGTTTTTTGTCTTGTTTAAAAGTTGTCCCGATAATTTATCTTTATAACTTTAGAAACTTTCAGACAAGTACATGCGCTCATTTTTGTATCCCCGAGAATGTTATTTTTGTTTTGTTTTTTCATTCTTAGCAATGGTGAGATTGGGGTTTTTTGTACTGAACGAAGCTTCCTTTCCACATTTCAATATATATATATCCATTTACTTACTGGATTTAACAGGCACACAATAAAGTATCTTGTGTGCAGAGCACTATTTTGCAGTTTTTGATGTGATTTGCAAACTGTATCATATACATCTGACCCTAGTATGTCAATAAATCCCCTTTTCCAGTTGGTGAAAGTCTTCCCATCAACTCTCCCTCATCTTTCATCTACTACATCTACCCTCTCACTCTACCCAGGGTCTACTTTTGCTCTGTGTCTTCTTACTTTTGCTCTCCAAGATGTATTGATAATTTCCAGCAAAAATACGATTTCAGTTTATTCTACAGAGCAAAAAATCTAATAGCTGACTCCTCAATTCAATTGTGTTTTACCGGAGTGGAGAACAATAAACAGGGAGGAGGGCTCCGTTTCCAGACGTTCGCCATGAGATTATTGTTCAAAAGAGATCTGATACGATTACAGGAAGCAATAGATGATAATTACATCAGAACATGACTTTTCCTCAGTGAACACTTATATTCATCTGGGTTATGCATCGGCCCAAAACTGAAATGTGGCAACGCATGAGATGACATGGCCTGTTAGTTTCGAGGAGTGGGGGTGGGTTGGTGAGGAGGTGTTTCCAGTCATCACAGGGTCATGAGGCCATTTATGATGTTTGCTGGACTTCTTTATCCAAAATATCACATTTGGCACCACTGTGTGTATTTCTTAACTAAATAAATGTGTCATTGTGACATAATTTTCAGAACTATTGCCATCACTTTTGTTTATTTATACCCTCTTTTTTTCTGAATTTGTTTCATATTTGACTGCATTTTTGATTAATTGCTGTATTATGTTTTTTTTTTCTATGAGAAATTGAGAAAGTTACTGTTTCCATGAGTTTTGTAAAGAACATTTGTTGGAAGAAATTCAAGTTATTGTCTTTTCTTTATTTTCCACATGGTTTCATAAATGGTAAATAATCATGCAACTGCAGTGTGGCAATGTATCATACATGTTCCTCTGTGGTGTGTTTTTTCTAGATTTAGTGGCAAAATTGGGGTCTAACCAAGTGTTTTAAAATTCAATTTAAACATATCTAAACTAAAAGAGGTTTTCAAGTGCATGTGTGTCAGATAGACTGCACTAAACTGTTAACGGTGCTTAAAGTACATATTTTTTTCAGCAAGTAGGTGACAAGAAGGGAGTCCATTCAAATAATTTAGTCAAGTAAAGTGGATTTTATTTTAAAAAAAAGATAATAAAAATTTACAAATACCATCAATATAAAAATGTAAACATATCAATTTCAGTATTAAAAAAAACCCTGTTCGTACTGTGCACAGTTAATATACATAAACATAAATAGTGAATATTATAGTCAAAGCTACTATATATATATATGTATATATATATATATATATATATATATATATATTTGTATGTATGCATACATATATATGCATCAAGTTGGTCCCTCAGTAAGCTGACCACACAGTCCCTGAGCAAAACCTGTGAAGAAAAAGCAAAACAAACAGAAAAACAAACTTAGAGTAATGACACTTAGTGTTTGCCAGACTCGGCTATTTGGTGCAGAACGAGTGGTGGTGAGGGCCAGGCGGTGAAAGATGGCCACTTTTACAAGGCGAGACAATGCAAAAGAAAAATAACAAAACTGGCCAACTTTGATGGCCACTGAATATATTGGGCACTCTGCCTTTGCTCTGTGTGTGTGTGTGTCGTGTGTGTGTGCCTGCAGCAGCGGGTGGGGGGCAGAAGGGTTAAGTAGGATAGAAGGCACCCATACTTCAGATTGGCAGCAAGCTGCCGCAAGGATAATCTAATCAGGGGATGCAATTCAATTAGCCAAGGGTCTCTGGGGCCACCGAGCAGGCAGCCGGTGGCAGCGCTGCAACCAAGGGGGCTGCTTCCTCCACACCCGACACCCCGACGCTAGCCTCCGCCGGGGCCCTGGCTGCTCCACATGAATGCAGATGAAATTTGAAATATGAAAATCTCCAATAATTTATGGAAGTTGTCAGGAACACAGAGCCAAGCTGCTGCTGTTGCTGCTGGCTGAGGAGAGAGAGGAGGGGGAGTAGTGGGAGAGGGAGAGAGAAGGGTGTTATTTTTCTATAGAGGTAAAATTGTCTTACAGCTGCTGCTGCTGCTGCTACCGCTGTGTGAATACTGATGTTGTAACACATTATACAGCAGAGTCTATCAGTAGGATAATAAGAAAAACCTCAATATTATTGCAATTTTGATATTTGTCAGGACTTTTAGAGAAGGACAATTAAAAGGAAATGTATGATATTTTAGATATATCTTTATTTGCAGAAAGATAGATTGATAGCACTCTAATGTCTCTCCATTCATTATGAAACTACAGTCAGTGAGCTTGTCTTAGAACAAAGACTGGAAATAAGTGGAAACAGTTGGCCAATCTCTGTCCAGAGTTATCAATGCATGTCCACCATCACCTCTAAAGGACAATTAACAAAACAGATAAATCTTGTTTGTTTAAGCAGCCTCAAAAATACGTTTAAAAATGTTTTTTTCATCTTCTTCTTTAGATCAGAAAAATCCTTATACAAAATTACAAGCATTCATTGTTTCTAGAAACTATTTCCTTTCTACTGCCAACTAAAATAAGGGTATAGCTTAGTCGCTGTATATAAAAGATAGAAATATCCAATGTTAGAGCAGCATTAAGGCACAAGCAGATTAACCAGTTGCTTAGGGCTCCCACAGCAACTGGGGGTGTCCAAAAGTGCTTAAAAGTCAAACAAGACATGTGGATAAATGTATATTTGCTGTGCGTGTCATACATCACTAGCAATCGTGCAAGACTAAGCAAACAATGTTTATAAATATGTTAGCTGTCTGCGAATTTAATACCACTGGTCTTATCATTTCTACGGCCTTTGTCAGAACTGAAATCATGTTCATATGCACTGTAACTGTTTGTAAGTAGATTTCTGCAAGTATGCCCCAAAAAATGATTTATCCCTCTGAGGGAGAAAAGCAAAAAATGAATGCACAAGCAGAACAAGCATAGACTGGTGGTGCTCAGACGGGTGGGGGCGAGGACCCCAGTTCAAAAACTTCTTAAGGCTCCATAACACCTTAAGCTGGCTCTGGCAGAACATTCACCAAACTTCTCAGTTGTCCCATTTAATACGGCAGCCAATGGGAACTGACCAAGTGAAAAATTCCATATCTAAAGAAGTGACAATAACTGCAGTTCCTTTAGGTGCCATTTGAGGCTGGCTCCAAAAGGAAGTTGATCCTCATTGACACCTTTGTTAAAATCTCCAACAGCAACGAGCATATTTTCCAGCCTGGTATAAATGCAGTTTTGACTTCTATGGATAGTTTCCACAAAAATAAAGCTAAACTCCATGGACAGGCTAGTCTGCATAGCAAGCCAGATATCTCATAACAATTCTGAATGTGGTGAGTTTTTATATACAGTAACCCATCCCAATCAGCATTTGTTTGGCCTCTGCTACTCAGAATGAGTAAACTGGAACTATTTGCTCTGTTTGTGTTGTCGGTGCATTTGGAGCATGTTTAATGGATTATCTGATTGATATTACAGCTTGCCAGTGGTGCAGACCACCCAAGAAGTATTTGCTTTAGTTATTGTGAAAGAAATTATACTGCTTTAGTAATCTGTTACTTAGCACCAATTAGCATGCCATCCTTTTATCCCTATAAGGTAACTTCTGGTCCCAAAGTACAGCAGTGGCTAAAACTACCAAAAACTGTAGATGTCCCAATGTTGCATGAGATGTTACACATCTTGTGCTTCATTTCACATCTAACATGAACTTAAGCTCTTTATAATTTAAACTGAGATGTTCGTGCTTCATTATGTTTAAGACACAAAGTGAAACATAAACTACATGTTGCCTATTTTTGTTGTTCTGAAGATATTTTTGTAAAACTAATTCAAGCCATATAATTTTTGCGTAAAATGTAAAGTTCTGTAAAATAACTCCAACAAAGTCTCTTATCTTTATTTGAATCGGAGAAAAAGATGTTGTTTTTCAGACAAAAAAACCTTGTTTTTAAGACATTTTACAATGTTTAAACAGCATATTGGGTTGCTAGAAGATGCCTTTTTTGTTTTGTTTTTATTTTTGTTTTGTTTTTTGTTTAGTTTTGAAAACCTAGTACTTACTTCTGTGACCTAATGGTAAGAAGAACAAACACATGGCAATTTCCTGCAAAAACTGTGACATAAACATATAAAAATAAACAATAAAAGAAAATCATGTGCCATGGATATGTTGTGTAAACCAACAGACTTTTATATGAATAAATACCAGTACTGTTGAATAAATGAATTATAAACATTTGATATTTGTCATGATGGAAATTCTTGGTGTGTACGTGATATTGAGATACCCAAGAAATTTAATTTGGTTCATTTGGATGCAACTTTTCCACCGCAAACACGTTCTTACCTGGATTATTGAGCATTTACAAAGACATGCTCTTGAGATACTCTCAATAAATACAGCCTCACTCCCTCCTCTTTCTTCCATATCTGTGTCACACAGCTGCTACATGCACCTTCCCAAGAATAGGGAAAAAGCTGATGAGAGCTGGAGAACTAGGGGGAAGGTGGGAGGAGGTGAGACAGGATGAGATAGAAGATGGAGGGAGAAACCAGGCAGTAGAGAGAGAGAAGCTCTTAGACAGATTATTGCTCATTAGAGGCTGCCTTGCACCGTACCATTATGTCAGGAGGAATCCTTTTTCATTTGCACAAATTTGCCTGGAATTTTTCTTATTTAGCCTGGCCTCCATTATCAGAGCTGGAAATCAGATTAGCCTATGATTATTCTCTGGCTCGCTTGCCAACATTTCCCCATGCGGCCAGCGCCGGTGGCTTGGATTTGTCTTGGCCTTTTGTTAACCTCTGCCCACCAACAATGCACACAACAACAGCAGCAATATGAAATAATTCAGTGCTGGATAATAGCTCCACCTGAGAGCACGCATATTGGATTTGTCCGTGCTGTACAACCATTTCCCCCCCCAAAAAAACAAAAAAAATGGGATGCTGAGTAAAATATAAATAAAAATACATATGCATTTTAAATTTTACTTCAATAACACTTTTTAAAAAACAATTAGGACCAGGCCCCAAAAAAGACTATAAAAAGCAGTAAACCTGCAAAGAATTATAAAGTATAAAATATCGTTAAAAGACTCAGCGACTGTGACCGAATATTTGACCATCATTAATAACATCCAGCGTTTTGGATTTTCTTACCTGGATGATCAAGCATGCATTGAGACTACTGTGCATAAAATATATATATATGAAATACCGAGAGAAGATCCCAGAAATAGCATTGCCCTTTCCAGGCCTGAACTTATTCAACATGGATGAAGTGGAAAACTCCCCTGTGGCAGTGAAAATTTTAAATTTTGTAGTTCATGGACAAGGAGCTCATCCCAGTCAGAGATAAGGGGGACTATACTTCATGTTACGAGTGCACATTTCAAAAAGTATCACCAGGGACTGTATGGGCATGTAAGTATGGATAACTTAACATCTCTGAAAGCACCATTCATGATAGTGGAGAAACATATGCTGCAATCAAGTCAATATGAATTTTCTTATTTCAGCAAGAGAATCCCGCAGCAATTCTGCACATAATGTAACAGGATGGCTCCAAGGTGAAAGAGTTCAGGTGTTATACTAGCCCACAATCTAAACCCGTCTCACATTAAAGCAAGAATGTGAGATTAGAGCACCTGTTCTCATCAGTTTCCAAATGGTTACAGAAAAAAGTGGGAAATTGTTACAAACCTTCTAATTCGTTTCCAGCATACAGGCATCAGTGAATACATTGCATGTATCCCCCTGATTTATACCCAAAACACCATAAACTCCAGCCAGCACCACTGAGGTGAATTTGTCCTAGTTTATGACTTTGTTTCCACTGCCCTCCACTTACTTTGGAGTCTGACATCTGACAGATAATTTTCCAGACATCGTTTGAGGACAAAAAACTAAATGTACTTTCATTTATAATTTGGAAGATTGTTCTCTGTCACTACATTAACATTTCAACCGCAAATATGAAAAGAGCACAGCAGCAGCCAGCTTTCGCTTTGAGTGTATATTGACAAAGTCTTTTTCAGCTTTTATTACTACTAACAATTGAGACCAAATTTTGGACACACACCATAAAAATAAAAAGTCTATCCAAATATTGCATTTGTATGACAAAGGGTGCATCTGAGGCTTTCCTTTTTACTGGTCCTTTAAGATATCTGACTAAAAATTGGACTAAAACACCAGCTGCTAGTAGGTAAACTAGTTTAAATCAGATTAACCTCATCCAGCAAAAATATTAAATTATGAATGGATGTCACATAAAAATAATTTACTGCAAAAGGAGTTTAGAAGCAGGGTTTGAATGCAGGGGCTTTTATTTGTAATGCAGAATTTGTAACTGTATGCTTCAACATGACTTTCAAACACTGTTGACTGTTTCACGTGTACAGAGGGGGGAACAGGTGGATTGGTTTCCCATTGCTAAATAATCACTCCAATTAAGCAATTAAAATATGAGACAAAATCAAGTTATGGATACCCCACGAATGAGCCCCCCACACTAATCACAAATCAATAAAGACACGTTTGATTGTTATCTTTCATCAACCTATTGCTTTTGAACTGCTCACACAGATTTTTCTTGTGGCTTTAATTGACTGTAAAGCAATAAGATGTAATTTGTTGCTAGCTAGGCAGTTTTAGGTTCATTAGTAAATAGTACAAGTCATTCATTCACATCATAAGAAGATTACAAAACCCTAATAACAGGCCGAGGATAAGAGGGGTTGACAGAAAAGCCAAACAGCTTCACACTCCTGAACATTAGTCATTATGATTATTGTTTATTTCATAAACCTAGTTTGTTTGTTTGTTTGTTTTTAACCCAGTGATTGTCTTCCTGTGATGTTTGTACATATTTGAATCTTGAAACCTGACCAGTGTTTCCTAGCTTTGCTATCTCCTTTGTTTTTGTTTTTCTCCTTGGTGTAAGTCCGTCCCCAGAGTTCATACAGTTCATCTAAAAACCCAGAAGTCATGTCTGATGAGACAGTGTGGCCCTAAACCTGCTTTAAGAGGGTTTGTGAATTTTTGATGTGTAGAGTAATTGACACAAGTTACTTGTAATGTTTACTTCTCTCTCTGAAACAGTGGCTACATAAATAAGTAAAAGCTCACCCTGTGCAATGCTACTAAAATATTAAACAATTTAAAATGTTCAGTGTCCTGATATAATTGGTGCTCTATATATTTTGAATTAGTTAAATACACTACATTAATAATTAACATACAGCAAAAGTTGAGTACAGGTCTCATTTAAGATAATGTTGCTTTATGTTTATTTTGAACATTGTACGTTCACCTTTATTTCTAATCAAACCTTATGTGAGTGGATTATACCGGTCTGTCACCATTTTTGACAGAAGTACCTCTTCTCTAGTCTAGTGAGCTTCAATTGTTAAAATCCTCTTAAAATGTGTTTTAACTCAGGGTTAATTCTTTGCCAGTTAAGTGTTTTTACTTCTTTTAAAAATTCTTGCCTGGTTATTGCAGCACTGCAATAGAAAATTCCTAAAAGACAAACTTAACTTTTTCTTTAGTGTTTAGGTAAGAAAACATGTATTTATAGTGCTTCTATAATACTCATCTACTTTTTTGCACCTTTAGCAGTCATTTCAAATGCTCAGTCCACTACCACCTTTGATTCAGGGTGCAGTCTGTGTGGGCATTCTGGCCAGGTCAGCACCAAGGCATCATTGTTCAAGGACAGTCCCTGCACCTTCTTTCATTGTTTGACTCTTCGGCTGACATTCATTGACTCTTCCTTTACCTGCTAATCCACTGCTGGAGGTTAGGTTCTGTAGGTTTTGATGCTATTTTGCCTTTAATCACTTTAATGAATCGCATTTCTTTCTTGTTCAGGCTGTTCTACTCAGTTTACAGATGGAGTTTTTTCTTTTATGCTTTCAGCTTTAATAGGAAATTGCATTATTTTTGTTTCCGTATGTATGCAGTCTGTCTAACATGTTTTTTTTTAATTATCGGATCAAATACTTAAAAATTCAGTGACTGATACAACTTTGGATATCCAATTTAGTGGTGATGTTGGATCGGTGATAAATATAACTGCAAATATCTTAAGTTTAGACTATTTATTGGACTTTTTGTACATCTTACATGGCAAACATACAAATATAAAGCATGTTACAGCTATGCTTTCTTTATATTGGTGTTATGATAACATATCAAAAACACCTTCTCCTCATTCTCTAATCTACTAAGATTACAATTTGCTATTAAAATGTTGTTGACTTGAATCTTCTGCTTAGGTTCACCTAAAATCATCCAGTTAACTACTGCTTTGAGGTCTCAACAGCCTGAGGACGTTAGACTTGAAAGCAAAAACTTGATTAGTTTTGACCTCGTAAGGCAATAAAAACTGACCTCACAGTCAATGCCTTCATTCACAGGAGAAATTTGTGCTCTGGGTTACTAGTAAGATTTGGAAGATGTGTGTTTATTCTGTTATTGTGATTCCATTTTTGACCTCCATTGTTTTGACCTCCTATGTTATCCCCTCCTTTACCTGTGCTGCAAGGACACATCAGTGGTAACTATGTCCTGGGATATTTTGTTCTTATTTGGCTTACAAACCCTTATACCTTTCCTTGAATCTTCATGTAGGTGAGAATCCTCCATTCAATGTCCAGTGCCTGATAACGTCTAAATTTAAACAATTTGCTTATGAAATCTCGACTTCCTTTCTAAAATTTGTGAGCTATGGCTTGGACATGTGCTTATAAATATTTTTAATTTTTTATATTAATACATGGTGTGCAAGAACAGATGAATCAAAGAGCAGATGTAGTTGGTGAAAACTTTGGCAGATTTATTTTCAGAATGCGTTAACACAAAGATGTCCATTAACATGCGGAACAAATCCAACTGAAGAAAATGCAGATCTGAATAAATTAAAATCTGTGCAAAGTATTGTTGGGAGAAGCGCATTCAAAACAGGCCGCAATTGTTATGAAACTTTCATTTATTTGTAAATTGATAGCAAACTTTTTGATATATTTGTCCTGATTAGCCCAAGCTCTGGAAAGCATTTCCATACAACTTTGATCTTTCCAGACCCTCATCAGGCCAACAGTCATCAGGCCAACAGTCCATTCTCTCAACTCCAGCCAGGAGGGTCTGCAGGACATCGTGTAGCCATGTTGGAGTCACTGAAAGCTGGCTTGGTAGGAGCAGATTATTGCCTAATTGTGCTTTTCAGAGTTGCTGTGAACTAGGGGTTGCAACAGGGCTGCATGGGGCCACAGCAGTGGACGCAGCACCGAAGGAATCCAACCTAGCAGGGTCTCATTGATTTGCTGAAGCAAAGGTCACCACAGTTATGCATCTGTAGGCTGAATAACGGCCACCAAAGTGGCAGCATTGAGGTCAGATCACTCAGTTTAAGTCTCCAGTCACTTTCTTGTGGTCAACTTTTTTGGCTTTTGATCATTTATAGTGTGCGTGTATGTGTGTGTGAAAAGCAGCCTGCAGATCTCATTTCCAGTTTGGTTCATCCGCTTCCCTTTTTTCCATTATGCATGCTGAGACTGGATGATCCATCTCTCGCTCTGTTTTTCCCTCTCTCTCTTTCCCTGTATCTCCCCTCCAGCACTCCACCAGCCAACCCCTGCTATTTTCACCCCACACACATCCGTCGCTGCACTTATCCAGCCTCAGACGGCTGCTGGCTCGATAGCTAAACAGATTATCCAACAACAGAGCACCTCTCCTTCTCCCTCTCTTCCTCTCCCTCTCTCCATGCACTCTTCTAGCCGTGGGTCCTTAGAGGCGGAGGGGCCCTATTGAGCGGGGCCCAGGCTCTCCACTAGCCAGGCTCTTTATTGAGGCATCTATGGGGCTTTATGCTGCTAGCGCTCGGCCTTGCCCTCGCCATCATCAATCATCCTCGGCTCCAGGGCTGCTATCACTGCCCAGACAGACGGCCAATCACAGCCTTCCAGGAAGCTCTATAGGAGATGGAGAGAGAAGCAGAGGAGATGGCAAAAAAAAAAAAAGTAGAGAATCAGTGTGTTTCTGTTGCTGCCAGTCTGATTTGATTGACATCTTCTGTACCTTCTGGGTGAATGACAACAGTGGACTGTGTGGTATTTGATTAGATCATGAACTAAGAGTGCGAGTCATGAAAGCACATATAACCATGTTAAAATAATAATTATAGAAGGTGCATTTGTCAGCAATATCAAAGCCTTTTATGACAGATCTATATTAATCTTGTAAGAGTTCAGTATAAAAAATATTGCAAACCTATAAATCCCAAAGGAGAAAAAGGCTATTCTGACAGATTAAAAAAAATCACTAATGAGTGCTGCAGCCACACTGGAGGGTTCTATAGTAATAATGTGGGTTTATTTAAAGAAAAGTCAGGCAATTTGTATGTTAAAGCCGGCTTTCCTCTTTTTCATCAAGCCTCAACAGTATGTTGAATTTCTACTCAAGGCTTAACTTTTTTAATAACGATTTTTTTCCCCCTGTTCTTTCTTTTTTTGCCCCATCTCTTTCTCTCCGCAGCCCTGAGCTCTCATCCTGCTCCAGGAGGAATAGGCGGAATCTGATTACAGACCTATTTTACAGCAGACGCCGGGGCGCAATAAAGGGAGAGAGAGCACGGAAACGGGACTCGGCCCATCAATTAGATCTCTATTAGCAGCCAATGCAGACCTCACCTCAGGAAACGCCGGGGCTCTGAAATTAAACAATTCTTCAAGCTCGACAAGCCAGTCAGTTCTGTTGTATCTTTTAGAGGGAATAAGGGAGGGGACGAGTCCTTGCTAGAATGCACTACTAGCCTAAAATCATTAAAAGAAAATACGCAATATGAAAACAGAAATATAACCGTGGTGATAAAAAGCAAAAAGAAAGATACAAACCTAAACCGAAAGTCGCTACTTATAAAGTAGAAACCATAAATTCTCATTTGAATAATAAATAATCTAGGAGGGCCATTGATGGGATTTTATATGAGCAGTAAACACGAAGGTAAAAACCACCACAACAGTGTCTCAGTAACATTACACGGCCTGTTATAGCCGAAAACATTGAAGTGAACAAAATCGTAAGTATTATATTGCAATAGAAAAAAAATTACAGTCACGTTTCCTTGTTACCTCTTCCTACAACCTCCTTCCGGTGTCATTAATCTCAAACTGCTGACCTGTTGACCTGAGGCGGGACAATATGTCAATACTGGATAATTAGCCGCGGCATTAAGGCCATTTAGATAGAACACCTTCATGGGCTTCTGAATGGCCATTAAATCAAAACGGCTTTTGGGGGAAATTAAAAGTTTTAGTCCACTCTAAAGATGCTGCAAGTCTGTACATAATTGAGTTTTAGTCAATGGGATGTGACATTTCCATGTTAATAGAGGTTTATTGGATGGGAGGGCGGGCAGAGATAGTGGACCAGCTCCCTATAGTTCCAGGCCAAAGCCTCCTGTAAGTTTATGAGCCCACGTTTCATTTGTTACACTTAGTAACCTGGTAAAATAAAGACCAATATTATCGGTATGATATGGCACCTGTAGGTGAACTTAATGTCTGTCTGCCACTCACTGTTTCGGCTTGAGTAGTTGAAAAATAACCTTCAGGGCACTGGTGTAAAAGGAGTTTTAACATTTTTCTAAAGCATGCGTAATACTTATCATTCTGGTAATAGTGGCCATTAAGCTACTTAAGTTTTACATAAGTGTGGATCAGTTAAGATCTAGCCTGCTCTTAAGCCTTACAGATTTCCAGGGTTTGGGAAAATGCAGTCGCTTTTATAGCCTAATGATTTGTGGTGATTCATTTCTGGCATGATCTGACGCAAGACCATGAGTCCTCTCTTCACAATCTTCGCCTGTTTCTCAGTACTATGGCACGTATTTCTCTATTTGCTCAATCAAAGGATGGCCATTTATCATCGAGAAGGACAGCTTCGTATTTTCTACCTTGCCCGCTCGGTTCCAGGACCAAATTCAGCATTTTTATGGAAAACTGCAGTCATTTTGATTGATGAAATCCAAAGATGTCCAAAACAATCATGGAGATCCCCAACTGTGGCGCACCGGCGGGGTGCTCCAGTGTTGTCATTGTTCCGCAGAAAGAAAGGAGCGCGTCCGGAGAACACCAGGGGAAAAATCACGATTTTCAGTTCAAAAGGCCCAGAAAAGCAGCATTTCTTTACAGGCAGTGGGAAAGTGCAGGAAAACCTTTTTCCACTTGCAGACGAAAACAATACTTGCTTGGCTTTTTCCTCCTGATGCATTCAGCTTTAAAGACATGGTCTAATAGAAACAGGCCAGAATAATGAATTGATTATTTTACTGTGAGGGCTGATGTTATTTGTGTCTGAGCCAGCTGAATGGCTGGTGCAACACATCCCCCTGAAGTCATCCGATTTGCGCATACAGGCTCATTGTGTGTCATGTAGCTGCGAAAAGTAAAATAACTTTTCCTTAAAACCGATTTCACATAGCCTTTATTTACCCGCGCTTGTCTTGTTTGCTGTGATTCATAATGTCACAAGAAATGTCACCTGTCTGGCCTAATTGCCACCTTCTGTTATTAATACCAGGAGTGTGGCTCCCTTTTGCACCCGTGGATATAAGCCTATATTGCGTACTTAATACAGCGTCACCCAAAGGGAGATTCAATAAATCTCCCTTTAACGGCGTTTCCCCTCAAAACTCCTTCAGGCGAGTGGAGGCCGTGTCAAGATTGCGATTGTGCGCCAGTGCTTAGGACCAGCTGCTCCCAGGACAGACAAGCCCTTGTCAATTAGGCGGTGACAAGCAGGTCCTCCAACTGCCTGCAGGCGCTCCACTAGCCAGCAGTGTACAGTCCCTGCAATTAGTATCAATTTCTGTCGAGACCTCCTTGGAGCGCGCAGACACAGGCTGGGTAAATGGCCAAACATTGTCCAAATAACACCAAGAGCCACAAATGACAACGTGTAATGGGCCCAGTGTTAACCGCACGGCGCGCTGCAGAGAAAGAAAAACGTTTGAATTTAGGAAGAGCGGGACATAAACCCAGGATAGTTTTCACATAAACGCACAAACCTTTCGCTTATGACCGCCTTATTGCCTATAATTACCATTACTATTTGCGTTGCTGCAGTTTACCCCAGGCAATGTTTATATTGGTGGAAGAATGACAACATTATTAAATATTTAATCGGAATAATCTTGTTAACTAATCACTTCTCTGGCAGGCGATACATTCATTAATCAGTCTAATGAATAAACACAAAAATATGACGTAGTTGAACATTTTGCATTGCTGCGAAAGCACTTTCTGGTTTAAATGTTGCTATTATTAGCAATTAATAGATAGTTACCGCTGTTAGACTGGAGATCGTTTTTATTTATTTATTTACTGCACTAAGAAAAAAGCTGCAGATTTCTACCTACTGCCTTTAAAATGATCCAACACAATGCTATTGCAAAAGTTACAGCGTGGTTGTTAACCTCTGTATTTGATATCTTATTTAAACCTATTAATACTTCACTGATAAACTGTATGTTTCTTGTCTTTAATTATTAGCATTAAAAAGTTCTACGAGTCAGTAATTATTATTATCTACAGACTGTTCTCAACAGTCAGGTAGTTTTCATCACCTGCCAATTGACAACTTGTCATCATTAGTGGAATATAACTAATTTATAAGGCATTAGCAGATGCTTTCTTTACCTTTGAACCAATGTATAACTTGGCTCTTTGCTTAAGCCAAACCGTCAGTTTTGATCCTACGAGTGAGTAAATAAATGTCAGGCCAGCACTGTCACAACACTGACAACCCATAGAAGGATTGCTCACCAAGCCCCCTTTGTAAATGGTGTCACCGCAAGCAGCTGGTGGTGGCATTCCCGGGCCTTGGACGCTGCCCTTTGCCCTCTGTGGGGGTTGGACTCCGGACAGGGCGGTCCAGCCATCTACACAGCTTCGTGATAGCTCGGGTCAGCAGGGCCAAGTTTCCAGCGGGAGAAGTTGGGGGAAAGTAGGCGAACAAAAACCCCGAAGCTCACCAGGCCAGTGGGATCATTAGTATGAACGTTTGTTTAACTAATTAGCAAGCTGGGCAGCCAGAGGGAGGCTTGTATAGACGACATGGACGTCATATATGGCAAAGGTACGGGCATCCGTCACTCTGATTCAACAGAGGATGAATGCAGTTTGGATGATGTGGATGGAGCACACAAATCCAGCCAAGACTGCGTGGATCGTGAGCATCAAGGATCAGATAATAATCCATCACATCGGCCAAATTATGATGCTCGGACAGTCCGTCATCACTCTGTTATATAGCAAATTAAAGAGTGTGCAACATTTAAGGGACTGACTCCATCCGTTTGCGAACAATACGTAGTTTTTTTTTTCGAGGGAAGATTTTACTGCAGAGTTCAAAGTACAGGATGAGGACAGGGCAGCGCACTGAAGTTCAAGAACAGTGCAAACAGCACATGCCAACAAAAGGAGCCACTGAGTATTCAGCTATGGCAGAGCAGAAGAAGTTGGTGGGGAGGAGGCTGCGGGTCCCGCGTTAAATATGGGAAAGTTTGGGGAACGAGGTCGGCAGGTCAAGAAAAGTCAACAAGAGAGCAGTCTTGATGACAGAAGGAATTTAATATCAAAAATACATAAATCTTCAAGTGAGGGCAGGCGCATAATGGGCACAATGGAGGCGAGTGTTAGAGTCAACACAGATTTGTTGGCGATTAAATGAATCAGGCCAAGTTGTTAACATTTAACACAAAACGTTGGCACTAGAATAGAGGTTGAGCGGGATGGAAGGGGGTTTCCTGGCTGGAGCAGAGCTGTCAGGGCGTGCAGAAAGACAGCCATGTGCAGCGACAGATCTGGCGCAACAGTGCACATTTTGTGCATTTGATATTATGCAGCAGCTTCGTTATTTTTAATTTGAACCAATAATTCCAATTTAAGTTATATGGGTGTCACTTTAATTAGACGATTTGCTGATCATTTGTGCCGAGCTGTTGGTTACACACTAATTTTTAGGAATCGGGTGACTTATCGCGCGTTAAGATAAACCCACCTCAGTTTGTTGAATCATATGTCACTGCAAGGATATCGGTCATCTCGAACAATAGGTATTAATCTTCCCATGGTGTAGGAAATAGGCCTACATTTGTTTCCACTTCCCCTCTGACTGCTGTGCCACACTGGACGCAGCGCTGAGAACTCTGTCTGACCTTCGCCCTCGCCCCTGCAAAACCCTGCAAGTTCCCCGGCAGTCGCAAACAACTCTGAATTCCATAATTCTTCACGAAAAGGCACTATTAGGGAAAAATCCTTCCTTTTTGACAATTTAATAGTGCAAACTAATCATCTGGTTGACACGGGCCATTCATCTCCGTACAGGCAGACAAAGACAAGGCCTTTTCCATAGGTTCGTCTGGATCCTGGAGTCAGACCAGCCTCTATTTTGAGATCAAGTGCACAATAAAAGCATTGTGACTGCTTAATGGCTATGTTTGCGAAGCCACCCAAAACCCAGTGTATTAAATGCATTTTTTTGTAAAGAATGAAAAATAGGCAAACGTGGACAAAAGGCCGCGGAACTGACAATAAACCTGTTTCCACGAGAAACCGAATGGTATAAAACTTTGTTTGGGTGCTTAAAGCAATCAAAACACGAAATAAAAGAAAAGACTGGGGATAAAAACTGGGCGCCACAAAATTGCTTAAACGCCTCAAGTTATGAATTCGTTTCTGAATCAATTTAGCGGTGCAGGCATTTTCCAAACATCCTCTTGCGGGAGTAACAAGACAGGGAAATTGATCCGGTGAGACCTCACCTCTCGGTGCGCCTCAATAAAAGAGACATCAGCCTCTCTTGACGACTGTATAATTTTTAATATATATGCAATAAATGTTCAATTTGTTTCCAGAAATGACGGGAAATAATAACGTCAAATTTTAAAGCCATCCATTACCACCAAACAATGCTCATGCATAGGTGCTCTAGCGCAGAGTGCTTTGATTAATTCGCATTTTGATTGTGTTTGATAAAGCAATAACGTTACGGCGCTCGACTCTGGACCATTTTACACTCCTGGAAAACAAATACGATGGTGAAGTTTTGATTAAAAAATATATGTATTTCAGGATCATTTCTAAAGCCAACAGATCCTCTTTTAAAGGCTTTACTGCTTGTTGTCCGAGTGGAATCTGATAAACTTCAAGAGACCCTAGGAGTGAATTTCCACGGGAATTAAGTAAATCCAGTATGAAGAAACAATCTGATTGGTGTCACAGTTCTCGATTTCTGTGGTCATTAAGTGAGCAGTCACAACACCTCTCAACAGAATCTAGTTATTAATTCAGTTTTAGGGGTTATTATTAGCAATAAATTCATCAAGATCTTAAATAAACTAAACTTCAAAATAGTAAATAGTAAAAAGGCTGATTGGTTAGAAAATGCATAAAAAATAGCCCTGTGCTGTTTAAATTGTCTTCTACTTCAGACTCATACAGTCCAATAACATCACAAATATATGATTTAGCCTGTTACATAAATAACATTTTTAAAAATAGTGCCATAGACACATAGCTACTTTCAATACCAGTAAATTTAACACCTAATAAGTACCTACAGAAATGATGAAATGACAACTCATGCTATATTATAAACAGTCTCTTGGAAAAAAGGGCAGAGACAATTCAGTTTTTGTGGCATAATAAATGTCCGTTTAAAAATTTGATTCAGCCAGGTTACAGTCCATGCATGGATATGTTCAGATGCAGGAAGTCCAGGTAGAAGGAGGCTGAGGTCCCAGATCACTGTAGACCTTGACACAAAGTGCATTAAGTTGGCTGATCTCTCTCAAACCATTTGATTAATTCACTCCCATTCAAAACCAAGCAAGCAAGGAGTGGAGGGACGTGACCAATGACATAATAGGTTCTGTCAAACAGCCTTGCAGAACGCCCAGACCATTTGTGGTGACAATCCTGATGCCATCAGTTCCATTATAGAACCCCCATTCAAGCTACAAACAAACATGGCTTTACTTCCAAAAAAGGGGAAAAGTCAGCTTTCTGGTAGATCCCTTTTTGCTTTTTATCTCAATAGATTTTGGCTCAGTGCTCAGCGTGGACACCAGATATTCTGACTGATCAGTAAATAATATACATTGATCAAAAAGAAAGGCAAAAACCAGACCTATGTGCATCTATGTAAATTGCTCTAATTTCATATAATGTAAGCTATAATATCGATAGGTGTACGTTAGACTTTAAAAAGAAATAAGGGCTCACATAATACATTTAAAATGGCTACACAACACAGTATGATTGTGCACATCTTTCCTGTTAAGGGAAGATAAATCTATTTAACTCTTTACCTTCCAAACAAGTTCATTTTCATTTGGCTGAAGTGTTCTGTGATCATTATGTCAATCAAAGTCAACATGTCAGTGAAGGTTTTATTTCTGTGCACATGCATAAAAAAGGCTGGCATGAAAAAAGATTTCAGAGATTTTGCAAAATGTGATAAAACAGTTTTCAGTGTGTAAACACATAGAGCAGCAGACAGCAATGGCCATCACAAAAACTGAGGGCCGTTACAGATGTAATGAAGAAAACACACTACATGTAAACAACAGACAAAAATGTGGTGCAACTGGAGCCACTTGTCTGTTAAATAGTAGATCACATCTCCTCCAAAAGTATTTCGTTCAAATAAATATTCCAGGTCTAATTCTCCAACAAGATGGTCCAATATCAGGAGTCAACATGCTGTTTTTTTGTCATTTTGCTTTATATAACAGCAGCCTATTAAAGCAATCATGTGTAAGATGACCACTTGCAGGATATCTTTTGAAAATTGTGCATGTTCTAATAAAATTAAGGGATAATTTGTATAACCTAAAATATTTGATCAAAAATATTTTAGTGTGCTGTTTTATCTCTTTCGTGAAAAAATATTAAGATTGAAAGAGAACCCTAATCCAAATAAAATCTGCCAAGAGAACAAGGTACATTTTAACCAGCTGACAGAAGTGAAAACAGGCACAGGAAACTAAAATAAATAACATAAATAACTGACAAGCTACTGCAGGTAAACGGGTATGCAAATATTTGTGAGTCTTCCCTTTAGCCTTGGGGGAGATCTGGTACGCGTGTCTGACTTTATTCTTTCTTTGGGAGTTTTAAAGCAGTTCAAATGTTTTTCCAACGTGTGTTTGGATAAAAATGAAACAAAAACTTATGATATTATTTATTTGTATAAATTATACAACTTCACTTTTTAAACCCGAAGATATAAAGATATCATTCGGCCTCATCAGTTCGTCTAGAGGTTTCACAGCCACCATTAATCACTGCAGTCATCGTGAAATAAGCTTGAAACGCATTCTTTGAGAAAAAAGGCCAGAGTCTGTTGATAACTCGCTTTATTGTTCCTTTAACCAGTCTGAGGGAAATTCACCGTGTCCTTCTTTTCCTCCCTACCAAACCGACACTCTCTTAACATCTTCTTCCTCGCTTGTCCCGATTTTCATCCCCTTCCACGCCCTGTTTGTTTTGTCCGAATAGATTCAGAGACTAAGATGGAGCCATTACAAGCGCATTCCTTTAAGCATACACGACTGTTTATTTCTTTAAGAAGCTTTTCGCTTTGGTCTGTCACTCACACTCCTTTCATTTTACCCTCCTTTTTTCTCTCGAAAGCTGTTGAAGAAGCTTTGAAGGAAAAGATTAAAAGCGGAATAAAGTAAGTGCGTAATGCGCAAAAGGGTGTTTCTTTAGATCAAAGACAATAGATATTGTTCTGCTGAGGTCAATTTCTGTAAGTATAATATTTGCATAGTTTTCCCTGTTACTGATAGTAGTACGTGACCTTAATATTCGGATAAATAATCATAATAACACTTGAAAATCGAAATATAAATACATATAAATACAGTTTAAAAAAGAAAAAGAAAGAAATGAAAAAACAGATTGGAGGGCCCCACATTATGAAGGCAAGATCATTTCAAAGCTCATCATTACTTTGGCTGGCTTCCGGGCTGTTTATTTTTTTATTTTATTTTACTTTATTTTATTTAAACGCAGAGTTACGCTGTTTGTTTTCGATTCTATTTTTTTCTTACTTTTTAGGAAGAAAGTCATGTCATATTTTAAGCTCGGGGCTCCTAACCCATAGAACTCGACGCACAGAAGAGGAAAAAATCGAGTAAATTATTCGAAACTGCGAGTTTGTTGGTGCTGGTGTTTGATCTCAAGGGGTTTCTAATCATTAAAATGATCAGTCAGACAGTCTGGCTTTCTAAAAACCAAAATCGTGATAAATATAAAACAGTAATGATATTGTCCTATAATATATTTGTCCCATGTGCTTTCAAACGATAACGTTATAATTTCAATAACCTTCACCTTTAGAAAGCTTCCTCAGCTGGTTCTCATCCACCCAGCAGCAATGCGGGACTTATACTGGTATCATTAACCTCCCCGTAGCCTCACATTTCTGCAAAAACATCGACATTATAATTTTTGTGACATATTTCTCTCTGCGAAACTTATCAAATATCCGCTCCATTCTTCCGTGGGAGCTCGGCCAAATTAAAAGTTGGCCACATAATGTTCTCTCATTTAAATTCTCACCTTGAGCTCTCTAGTGACTGGTAATGGTCCGAGAGGAGCTGACACCTAAAAAAATCATCAAGGTCTAGTCTCAGTGTACGCTATCGTTCGGAGAGTTCTGTCATGCCCAAAGAAGAAGAAAAAAGATAAAATAGTAATAACGTTTTGAAGCAGGCAGGCGGAATTATCAATTAAACATAGAAAATGCATGCAAGGCAGGGCGCTGCAGCCTTACTTACTCTGTGCTGTGCTGAGTCTCCGCAGTTTAATTACAAGCCCTAATTTCCAATCGCAGATAGTGTCAAAAATCTGCGACTATTTCTCAGAGATTCCCTTTAACAAGTGGAAACTTAGTGTCCTCCTGCACCATTTTATACATGATGAGCCGTCAGTAATGGGATTATTAAACAAAAACGTTTCAGGCGCTGGCGTTAACCTTTTTTAATGCCTAATTAGGTTTTGCAAAGAAATAATTAGATTCTACAGTGCTTACACTGCCTATATTTTCAAATGGCATCTGCAGCAAACACATCATCCTGCGACACTCGTGCCAATAATCTGCGGACATATGCGCCACAGCAGCAGTCAGATGTAAGATTTTAAAACATGATGGGACCAAATAAGGTGCACTTAAAGCTAAAATAATTTTCAGCACATGCTATAGGCCAACCTGCAGCAGAAGGATGCTCTGGTCGACTGCGCCCCCTTGTGGTAGTACATTTGAGGTTCACCATTACTGAAGGAGATTGGTTAAAGGAAAAAAATAAATTCGATATTGTTATTGTCTAATACAAAGCCCAGTAAGCCTAAAATTCTTAATCCAAGCAGTACCGTTTCTGAGCAGTGCTAAGACTAAAATAAATAAATACCACTGAAAAGAGCTCTGTGAGAACCATAATATGGGCGTTGACTTTGACGCAGGCGCAGTTTTTCCCTTAAACGGAGCCTTTCAACGGGCTAAGTCATAAGAGGTGCTTTTTAGCAACACCAATATCGTTAATAGCTTTAGATAACGTTAGACTTCCATCTCCTAATTGTTTTGTTATGACATATGACATTTATAATAGCATATCTCTGGTCCAGACTGCAGCACACATGCTATACCTGGTATCTGTGTCACATATTGCCAGACAGCAAAATGGACAATAAAGATGTATCCTCTATATGGGGAATAAATAAACAAAAAGAAGTTATTATCTCTTTCTATTCACAGAAAAAATAAATGGAAAATTATCAAATTAAATAAAATATTTATTTTTAATTTTTATTTTGAAAAGATACACTGAAGCACTTCTAATCTTTCGCTTCGTGGTTTACCCTTCTCTTCATGTTATGTTCCTAGCTTTCCATGTTCATGTCACCTCTGAATATTTCGATTTTGTGTATTTCACTAACGTAAAACTGCTTTTAATGTTTTTGTTTTTGGTTATCATGTTCTGTGCGAAACCTATGTAGTTGGTAAATTCGCCAAATGTTGAGTTATTACAGCTGTTTATATTATATATCCTTTTTTATTATTCACTGTTCTTAATTTCGAGTTTGAGCTTTCAGTATACTTTATTTTGGGGGGAGTTTACAGAATGGATTTTGTCGTTTCACTTCAGTTAGAATGCTTTAGATGTATAATTTTAGTTTAGTCTTCATTAGTTTCAGTTGTAGTATTAGTCGTTTAATTACTTATAGCCTAATATGGAGGGTTTCTGTCAGGAACACAATTTTCAATAAACATATAAAACAAAGCTTCATTAGGTACATTGGGTCAGTTTTTGATATATCGCGAGAAATAGCGTACTTCCCGTCTTACGCTACAAGGTCAGCTGATCGTTTACTAGAGTAGTTCCCAGAGTGCTCAGCTTCTGCCTGTCACATTAACCGGTTAGCACGCGACGTAAATCAACGCTGTAGCGCTGGTAAGCAGAATGCTTTATTATTGCCATAAATAGGGTCAGTTGTAGCTATTAATTAAGTCTTCTTTAAACTGCCGGGCGACCTAACGTTGACAAAGTAATCAGGGAAGCATTCACGTACGACCTAGGTAGCAACTATTAGCTGAGACGGTAGCTGACGTGCTAGTAACGATGGTAACAGAATATTCTAGACACACCTGCTTCTAAACAGCATTAGCCTTAATAAAATACACTCAGGACATCCTTATGAGAATATGCAGTCATCACTTTCGGATTTAATAGCAGTATCTGGATATTTTAACCATTTGGCCTTATAGTGTCTGTTATTAACAAGTCATTACCAGCATAAATTAGCACATCCGCCAGCTAGCTACTGGTATATCTTTCCTTTAGAGGGAATGATCGTTGTTAGATCCCATGTGTCCCATTCATATGTAGTTTATACTTACAAAGGTTAACCATTTAATCGTCCCGATTTTGCCTTAGCGAATAGATAATCTAAGTGTCCATCTCCAGCGTCAGTTAATAGGTGAATCCGGAATCTTTGTAAAAGTTAAAATTTACCAGTATATGGTGAAAAATTCATTAAGCCAAAGGTGACCTCTTTAAATGACCTCTTTTGTTTGTTCATCAGACTAAAATCTAAATGAAGCCAGTTTAAACATAACAAAGGATGGAAAAAAATAACTGAGTGAAACACAAAAGTTGTGGTTTCAGCTTACTAATTATTTTACCTTTACAATCAGTCATTTTTATGAGATTTTTGTAGAATAATTGACAGATGTCTGGTAGAAGATTTATGTATGTATATATATATGTATGTATGTATGTATGTATGTGTGTGTGTGTGTATATAGCACAGGAATGACAGCTATTGGACTGGAGAGGCAACATATATTTTGCTCAGGAAGCTGATAAAACTCAAGCCAGAGAGTGAAAATCACCATTGAGGAAGGCATGATATTTTCATCACTTGTACTCATGTCACACTGTTGTGATCGTGTGATCACATGTAAATGCTAGACAATATTATCGACTGTCCATTTAATCACAGGTGACCTGAAATTTCAATGAGCATGTAAAAACAGTTAGGGTTACTTCTAAGCTTTGATTTTTTTTCCCCCAACAGAGAAACCAGCACCCCCAAAGATGGCTGATGCAAACCAACAAAACCCTCCGCCGCAGCTAGGCCCTGTGGTAGGTTGGCTGCTTTAACTCTGTAGTTCAAATATTCCAGTATTATTGTGCCCAAAGGTGTACTCTGATTGTACACATCCTGGTCAGAAAAAAAGAAAGAAAATTGTGCTTCATTTTGTGTTAATAGTTTAATCACAAACTTTTATCAGATATTTTGAAGAAATTGGGAACAGTTTTGCTAAGATTTAAGATATCTTGAGGCCCTTACAAAATGGATGTGCTATGCATAGTTTTTTTACTGAACAGTTTACTTTTTTTTAAATTGGGATTATTTATTTGAGTGCTTTAGCCCTAGATTGTTTTATTTTCTACATATAATTGGAATGATTTCATCCCAAATCTGTAATTTTGACACCCAAATGTGTGTGTTTATCTTAGGGGGCAAGTAGAGTAGGCATGTGTGGCATGTATTTCAGTGCTGTTTGCAAGAGTTGGATGACATGTGCTACCAATCATTCACTTGAGCAACATCAGTTGAATGAGGATGAGCAGGATGAGTTGCAGCTGCCCCCTGACTTTTGAAGGCAAGGCGGTAAAATTAACTTGTAGATTGCATTAAGATGCTTTTTAGTTTGGCTGAATTTTGTATGCTAGCCACTGAGAGAACTTGAGTGTAAGTTTAAAGTCAGTAAATCTACTACCAGTATATATGAGAAAAATGGAGACAAGAACAAGGGATTGGTTGGGTTTAATGTTAACCATCTTTGTGTCTCTGCAGCAATTTCTGATGAGCAACAAGCTGGAAACTGCAATGTGGCTGTCACGACTCTTCACTGTCTATTGCTCTGTAATGTTCATTCTACCAGTTTTGGGGTGAGTTCACTGTGGAAAATCATCTAATTATAAATGTTGATTAGCTTTAAAAGTAGTTATAAACCAATCTAAATCAGCATTTGAGTGTTTGTCACTGCTTGTATATTTCAGACCTTATGCAGCAGCTAACTTCTATCAGAGAGCGTTGTTAGCGAATGCCCTCACCAGTGCTCTTCGCTTACACCAGAGGCTTCCACGCTTTCAGCTGAGCAGAGCTTTCTTGGCCCAGGCTCTGCAGGAGGACAGCTGCCATTACCTGCTCTACTCACTCATCCTGGTCAACTCCTACCCCATTACAAGTATCCTTTCATTGTGAGCAAGTCTGCAAGTTTAAATGGAGATGATACCATTGCTACATACATTGTGTGTTTGTTTGTTTTTAGTTTTAAACAATAATGAAACACTATTTCACTGCTATAGTTGGAAAGTGATTCACTATTTACTTGTTGCTGCAGTTTTTTTCCAAAGACAGTCTGATAGGATTCCTTAAAGGGTTCGTTTTGAGACATTCAATAGGATTCAGACCTGCAGTATTACAAATCAATTAGTCTTAGCAGTGAAAGATTTAGTTTTTCCATAGGTGCAATCATGCTCCCTTACTATTGTATTATTTAGGAGGAAGTTGTTCTTTTTTGTTATTTAACCTTAACCTTCTTGTCCAGTGAGCATCTTTCCAGTTTTTCTTTTTTCCTTGCTTCACGCAACTACCTACACAAAGAAAGTTCTTGATGTAAGTATGAGTCACCACAGTGACTTATTGAAAATTACTGTGAAATCAGTTTAAACATTATTTAGCCACAAGCTGGGATATTAGTACCAGCCAGACCACCATGTCTGAGGCAGCAGAGAAGGTTTGTGGTTGGATTCACACAATGGCAACAGAGCAGCGCTTTACATGGCTGCTCTGCTCCTGTTGGTGTGTGTGTGCGTGTTTGAGATAGATTAGGTAAATTAGAAACACATCGTAAAGAACTTTATAGTTAACTGTTACAGTTAAATGGAACTATGAAAGTATAATGTACCATTTAGACACAACTTAAAATCTGGAAGCTAATGATTTCTAATGTGTTTTCCTTTACCTTTTACTTCTTGCTCCCACTGCTCCTTTCAAAATGTTAATTTGCCAAATCTTTCATTTCACTTTGTGACTATTTTTTGTTTCTTTTAGACCATGGGCCCAAACAGCATGATGTTTATCCGGGGCCTCCTGGACAAACTGACATCTAATCAGCAGAATATCCTGAAGTTTATTGCCTGTAATGAGATCTTCTTGATGCCAGCAACTATTTTTATGCTGTTCAGGTATGCGTACAACTGTTTCTTTTGTGAAGGATTTCTTTTGTGAAGACCCATTGTAGCATCCCTAATCTAGTGATATGTTAATATTGATTACTGGCAGTGATTGTTTTGTTGTTGTTGTTGTTGTTGTGGTGTTAATCTCATAAATATGTATCAGTTTTATCTCAACAAATGCAAGCCCTTCTTTGTAATCTTAATACAGAGTGTCCAGTTTTCACATGTTCATGTCAATAATATTTTGCCAACAGCGGCCAGGGGAGCCTATTGCTGCCTTTCATTTATTACCGATTCCTCACTCTGCGCTACACATCCAGAAGAAATCCATATTGCCGGTAAGATTTTGAATTATCTGTTATTGTCACATAGCAACATGGTGTTGCGCTGTTGCCTCACAGCAAGAGGCTCTGGGGTTCAACCCAGGACATGGCCCTTCTGTTTAGAGTTTGCATGCCCTGCTATTCAGAAGGTACAAAGATTAGATTAAATTTACTTTCAATACAATCCGAGTGAAGTACTTTTCTTTCTGTCTCAGCACCTTGTTCACCGAGCTGCGAATTCTTTTGGAGCATTTCATCATGAAGCCTGCCTGCCCTGCCTTCTTCAGGAGGATGTGCCTCAGCAGTATCGCCTTTATCAGCCGCCTCGCCCCCACGGGGGTTTGATTACACTAAATTTGTTTTCCTCATGTTTTGTTTTTCAGTAAGATGTACGATGAAACTTAACTTCGATGGGGAAAGACTTTGCCATCAATGGAAGGAACCGTTTTTTTTGAATGTCAACTTTACAGTCTGTGCTCCAATTTTTGTGTATCTGAGTGCAGCTGAAGACCAGCCAGTAATGCACTGAAGGCTCATGCTGATATTTGCTTTTCCATCCTTTTAATGTGACCTCATTGAAGCGGTGGACATCCTGTTGTTCTGTTACCTTCGATGGGCTGAGCACATTAGGGGCTGTGTTCCGTTTATCGGCTGTTATCATTCTTTCCTTTCATGTCTTATTTATTCATTAAAATCACTTATTATATAATGAAACATTAACATTCTGAGATTAGTAAATTAATGAACATGTGTTTATAAACAATGGATTCTGATCATTTCTTTAAATAATCATATTGTACTTTTTCAGGTTCTAACTATGTCTGATTTGTAAAGCATCCAATGCTCTTATTTGTCTAAAGCCTAATTATTAAATGTATTCTATCAATGCCATTGACTCACATTTCAGCAACATGCAAAATCTTATGTAGCTATGATGTCAAAATGGATGTTAAACTGAGAAAATAATCTGCTGTATTTTATAGGATATTTTAAGGTACCAGATGTTCTGCTGTATGATTCACAAATGGAATAACTTGCAGAAAGCATGCCATGCTTATGAATGCACCCTGACCTCATTTCTCAGTTTAAAAGCTGTTTTGATTTTGAGTCATTCATTTCTTATTAGGCTATAGGTTTCTTGCTTAATGCATGCTCTGGTATGTTTTTCTTTCCCTGCCATGTTAATTGTGTTTACTTGCCTACAGACAAACCACATTTTTATAATGACAATAAAG
Organism: Oreochromis aureus; assembly: GCF_013358895.1. Classification (NCBI taxonomy): domain Eukaryota; kingdom Metazoa; phylum Chordata; class Actinopteri; order Cichliformes; family Cichlidae; genus Oreochromis; species Oreochromis aureus. The sequence continues at coordinate 24,324,585 of NC_052943.1, read as the reverse complement.
TTATCTCCTAAACAAACACAGTGTTGAAGAATGCTAATTGGGTTTGGTACCAATAAGTTCTTGCATTATAATAGTTGACTTCGATATGAACAAATCCTAATAAGGATTTATTTATGCCTGTTTTTAATATTTATTCAAAGCATAGATCTAATATAAAAGTATTTATCACAGATAATTACAGTGTTAATGTATATTGTTTCTTACTAGAGAAATGTGAGTTAGTGAATAATTGTTCATACCCTATGAGTACATTGTTTTTAAGTGGTTTCCAATTAAACCTAAAAACAATTTTACACATATCAAATAAATCTTATAGACACACAGCATGCCGTTTATCTGGGATATATTTGCCAAAAAAATAAATAATGTGTGATATTTATGTATCATTTTAAATAAGAGTTCTTTGATTTTATGATGCAACAGGTATTTATGTGGGAGAGTAAAAAGAGCTTATTCTGTCCATTTAAGTTCAGACACGTATTCTTCCCTGATTACTTTTGACAACACCAGTTAGTCATTTGAAAACACAAGAAAGAAGACAATTTTCAAGACAACTCTGACAAGATACCATCACTAAAGCCAAATTTGAGTTTCTCTACAGTATGTGCCAGCATTTGTGTAGCTAAAGGACTGTGTTTATTAATGGTGTGTATAAAGAAATATGACTATGACTTTTAAGCACCTTCAACATTGGCATAATAAATGTGTCACGAAAATTAAATGGTGTTTTATGTTTAAAAATGAGAGGTGCCAAGAGGGTCTGGATAAGTAGTCAATTTTGTATTTCCCAAAAATAGAGAAAGAGTAAAAGTTGGTACAGATCCTTTAGTAAAAACTAATCAGTTGTTTCCAAAGCTTTGAAAATTCAAAAGGCTAATGGGATTTTTCACATTACTGGCAAAATGGCACGCTTTGGCCACTTTTAAAAAGATTATTGTCATTATTTGCTGCTTTTATGTTTCATTTCTCTTTTTGTCTTTCATGTATTATTGTATTTTCTGCCAGCTGTAGAAGTGACATGACTCACAGGGTGGAAAACGTGAATGAGTTAGCCAATCAGAACACAGCTTCAATGTCTGTTACTCCCTTTCAACCAGTGGAATTGCAGTTTTGTTACAGCCTGCAACGTTGCCATTAGCAACGGCAACTGCCCTCTTCAAGTCTGAAAATGCTGCACAGATCGTTTATACCTGATATCAGCGTTTAATGAAAATTTATCCGCGCTCACATCTACACACATCGACTTCCTTCGTGTCTTTTTTAAAGATGATTTTCGGTCGTTGAGGAAGACTGCGTGCCAGTACCAGTTAGCTCCGATAGCTAAAGCTAGCACGTTGAGCTAATCCACTTGCTTTAGATAATCCCAGTCTCAGCTAGCATCGTTATCGTCTTGGAATTGGGTTGAACGTTTTTCTGACAAAGTGTTAATGGTAACGGACGGCTATGGGGCAAGAGTAATGTCTGAATAACCTTCTTGGACTATTTGCAGATTTTTGTTTCTACTTAAGTTGAAACACAGTAGAGAAAGAAGATGGATCTTCGCCTCAATAGAGTTGATTACATTCAGGTAAAACAAAGCAGACCACGTCGGGTTTATGCTGTCTTTTTTTCTTTTTCTTTAATTAATATTAGGAGTAAAAGTTCCCCTCCATTCTACCTCTCAGGTTGGCGTGACATCTCAGAAAACTATGAGGCTTCTTCCTCCACTGGGAAAAAAGACAACCCAAAAGGTATCGTTTATGAGCCATACAGTAACCTAAATTAATTAAAATGTGTTTTCTTGTTTTCTGACTAAATCCAGATTGTTTTCCTGCTTTTGCTGAAGACTGCAGATGTTTAAAAAATGTAACCAGTTTTATTGTTTGGGTTTTAGTTTATTTAACTGTAATACTAATTTTGTTTATTAGATGGTAAGAAATCAAAACCAATGACATTGATTTTTGATAAATAATTGCTTTACCAGAGCCCTTCAATAAGTAAGACTTGTCACGCTGTGTAGTAATTTGGGGAGTTGTTTTGAAGTTTCAGTTTAATTGAAAGAGGCAGTTTTCAATGGGACATGTAAACTGCTTGTATAGTCAGTCAAATTTCATAAAAAACACTATAAAAATTAATAGACTTTCCCTCAAAACAATATTTAAACACCATTTTTCCAGCAGGCTTTAATTAAACATGTTTTCTATTAGTTCATTGTAGAAAACTTTAAAAAGTGCATTTTGGGTAAACCTCAAAGGTCATATCACCATTTGGGATCAGTGCTTGGTCAAAACAAATTATAGTATATGTAAGGTCTCCTTTGACACTGGGCTTATCTTCTAGATGTGATTCCTTGCCTTTTCTACAATCATTAATTAAACTAAAAAATGAAATTGGTAAATCTTAGAGTGCTCGATTGGTGTCTCCTCATGTTTCAGGTTGCTATTGCTGATCACGATGGAATACTCACATGTTTTGGTATCAAGAAGGGGGAAGCAGTGGTGAGTAAATATTTTCCTGTCATCACAGAGATTTGAAACAAACAGCTTGTAAGACTTTTGACTCTTTGTTTCAGCCCGTCTTTAAAACACTTCCTGGGCAGAAGATAGCCCGAATGGACCTTGGAGGTGCTGCGGGAACTCCCCAGGAAAAGATCTTTGTCTGCTCTGGTTCTCAGGTCCGAGGATTCACCAAGAAAGGCAAACAGTTCCTCACTTTTGAAGCCAACCTAACTGAGAGCATTAATGCAATGTAGGAACCATGTTTTTTCATTTTGATTTACATTACACGATTGAGCTGTGCAGAGCTGTGTCATCTTTACCCTACTGGGTCTTTTCCAGGCATGTGTCAGGCGCCGACCTTTTTGTGTGCGCAAGTTACATCTACAACCACTACTGTGACTGCAAAGATCAGGACTACTACCTCTCTGGAGACAAGATCAATGACATCACATGCTTGTCCACAGAAAACCTCACTCACCTCGTCCCAGTCCTGGCATGCCAAGATCGAGTGCTCAGAGTCTTGCAGGTAAACTGAGCTCTCATTTACTGTTCTGATTTTGAGTTGCTCTTTGTCAGATGAGACATGCCAATTGTTTTATGGTTTTGTATGTAGAGATCTGAACTTGCATATGACATAGAAGTTCCTGGCCCTCCTTCTGTGTTGGAACTGTATAAAGATAAAGGCAAGCTGATTTCTTTGTTTACTTTAACTATAAAGCATGAAGTTGCTTTATATGTACCAGTTTGAACTTAATTTCTTAGATTTCTCTTTAGGAGAGGAAATTCTCTATGGAACCACAGATGGAAAAATAGGATTGGTTGAGATTGGTGAACGTTCAGCTGCGACCAAATGGGAAATTGACAATGACAAAAAGAAAGGAGGTATGTACAGAAATGCATTATTTTCTCATGTACACTGTAAGAAAAGATGGGCATAGCATCAAGTTCTTACACATGAAGCCGGTGTAGAGGTGCCTTAAAAGTGCAATATTTTTACTGTCCAGCAGAGGGTGATTGCTCTGGTCCCCAACCTTTTTTGCGCCACGGACCAGTTTATGCCCGACAATATTTTCACGGACCGGCCTTTAAGGTGTCGCGGATAAATACAACAAAATAAAACTAGTACCGGTACCAAAAAAAAGAAGATTTATTCATAACACACGTGAAAAGACCCAGGAAAACCGAAGTTAATGATAAAACGATAACAAAATAACGCTGAAAACCGATAAAAACCCTGAAAACCATACATTTCACACCTGAGCCTCAACTCTCGCGGCCCGGTACCAAACGACTCACGGACCGGTACCGGTCCGAGGCCCGGGGGTTGGGGACCGCTGGTCTACTGCATGGGCGTGCAGTAACAATTTGTTTCTCAAACAGATCTATCTGATCTCATTTTATACACAGTCTATGTTTCCACAGTGTTTAAACTGATACTCATGCATACTAGCTTATGCATTTTTTAACCTCTGGCAAAACGATCACGCTTTCTGTCTCCCAGGAATTCTTTGCATTGACAGCTATGATATTATTGGTGACGGAGTGAGTGATATCCTGGTGGGGAGGGATGATGGGACGGTTGAGGTCTACGGCTTTGACAGCTCTAATGAACCGACATTACGCTTTGAGCATGTAAGTGATTAAAAATTCACTCTCCATAGAATTACAGTTGTATTTTTGTAACTGTTACAAACCTAAAGTTCTTTGAATAGTTGTTGCTTAATTTACATATATTAATGCATTTAAGTATTAAATGACAGACTCCCTTCTTAATCTTCAATATTTCCTCATAACAGGTATTGTCAGAGAGTGTGACCTCCATCCAGGGTGGTTGTGTAGGGAAGGAGTCTTATGATGAGGTCTTGACTGCCACCTACACTGGTTAGATGATAATGTTTCCCTTAATACTGCAGCTTATGCATTTTTTTTCCTCAGAAACAATAAGTGTCTGGTGTCTTGTGTCCACTCTTTTCTTCACCTCTTACAGGATGGGTGACTGGTTTGACCACTGAGCCTCAGAAGGCCGAGGCTGGCCCCGGAGATGAAGTCAGGATGAGCAAGGAGACACAGTCTAAAGTAGAAGCACTCAGGTATTAGCAAAATCTTGTTCCTTTTTTTGGTTTGGTTTACTCTGAAGTGTGATTTCAAAACAAGTCTGTTTTTCAGTTAGTAATGTTGTCAACTTTCAGGGCAGAGCTGGAGCAGCTGCAGGTCAAAGTCCTGCAGGGACGTGAGCAGTACCAGCAGACCTCTCAATCAAGCACGGCTGTCTCTGCTGTCCCCGTCTTCAGCATCAATGACAAGTTTACACTCTGCCAAGACGATGCCAGCTACAGCCTCACCCTGGAGGTGCAGACTGCCATCGACAACCTGCTGTTGCAGGTACATTTGTCTGTTATACCGCACTGTTAAAAGACAAGTTGCAAAACAAAAAAAAAAGTACACCTTTCATTCTGTGTAGCAAAAGTAAGCTAGAAGAATATGACTGAGATTAATGTTCTACACAGAGTGATGTCCCCATTGACCTCCTGGATGTGGATAAGAACTCAGCTGTCGTCAGTTTCAGTGAATGTGACTCAGAGGTGAGCTGTGTAAACTATGTGCACACAAAAACTTCTACAAACTACGTCATAAACCTGCTTCTGTGATCAAAGGCCTCATGTTCATTCTGTTTCTGTTTAGCAGCCCAATGGGAACTTCCTCCTGGCCACATACCGATGTCAGGCCAACACTACCAGAATTGAGCTCAAAGTAAGTAGTACATGAAAGTGTGGCATTTTTAAAATGGCTACATAATCAACTTGCCTCAGCTATTTGTGATATGATGTGTTACAGAAGAAGTAATATGTTTCATTCACAATAAACTGTTCTATAGGTGAGGTCCATTGAGGGACAGTATGGAACCCTGCAGGCGTATATTACCCCGAGACTGCAACCTAAGACCTGTCAGGTGCGCCAGTACCAGATCAAACCTCTCTCCCTCCACCAGCGGACTCACAGCATAGACCAAGAGAGGTAATTAAAAGAATGAAAGAAAATTTGCAATACTTTGAATTTTTAAAATAGCATTTTCAAGTATATTAAAATCATAGAGATGTGAATTGAAATTTGGTAATCTCATTCTTTTTGAAGCGGAACACAAAAGATAGTTTTAAAGACAAAAACAAATTATTAGCTTTAAACCTAGAGTTGTGAATGTTTCCTACATTTAGACCCTTGATTTGAAACTAAAATTGTCAGTGCAACATAAGACACAGTGTCCAATTTGCGTTCCATCACAGTGATAAAGAATCCAGAATTTAAAAAAAAAAAAATCTGGATCTGAATTCCCAACAAATATAAATCAAGCCCCACCTCTGGTGAAATTCTGATGTTATTTTTCCATAACCTTTAGAGTAACAAACCTACAATCAAATAAAAATGTGAGTGACCACACACATATATACTGACAATTCATTTGACATCATGCATGCGTTCCTGGATCCACAAAGACATCTGAAGATTAGTAGCAACTAGAACTGCAATATCGCCCAGTTTTTGTTATTTCACTTTATTATGTGTTTGTAGTGAAATGACATGGAATTTCTAGTTTTGCTTCCAGTTTTTAGCAGCCACATAATCTCCTTGGTGGGTTTAATATGTTTTTTATCATTTTTTTTGTGTGTTGAAAATAAATATGATTACTTACTTCTTGCTTTTAGTAACCTCTACTATGTTTTTCTATGAGATATGTGACATCAACTCTGTGTTGTATGTATAGATTACTGTTAATAGCAGCAACACAGAAATGTTCTAACACAGTTCTTTTATCAGGATTTCCCTTTTTTCTCATAAAACCATTTGTTCTCGTTTCTCTTTGCTTTTCTCACTCTATTTAAGGCCAATGAACAGGCTCAGTCTGGTGGGGCAGTTCAGTTTTGCAGAGATCCACTCGTGGGTGGTTTTCTGTTTGCCGGAGGTACCTGAGAAAACACCCGCAGGAGAGAGCATCACATTTTATTTCCACAACACCTTCCTTGGCACACAGCTTGAAGCCACCTACTGGTAAATGCAGGCACACAGTAGACAAGCTCTAAACTGCATACACTTTAAGTTTTTCAAGAGTTTAATAGGTAGTTTCATATAGTTTAATATATTGAACCATTTTGTATTTGCAGCAAAGGGGAGGGTCACTTTAAGTCTGACAACATCTCTACGATCTCCATACTGAGTGATGTTCTGTCTAAAGAAGCTACCAAAAAGAAAATTAATCTCAACATTTCGTACGGTAGGTGTATCATTGTTCTATTTCAATACCATCTGTCAGGTTTTATTTTTGTTTTGTTTTTTTAACAGAAGAAATGGAAAACCTGTATTTATGTTTATTAATCTTCCAGAAATCAATGATGACTCTGTGAGCCACACCCTTAACATGATCCATCCAAAGCTGGAGTACCAGCTGTTGTTGGCTAGAAAAGTTCAGCTCATCGATGCTCTTAAAGTAAGTGTAAAAGCAAAACAGATATCCGTTCCTTTGAACTGTGTTGTGTAAATTTGCAGTAAAGACCACCTGGTTTGATCAGAATTTAATCAAATGCTTTCTAGAAAAAATTCTTGCAACTCAGCAGCCATCTTGCTAATAACGCAGGCAATTATTTTTAATGGTTATGTAAATGAGAGGTGAGAGAGTCATAACTCTAAGCTGACATAAACTGCACATTAAACTGATGATTTTAAAATGAAGAAAACTGTTTTAAAGTTATTTAAACCTAAAATGAGGTTTAAAAAGCTGTAATCCGTGCAGGTTATATTTTTATTACACAGGCACCAGTTTCACAAAGTGACAACTTTATTTCCATTGCATCCCTGCCAATACAGTGTTGAAACTGTTGCAAATCTGCTGTGCACAGTTTAGTGAAACGATACAGTTTGCTCACATGTTTCTTTGAGTGTAATTTAATGAAGCTACTAATATTTGCTTCCTATTTCCTAACATGCGTCTCTACCTCCTCTGTGGTCATCAGGAGCTTCAGGTTCATGAGGGGAATGCTGATTTCCTCATTCCAGAATATCGCAACATCTTGGATGAATCTGCTAATCTCCTTGAAGAGTACAAGAAACAGCCAGCACACCTTGAAAGGCTTTACGGTGCAGTGTTTTAACAGTTTCATGTAACTGATCTCATTGTGATCCTTACCGTATTAATATTGTTGGCCTATGATAGTTAATATTTTTCATTCTCTTTCCTGTAGGAATGATCACAGACCTCTTCATCGACAAATTCAAGTTCAAGGGCCAGAATGTAAAAACCAAGGTGTCCGCATTGCTGGAGATACTTGATAACTATGACTTGAATTCTCTGTTAGATTTTTTTAATGAGGCCTAAGTTTTTAATAGCTCAGAAGGTATTCATTTACTTGTCTTTGAATGTTTGTGCTATTTTTGTATTCTAATGAAACACTTGTTTCATGGTAGTATCTCTGTGTTTATGTAATGTTATTAAATATATTTAGTTAGTGTTTGTCATAGCTACCGAGCACAATATTTAAATATTTATGTCTTTTAAAGTATCTGGAAATAACTACAACAAAGTTGCCTGTATGAATGGCTGAAATTTGAAGTGACCAAATATATGGTTGTTAAAGAAACATGTGATGTATATTTTTATGTTATGGTTTTCATAGGACTGATGTTCATTTCTTCAAATAAAAATGAAATGATGTAAAGTTCATCATTCAGTGGAATAATGCTACTACAAAAATCAACTTGTATAGAAGAAGACTTGCATAATACAGTGAATTTTAACAAAGAGCCAGTCAAGTCTCATTCATTAAACGTACATCTACACTATCATGGATAGCAAATCTATAGATTGCTTCTATTGTCTGATAGAAGCAGAAGTACCAGAAATCAAGTCCTGCAAAATCACACTAACGCACAGTTGTGGAGGTTAATTGAATACATATACTTTGAAGGACTGAAAGTTCCAAAGTACTTTTTCCACAGAAATTGTATTTTTTGCTACTTTGTGACTTTACTGTGCATTACCATTTATTTGGTATCTAGTGTCCTTGCACTTTTAAATTTGACATACAAGTAGTTTAGAGAATATAAAGCAGAGGCAGATTTAGCAGTTTGCATTGTCATTTAAATTGATGCCATCTGAAACGCTCCCCAAAAGATGAGCAAATATATATATGTAACATGCTCTGTAAAGGGGAATTTCCTTTATTATTGTAAGTATATTTTGCTGTTAACATTTAGTGAATATTTAAACATTATATTATATTAAAGATTAAATATTTAAGCTTTTACTTGCAATAAAATACTCGAGGTTATTAAAATTGTTAACTAAATGACTGTATGGACGTATAGTTCAAACTGCTTTGTAAAAAAATATTTAAAAACAGTCATATCAGTAAAAGCTGACGTTTAGTTGAGTTTATAGCAGTGACTGCCTGTTCATATGTCATATGTCAACCATAGCGGTCCACTATTTATGCAAAAGTAGAAGGATATAAACTTTGGTTTTATGTGCAATTTACAGACAGCAAATAATTCGTTTCAGACTGATTTTAAAGGCAAGCACACTCACTTAGCCAGGTAACAACTTCTCTGACTATGTATTAATTAAAAATTAAACTATAACCAAGCCAATTCAAAAAGTGGTTTAATTAATTTTTGTATTGCATGCAGTTAGTACTTCCCAACACAAGTCTTCAGTCAGATTACAAATGGTTCAGATAAACAAAATGACTAAATGCCTTGGGTAAACTGTGTGTCTGAACATTTATGAAGATAGCAAAATAAAAAAGGAAAAAAATAAGATCTTATCCTCTATGCGTGCATTTGCTACACAGGCCCAGCTGACTTAATAACGCGATTTTACGATCAAACGTGCCAAACCGGTTTTGAATTTAGTAATCTGAAGATTATTGTACTCTTCGGGTTCCCGTACATTTTACGCGTCACTGCCTACGCGGCTTCTGATTGGTCTGTTTCAATCCTCGCGGGCTACTTGAACTGAGAGAAAGCTGCAGTCTTTACAGGTTTCTGTGTAAATGGATCGAGGTTAGCTCCCTTGTTTCCAGGTTGGTAGTGAATTCGAAACTCGTGAGTTATGGCGACTTAAATTGTTGTTTTTCGACTGTAGTCATTGTACCGCCAATTGTGCATGTCTTGTTTTTGTCTGCTTTTTAGCACGGGGGTTCCAAGTGTGGTTACCATCTCAACAGCTTAGTTTTGATTGTGAACAATTCTTTAAGCTTTCTTGGCAAGGCAGCAGCTAATGATAACCTCGCTATAATTATCCATATACTCGATCCCTTTCTCCACGCATCATATTTGAGTGCTCATTTCCCAGGAGAACAAGCACTCAACAATTGTAGTTAAGCTAGCGGAAGGCAGGCTGGAGTTGGAGGGCAACATGTCAGGCGCTAACAGAGCACAGGGAAGCGCGGCTAGTGACTACCAGAATCAGGAAAATGTACTGCAGAGACTCAGAGGCTCGCTCAAAGCCCGACCTGTGGCGTCTGAAAACCAAGAAAACCTTCCTCCGAAGCAAGCCGCCAACAGAACCGTGCTAGGAGCCCTGCAGAACAACCAGAGGAACAAATCCCAAGTCGGCGGAAAGCAGGTAACAATGCTAACTGGTGGCTGGTTTGCTGTTGACTACATGTTTTGGAGGCAATACATTTTACCACGTCCCTGCTTGTTAAAAATACTTGCTGCTTTTCTGATTTCTTAAAACTTTACATTTACAAACTTGCGAGTGTAGTTGTCTACGCCCCGTTCCCACCAATTGACCGCCATTTTAATATCAACATTAACGTGAAGTCAGTCATGTAGTTGGCTGCTTAAAACAATAGACATGCCGTCTTGAGGGTGCTTTATTAACGTTTCCCTCCCGCCAGTAGAGAGAACAATTTAGTATTAACATTTAACCTGACTGGTGTAATATCATCTGAATGTTCTCAATCAAGTGCAAAACACTTCTTGTTCTAATGAGCAGTCTTCATCTAACCACTAAGTTGAGCAGCATGCATGCCCTTGGATGGTGTTGCTGTTTCCAATCTAACAAGTTTCTATCCTGTGGGCCATGTCTGAATTTTTCTCTTCTATTCCAGGATTCCACACAATCCCTGTCTTGTAAAAATGAAGACTTTGGGAAAAGCTGCTTTGATAAACCGCTGGCCAAGCAACCCGCTTTCCAGATCCATATTGATGAGCCTGATGGAGCCTGCATCAAGAAGCCACAGCAGGCAGTTGAGAGTATCAAAGCCAAGCCCACAGTTGAAGAATCCCCACTGGCGATCAATGCTGTGGCACGGCTCCGGCAGCCCCTTGCCACTATTGAAATTCCATCAGCGATGGATGTCAGCTTTGGTGGGTTTAAAGGAAATGATGCTAGCAACTGTTACTCTGATCTGGGTTTTTACTGTTTACTAAATGTAAAACTCTTCTCAGATTCCCCAATGGACATGTCTGTGGTTGAGGGGGAGGAAAAACCAGTGAATGTAAATGAGGCCCCAGAATATGCAGCTGAAATTCACAGCTACCTGAGGGAGATGGAGGTGAGAAATTAGCATACGAAGTGGTAAAGCTGAAAAGATATCGGAATTTGCTGGCAGTGCTGCCATCTTGGACATGTCCCCTGGCAACATTTTCCAACCTCAACCTGTTGATGGTGCTTATCTGATCCTGTTTGCAAACTGGCTCTTTCTAACCAGATTGTCACCCCACAGGTGAAAACCAGACCTAAAGCTGGCTACATGAAGAAGCAGCCTGACATCACAAATAGCATGCGAGCCATTCTGGTCGATTGGCTGGTCGAAGTTGGCGAAGAGTACAAGCTCCAGAATGAGACACTTTATCTAGCTGTTAACTACATTGATCGCTTCCTTTCCTCAATGTCTGTCCTAAGAGGCAAACTTCAGCTGGTTGGCACTGCAGCTATGCTGCTAGCTTCGTATGTACCCATTTGTATGTCAGTTTCTACAAATGTTCAAAGCCCACTTCTTCGCAAACATTACAGTTGTTCCTTTTGAATGTTTTACAGGAAATTTGAAGAGATCTACCCACCAGAGGTGGCAGAGTTTGTTTACATCACAGACGACACCTACACAAAGAAGCAAGTGTTAAGAATGGAGCATCTGGTGCTTAAAGTGCTCTCATTTGACCTGGCATCACCAACAATAAACCAGTTTCTCACTCAGTACTTCCTTCAGCACACTGTTACCAAACAAGTGGAGAGCTTGGCAATGGTGGGCATGACATTTCTGTAATCTTAAAATGATCCCTTAAGTGCATTGTCTAAACATTTGTTGGTTTTCATCTTCAGTACCTTGGTGAGCTCAGCCTGGTTGATTCAGACCCCTTCTTGAAATACTTGCCATCACAGACAGCAGCTGCGGCCTATATCCTGGCCAACACCACAGTGACTGGTGCCTCATGGGTAAGATCTATAGACCCGTACAAATGGGCAACTGGGAGGTATTGGTCTGTATATAGGTGGAAATGCCAGTGTGTCCAGCAGAACAGCCAATAACTGCAAAACTTGTATCTACTCTTAACTGTGGTTTAAAGTTGATCTTGTCAAAGTTCATGCAAGCTTTAGTTTAGTGTGGGGAAAATGTATTGGTATATTTGAAGACACAAACTGACCAGAGTTGTGCTCTTAGCCCAAGTCCTTGAACGAGATGACTGGCTACTCTCTGGAAGATCTGATGCCATGCATTGAGGATCTTCACCGCACATACCTCAATGCCCCTCAGCATGCACAGCAGTCTGTCCGGGAGAAATACAAGGGCTCAAAGTAAGTCAGCAGATTTGTTTGAAAACTTCAAGGGCAACCTTTTTACATTTGGAGCTGTCTGATTATATTGTGCTAGATTTAAGTCTAAGCCCTTGTCTCTTCCACAGGTACCATGAAGTCTCAAGCATCAATGCACCAACTAAACTGCAGCTGAACTGACTGCTTCATTCCCTTCTATCCATGTTGTACTCCCCTGTCACTTAATGATGTGTGCCACAATGTCAAATGCCCTGCTCTTTTTGGAGTAGCACTAGGTATTTTAGATGTTTTTTGTTTTATATTTTTATATTCTAAAGCCCAAGATTCATGCCACACTACAGTTCTTGGCAAAATCAAGAAGTTTTAATCAGACAAATTATAGGTTTTATAGCACTCTGTTGGGCAACTTGGCTTCTCAGTGTTGCTAATTGACCTGTACATGTACCTAAACCCACAGAACAGATTGTGGCCTCTTTCAATTTTTCTAGCTTAGTCTCCTAAGCAATTGTTGCAGGGTTGCCTTGTCTTTTTTTTTTTCCAGAGGTGTAACCTTGGACCATTTGGCCTCATGGGATGCAGATTAGAGTGTAGTTTGTCTGTCACAGAGTCATTTGACTACATTGGTGTCTTGAAAGTTTTTTGGGGCATCTTCTGCACTGTTAAAATATGGCTCTTGTAAATAAAATTCTTTTAAATACATTTTTTTCTGACTTTTTATCAACACCCTAGACTCAAGAGGGCAGCAGAGGACAAGTTTATGTTCTTCAAAGCTTACATCAGGAATAGGAATGTGGGCCCTGGTTGTTTGGCCTGGGGGAAACTATAGTCATTGTATTAAGGCTAAACTAATTTGAGTATCCAAAATGGGATTTCCGTTTGCCATTGAGTGGTAATTATAGTGGAGGTAAAGTCATCCAGATCTTTAAACCAGTAAGGTGTTCCTGTGCAGTCTTGCTTACAACAGGATAAGGATTATTTTTTGAAATATCAAAAGCCCCTCAAGGTGTTTAAGGTTCTGTTCAAGGGAAAGAAAATCCTTCAATGTTTAAGGAGACATTCTCTGGTGTGGGGGAGGTTTTTGGTTTCTATTGTGTTTTTTGGTTTGTCAAACTAAATGCTTTTCCACTTGTCATTCATCAACGACTTGATTTTTATCTGAACGTGAGCCAAAGTCGGCCAATAGCATTGAAGGCATTGCACGCTCCCCCTCTCATGATAAATTGGGAGGCTGGCTTTGTGCAAGGAGTCTGACAGGAGAGGGGAAGCGGAGCCCAGCCGCAGAAAGGATTTTCATCTCAGAAGCATGGACCGCTCAAAGAGCATGCACACTCTCAGCAGGTTTCCTTTATCACTGACTGCACACACTTGTGACTAACGGGAGGATTTAACCATGGAAACTGATGGGAATTCTATAACATAGCCTAAACGGCTGGATACCTGGCTAAATGATAACCTGTGCAGCTACGGCATAACATCTGTTTAACTCCTAAGATCTAACTTTGTTAAAGACCATTTTTGGTAGTGTAAAGAGTGGCTTGCTGCTTAACCCCATGCCTGCCCCCAGAAGATTTGTAGTGGCGTCCACGTCGCTGCCGCTGGCACTGGGCTGGGGCTGGAACCTGAGCTTGTACGTGGGGATGCTTCTCGGTCTCCTGATTCTCATGATGCTTCTCCTTTGGATGCTTCTCAAACAGCTCAGGAACTCGGTGGCAAAATCGATGCTGCAGCCCGTTCGCTCTTTTAGGCAGCCTTGCTTTGAACAGAGGTTGGAGCGTGTGTTGTGAAATATGGGACAAATCTGCCAAAACACTGCCAGGACTGAGCCATTTTGGAGTGCTTGATTGTGCCTTTGCAGAACTGTGTAAGAAAATAACTTTAAAGATGATCTGTTATGGGCTCAAATGCTGAAACTGCCTCACAAATAAAAGCTCATGATTTTATTCATAGAAAGCACTGTTTGTTCTTTTACCAGCTTTATATGTTGCTTATTCTCAGATAAGCCTGAAGCAGGGAGCCTTATCTGTGTTCTCCTCCAGTAATTAAAATTACAGCTAATTTTATGCAAGAGCTATTAAGTGTATTTACACAGCCATAGCTCAAACATCTAAACTGCTGAGTAAAAGCAGAAGCCAAGATTAAATCTGCATTCTGATTCATGCTGATTAAAGCAGTGCATTCAGTAGGCCAAATTTGCACTCCTCTCATCTCATTTTGGTGGATTGGCAGGAGGAATATTAAGGATTTCTGCTGATGAAATATATAAAAGGTGCTGTGCCGCCTTTTTTAAATAGTGTACATATCAAGGGGCAAAGTGTCATGAGACTTAAGGCAAGAAAGCTAATGTCAACTAAAAGAACTCACAGGGGTTAATGCCATTTAACATTTCCCACTGATGTAAAAGTGGCCAATACACCTGATCTGTTGACCACAGATGGGGAGCTATTTTACTGCCAAGCGTGGAGTCCACTTTTCCGCTTATTGAAGGACATGTTTATGTCCTGATGGGAGTGGTCTTTTGCAGGATGACATAAGGGATCACTGAATTATCTGATGCATATCAAAATAATGTGCACACTATGGCTTTCCTGATTGCCAGATTTCATACAACACCAAATAGATGCTCAACACAAACATTAAATCATCAAATGCATAAATATCTTTCGTAAGAAAGACTTTCATCTCTTCAGTTCAGCTCCAGGAATAGAGTCAGTGCCAAGATAATTTATGTTGGGTTTTCCTTTAATTTGTCATTCACCTGCAATTCTTAATGTGTTTTATTTTTATTCCTCTTCAGTCATTAGTCGGAGGAGGTCATGCAGTCTTTGAATGATTGAATAGTCCCAAAAGGATCAATATCCTGTTAACCTAGAGGGGAGCATGTTCATAACACAGTGGCAGCTGATTTCCTTATACTTCAACACAAATGAAAACACCCATTGCTCATATGCAGTGTACCTGTGTCATGCAACTTATTTCTGGCAAATCACTGTTGCCAGAAATAACATTGTTAAGATTTCTCAAGATCTGTAAACATTTGCGTTCCTACATTAACTTTATATTTAAAAGTCAACTAATTTGGAGGTTTTCTTACATCTTTGACTAGAAATAAATAGAAAGGGGTAGCGTGGCTAATCCAGCTGCCGAAACTACTAAAGGTCACTTACACAGATGTGATGGATGTAGAAATTTTTCAATGTGGCTCTCTGCAAGAAAGCAAAGAAACATATTGTTCCAAGGTGTCAAGCTGTTTCTGTAAATACTTTCTCTGAGACATGTCTGAAAACACTTCGCCATCTCTCAGCTAATTTCACACCAGTGAATCTTAAGGGATTCCTCTTCAGCAGATTCGTGTACGGGTTATTTCAAAATAATAACAGTTTGTTTATCTGCTCACTCCAGCTGTAACTCAGAGCTCTGCCAGCTCATTTGCGCATGTGCTTTTGAGCTTAAAATTCTCCTTTGGCTACAATACTATGATGTCTTTATTTGCATCATATCATAAAAAAAAAAAAAAAAAAAAAAAAAAAAACCTTAGTGCAAATCAATCTGAATACTGAAAAAATCAAAAGCAGCAGCATCTGCGGTGTAGGTTCCTGTAGAGTCTATGCTGCAGACAACAGAGAGTTAGACTATGGCCAAGAAATAACCAAAGCATCTGATCTGATGAAGATGAAGAATTCTGCTGAAAAGAGCAACAAA
Source organism: Oreochromis aureus (assembly GCF_013358895.1). NCBI lineage: Eukaryota > Metazoa > Chordata > Actinopteri > Cichliformes > Cichlidae > Oreochromis > Oreochromis aureus. Next base: position 24,308,637 of record NC_052943.1, on the reverse strand, counting down.
ACTGCTGAATCTGACTCATCTTCTGAGACTGTAGATACACTTTTTAAAAATAGAGACGTGTTCAAAACACCTGCTTGGCAATAATAATAAAATATCAACCAAGGTAAACCCTGATCAAAACACTAACCATTTTATGAACCAAATTTTTGTTCTTTTTGGTATTTTTAACATTTGGGTTGGAAAAAAAATAATAAAATTAATTACCTGTAAAATGGGTAGGCTAGCATTTTAATTTTCAGTGAATTTTCAGGTGTCTTTTTCTGGTTTTATTAATAAATTTCTAAATTTACTTATTTTGCATTTATCCTCAAAAAAGACACGTTTTCTTGCTTTAAAGTATAAACAATATATTCTAAAATGCTGTTAATCTGACATGCTTACATAGTTTTATGCTGTAGTCAATCCTAATAAAATATTTATTATCAGAAATATTAGCTGGAGTTCTATGTACTTTACATCTTTGATTATCAGAAATGAACTATGTATATAGTCAGCCCCCTACCCCCAAAAAGCTAAAAAAAAAAAAAAAAGGTTACATTTCATGAATATTTGCCTAAATTAAATCTGCTCTCAAACATGACAGTAGTCTATTTGTTCCCTAATCGCAAATCTAGCACAACATTTATTCACTGGTTTCATACACAAGAGCCGTGAATGGTTTCCTGTTAGGAAAGGCAGTTTATCTGCTCTTTTAATATATTATGATGTACGTTCCTAAAAAGGTATAAGACACAAGTTGAGCCTGGCCTCAGCAAAGCTGTGATTTGTGGAAAGTAGTAAACATATGAACTATGGTGACCCTTTGATTGATGATAGACCTTATTGTCAGTCATTCAGTGCTGTATATATTGAGCTGTAGACGCAATGCTCTGTAACACAGCTGTCGCAAGGCACACCGCTCATGAATGAAAATCTCTCACTGATTTGGATTTAAAGCTGACAACTTGGAAAGGGTAATGGGAAGAAACTGCTGACTTTTGGTTTCACTCCCCAGCAGTTTGCAGGATCACTGATTTAGACAATAAATCAATAGATGTTTTCTCACATAAAAACAAATAGATTTTAATGCGTAAATGTCATATATGATCTTAGAAAGTGCAATTTAAAAAACAATGCTAACTCACTAACTTTGGTTTTAACATGATTTTCCTGCCACACAAATTGTGCCCCACATTGTGCACATTTGTCACACCTAAATGTTTCTGATCAAACAAACATGAAAATAGTTTTAATATAAGACAAAGATAACACATGTTAAATACTTTTTTATTGAAAAAAAAATCCAAACTATCTGGCACTGTGGCATTGCTCCCTAAACCAATAAGTGGTCGTGCCACCCTTGGCAGGAAGAACTGCAATCAAGCATTTGTGATAACAGGGAATTAATGATGAACACTGACCTTAACTGAGACAAGTGAGGTCTGGAGTTCTTTGGATGTTGTTTTGGGTTCTTTTGTGACCTCTCAGATCAGTTGTTGATGTGCTCTTGGAGTAATCTTGTTAGACTTTGGTAATTTTGGTACTGTTCCAGGTTTTGTCCATTTGTTGATAAGGGTTCACTGTGATTTGCTAGAGTGCAAACCTTGTAACCCTTTCCAGACTGTCAAGGACTTTGCTTCTCAGCTGTTTCTTTAGATGGTCTCATGATGTGTTGCTTTTTGAGAGCCGAAACTAAAGTCCAAACATTTTTGATTAATCTCAGTTAACTCATGATTTAACAAAGGGGACCTTTACTTTTTCACACAGGGCCAGAAAGGTTTGGATAACTTTTTTCTCTTAAAAGAAATGAAATCATCATTTCAAAAACTACAATTGGTATTAACTGGCATTACTAGAATTTGTTTGATGATCACAGTGACAAATGTGTGAAAAAGATAAGAATTAAGGAAGGAGCAAATACTTTTTCATGGCAATGTTTGATTTTTTTTGCACTAGTCTTCAACTTACAGAAAGTATGACCAAGTATGTCTCCTTATGTAGGCTCCTTTTTAAGTACATATGTATCATTAATCACTAACTGTCTGAATTTAACTGCAACAGCAGTGATTTCTGTATGACTTGACTTGTTTTATTTATTTTTATTTTTTTACATTGATCTTTAAAATTCAGGAAATTAGTTAGGTTACAGGCAGAAAAAAAGACTTCAGTCATTGCACATCTTAATAGATATAGTGTCACTTTGCAATTTTACACAATTTTAACACTTTGCAAACAAAAAAGTTGCAGTTTGTCTTATTTAGGCTTAGATTAATTATAGTTGTTTCACACAGCTAATGACATCAGTGTTTTTAAGACAGCCAATGTCATCCATCACATTGTCATTGGTAGGAAATTATAGGAAAATGCCTTGGAGCTTCTGAGCCATTGAATCAGCAATTGAATGAGCCATGGAATGTGATGACTGATTATTAAAGGTGAGCATAGAGAGCCTAATTTTCCTGATTTCATAAGTTTATATTAATACAATTGTGTTACTGGCATTCAAAGCTCCCTGCTTGCCATTTGATGGAGTGGAGATTGAAAGAACTTTTGCACTGGCTTTTCAGACCTGGAAGTTATGGCCATCTTTTGTTTACTTACTTGCTTTATTTACAGTTTATAATCAAAACCATTAGAAATAGATATGTATCTGAACCTATCACTGGTATTACATTAAAAAAAATCATTTGAAAGATAAAGATGATCAGCTAAAATATTTTTTAGGTTAATTCAGGCATGAAGTTTGGTGCACTGTATGAGGATTTTGCTAAAAATATGAGTCGATAATTCAGTGTCCGTAGCATTTTTAACAGTCATTATCTACGTGCACATACCATATGAGAGAAAGAATGAGAAATTTGTTTTGGTAAAAACTGCACATATTATCCAAACACTTCATATGAACCATAAATGACATGTTAAACTTGTAGCTTATCAGATTGTGAGATATTAAATACTCAGAGAAGTACATAATCCATTCAGTTTGTGTATGTCTGCCTCTGGTGACTAGACGATATCTCAGTTACCTGAAAAATATCTCCATTCAATCTGATATGTTTGTTATTAGCTGCTATACGCTTGTTTATTTGGGAATCAAGGAAATTGGCTCCTTGTCAGCCTGGGAGACTGTGAAATGAAACTGTGAGCTTCCGTAACTGGATCACCTCAGAGATGGTATTCACACTCCCATCTTCTCACAGGTGCTCACTTTAATTAAGGTTTGCTGCGAGGGAGACAACTATAATGATATGTGAGCTGCGCCGTGGTGCTTCGCTCCGCTGATCCCTTCCCTCCTATCAGCCATCAAGCATCTCCTCTTTGTGTCCTGTTTGCACATTAACCTCTGAGTAGCCATGCTTGAAACCATGTTAATGTAGAGCATGAAACAAAAAGCTAAATGTAGACAGAGGCAGAAAGAGCACTGAATTAAGCCTGCATGTTAAAATACTGATTTATTATTTAATAGAACACTACCTCTCTCAGGCATTGATTCAAGACACTGGAGTAATTATGGGCACATGCTATTAATCACCCAAAGACATTTTCTCATACGCCATTCTGGTTTCTGGGTGGAAGGCAACCAAGTACTGCCAAGTACAATATGTGAGACATGGCTAAGTGGTGGGGCAGAAACAAAGAGCCTTTAACCTGTTCATCAGGTCAAGTGGATCAGTGTTTTATATTTAAGTTTGACTGAAACTGATAAAAAAAGAAAAAGGTTGAGCAAATCAAATTATTAAAAAAAGGAAAAAAAACCCAAGAAATTAGAAAAAAGTCTGCAGCACCTGCTCTTCTTGACACAACATAATGCTGCAGCTCCTGTCTATAAAGACAGTATTGCCTCTGATTCCTGGAAATAACAACAGAGTAATAAATTAAATGATCTGTTTCCTAAAATCTATTTCCTAAAATCAACACATCCTGCAAACATCCCCCTTTTACTTGACACGTTCTCCCCAGGAAGTTGACCATAAATGGAATTAAACAGGGTCCTGAATGTTTTTGCAGTTCTTAGATTCAAACAAGAGAAGAAGTGAGAATAACAAACAAATTAATCAATACACATGTTAAAGCTTGTGGCCTTTCAAAAACTTGGTTTCTGCATTTCACTTATATTATACTTCAACTAATTGCTAATTAGGATTTTATACAGAATATATATAAGCTTAGCGATGAATGCATTTTTGTAAACTACTCAGTATTGTCCAAAAGATACAGAATTTGCCTCACCTCAGCCAATTGTTGGTCCTAAAAACAGAATACAACTCTTTTAACTGTCAAACTCAGAGGAGTATAAAGAACTACAGAGTACTACAGACGTTAGACTTAGCAAATAATTAGCAAATAATCAACCCCTTAATAGGGTCGCTAAAACGATAAAGAAAATGTATTTCTACAGTGCAAACAAAATTTGCCCACAGAAAAGCATGGGAACAAAAATATACAACACTAGTAATAAAACTTGAACAAAACATAAGAAAAGAGGAAAGAATAAATGATTTTTTTTAAAAAGGTATTACTAACAGTTTCAGATGGACTGGTGGAACTTTAACATGTTTGCAATTTTTTAAAAATAGTTCAAATTAATTAAATATGTGACCAAAGCTGCTGGGCAGCATCACACATTCTAAGAAATAACAACTGCTGTCTGTGAAAATTTGTAGAAACTTTTAACCGCTTAATGAAAGTCACACAAAGGTGACTTGAAGTATGAGCTAACCAGCTCGCGTTTGACTGTCAGTGAAAGGCAACACTACCTACAGATGAGGATGTGCATCTTGTCAGCTTTCCTTTGTGAGGGAGGAGTTTTAGGGGGAAGAAAATAAAGAGCTTACCTGACTCCAGATCATCTGTGTGGAGAAGAAGACAGACATCAGTTGGTAAGAACAGAAACTTGTTACTGTTGAGTAATTCCAGTGAATCTAAGCCTTTGTTTCAATAATTTTTTTTAAATTGTTTCGTTTCCTTTCAGTTGACATTAATTATCTTCAATCATCAATAAAAAAAAGCATGGTAAGTGTGTCCTTTCATTGTTTTGTGCTCTTTGAAAAGAGAAGCTATGCAAAGTGCCAAGAATCCCTCCTGTTAAGCTGCAGCTCTAGGACTTTGTTTGTGTAATGAAGTGTGGCTTGACTCTTGAAAGGTCATTCCCTTTTCAAGTCACTGTGACATTCGTTCTGAAACGATGCCCATCACAAATAGCTCAATCAACTGGCTTGCATGTAGCCCTAAATTATTTTTCCCTCTATATATTAGGCTAAATTCTCATTTTTCCAATTTCCCTTGGTGTGTGCGGATACCCTGACTCTTTGATGAGCCTCATTTCACTGAAAGGAGTTTCTGTGAAGATGCACTCATTAGAAAAACATTAGTATGCCTTGCGCTGTATACTTACATTGGCACGAAAAGAGAAGCAGCAGCTTCATTTGATATCCTTGATTTGATTTTATCCCCATCAGTGTGCTGAGATACCTCAGACTGTCTAATGAGGACACGTAAAGAAAGAACTCAGTTTCAGTTGATGACGGTGGTCTAGTTTGTACCATATTGTATTACCATGTACATGGAAACTGCAGGCACCTGTCTCTATTGTGTCCCCACTGGCTTACAATTTCATCAAGGGACAGTTGGGAGATGGCACTGCGTGATGGTTTAAAAAAGGAGACTACTCCATCTTTACTTAAAAACTAAAAAGAGTGAATAAAACAACCACATTTTGAGGTTGGGTATGACATCTGAATGAACTAAGGCTAAAACCATTTATTTATTACATACTACATAGTCTAGTTGTGATTGAGGTATATTAAAAATGTTGTCATTACAAAATACAGAAACACAGGAATAATGATGCACAGCAGGTGAAGTTTTTAGATACTATGAACAAAGGATATCCAACTTATTGCCTCTAGAAAAAATATATAGTTGTGTTTATGCTCATTTTATAAAAAGTGCTGGACATAAAAACCTTACTTAAGTCTAAAGAATTCCATTTGTAACTTGGGCATCTGTAATCCATAAATCTCAAGTCATCTTTAACTAATAGGACCTGATCTGTGATCTCCCAGGATTTAGTCAAGAACAGCTTTTAGCCAAAAGAGAAAAGAATAAAATTTTAGAAGATGAGATTTTGGTGAAGATTAAGACAAAGGCAAATGTGTAGTTTTTGAGCGTGACTCCAATGGTAATACATTGAATATTATACACAAAAAGTTATTGTGGTCTCTAAAAATGCTCAAAGGACATTTATCAGTTTTCAATGTTTCCCACTAATGTACAGAATAGGTAACTCATTTATAGTTTGACACACTCACTAACAAACACCGAGTGCTGCTTTTAATTGAAAATTTGTGTTTGCATACTAATCCCTTATATCTTCATTTAATTATCCATCCATTCATGCATTTTTTAGACATCTAATGAAAAGTTTGCTACAATAACTACTGTCACAAAACAGCATAACACGGACCAGTGTTTTTCTCTAATTTTTCTATGTAACTTTGCACTGTCCACTGCTGTAACAAAACAAATTTCCCACACGTGGGTTATCTTATCTTATCTTATCTTATCTTATCTTATCTTATCTTATCTTATCTTATCTTATCTTATCGTATCTTATCGTATCTTATCTTATCGTATCTTATCAATTCCATCTCAATCCATTAAATAATAAAAACCAAACAAACAAACAAACAAGCAAAAAAAAAGCAAAAAAAACAAACTTCCCCCTGAAGTTTTTGCCTTGAAAAATAAACAATTCAGGTGAAGAGACACTTCTTAATAAGAATAATCCCTAAAAAATCGCGCCGTCTGATCTCTGATGGTAGAAGCCTGTATGTAGGTAGGGGACTGATATTGGTTTTTTGTAGCTTTTCATATGCAAGGCACATAATATTCATGTAATATATTATTCAAATAATGTGAATAGTTTTACAGAAAATATTAAAAAAGCATTCAACTTCAGTGTGATATTTCTCATGTATGACATCATATACCAAATCCAAATGAACTTTTTTGGAAAGAACAAGTTTCTGTTAAAATCCCCGTATGAATTTTTGAGTTCAGTTATATGTTTATAGCAGCCAAAGACTGTTTCAGAAGCAGAGCAAAATATTTTAATTCAATTTATGCACGCTCACTGCCCAGTAAGAATTTTGTTTTTTCCTGGCCAAAAAGAGAGCATGTATGTAATCAAGTGAGTCCTATCTTCCTTACAGAATTTTTTCGGGCAAATCCAAGCCGGTCAGCTAGGAGGCAGTTGATGAACTGACATGGAATGATTCATCAGTCGTTTTGAGTTTTGTCACAACAATCTTTTTGCTTTTTGTGTGTTATTTCATGTGATGCAGATTTGGCTAATTATCCTTCAGAGCTTCTTTATACCCCAATGTTCAGTGCCATCTGGACAATAGGTTCATTCCCATGTCAGAGTAAGAGTTTATAAAGGACTTGTTCACATGGTTTTCTCTTTCAGTCACACATGACTTTTTATCGTAAGGCTGTTTTGTAAAAGGCGACTGTTAGGATTATTAGTGTATTTCATTACACTTGATCTGATAAATGCTGAGACACCTCACTTAATGTTGGGAAAAGGCTAAGTAAACATTTCCAGATGAATTTCTGTTCTAGATTCAAGCCTTTGTACCATTTTTAAAACACCAAGATTTATACAGTGAAAATGAAACAGTGAAAATGCCCAACTAGTGGGAGATGTTAAAGCAAATGTCCATCGTTTGTATACAGTCTGTGTCTCAGTAGAAAGGTGGCTTTAAACCATAAGTGGTTTAAATTCTAGTGCAATTCCAGCCAGAGACACAAATTCCCTTTTGTGTTGCAGTAGGAAGGGCGTTTGGGATAAAACTCAAACACGTTGAACTACTCTTGTTACAAGGAAGCATCTAAAAAGAACTGTTGTGTGTCTTAGTAGAAAGTCTGAATGCTAAAATTTGTAGCAAAAAGCAGGATGAACAATAATGCTAAAAACTTTAACATACAAAAGCTTTTGAGAGGTTGTGGTGCCAAATTGAACTGGTTGACAATACAGGCAGAATAAACACAGTGACAGTAGCACTGACACTTCAAGGAGACGCTGTCAAGTTGCAGAAGGAGGTTGCTCTCTTGAGCACGCTGTAACATTTATAAGCCATTTTTGTATGAAAATACAGAATAGCACACACAAATGATCAACAAGAGAAATAATACAAATCTTGATAAAGAGGTGTAGGCGAAGATATTTGTTCACTTCACCACCTGCACATTTTATTACAAGGCTGCAGCTGTGGCAAATGTTTTACTGCTTCTTCTACAAATGGCCTTTTCCCTTAAGAATGTCTGCACGTCCAAGTAAGATGAAAACACATTTTTTAAAATTACCTGCTGACAAAAACCAGCAATCAGACCTGATTTAGGTTCTACTTAAAGTATTGCCTCACTGTTGGGTTAGACAACATTTAAACCCATGCGGGTTTTTGATGGCCCTTGGCAAAGGTTTATAGTGCTGCTACTAACAGTCGCTTGAAATTTTCAGTATCTTAAAATTTTTATGCCCACAGAATAAAAAATTTCTGCTGGAGTTTTATTCTCTGCCAGAGAAGGGCATTGCATAAAGCACCATCTACCCGACTAGCTGAAATGGTGGTTAAGTTATGAGAGTCTTGTACTAATTTACTACTACTGCACTACCATTGGTTTTAAATTGAGAACTGATCTGGGAAAGATTTAATTTTAAGTGCATTAGGTGCACAAAACATAATATAATTGTTTTTTTTTCATGTATGATTCTGGCCAGAATTGGTAATAACCTATGTGTGAAAGTACAGTGAGTATTGGGTATATAAAATGCATGCACACTTGCACAGCATCCTAACTGTTGTTAATACCAAAGAAACATGAAGGAAACCTTTGCTCGTCACAAATCTTTTATTACTTACATGTGTTGCTCTCTATCTACAGGCATACCGAGGCAGCGTTAGACCTTACGTCAACTTCAATGCCAAACATGATGCTGAAATCCTCCATAAGGCCATGAAAGGGATTGGTCAGTATCCTGGTTAAATGCATTGCTGTTCACTTTCATTTTACATTGACACTAGCATGTCATACCATATTAACTGACTATTGTATGCAACATTTCACAAAGATCACCATAACTACAAAAAATGAATTCTTTGCACAGTTGAAAGCTTTTTTTTAGCTGCTTAGGTGTGTTTTTTTTATTTATTTGGCAGGTGCCTGTGTAAGTAATTCAATGGAAAAGCGGTACCTCTGAAAATGGGGAACTAAGTATGAAACGACTGTAATTTCTAAATAGTCAATACACAATTTTTGTAACATCCCTTGGATTAAAGCTGAAATTCTGCACGTAATTACATATTGATTGCTTGATTTAAAGTCCACTGTGATGATGTAAGGAGGCAAAGCTACAAAAAGCATGACCAGTCATTTCATCCCATATTAATTTCGAAAAACTGTCATCTTCTTATTTGTCAGTAGAGGTTGTAAATACAGGAAAGACTATGAAAACAGATAATGAACAAAGATAAAAACACATTACTGAAACAGCTGTCAGAGGATCTGAACTGCTCCCTTTTGTAAGCATCATCTGAAAGATGGGAAAACATTTCATTTTTCCAGTGTGTTTTACCAATTAGAGTATCACCAACGTTAAAACTGAAACTTTAAAAAAAAAATTTTGATAAGTACTTTGTGGTCTGAGTCTCTTTTTTTGGAACTACTTCTCAGAAGCTCTGTGTGTGTGTGCGTGTGCATATTTGCATGTATGTATGCATGCATGCACACGCGTGTGTCAGAGAGAGAAAGCGATAACACTGTAAATTATTTTTCCTAACACTTAATGACCAGTACGAGCAGAACCATTACATCTAATTAATGGTTTCCCTGTCTGCAAACCACTGTGGACTCAAACTTGAAACAGCAGACTTGTACTACTTAAGTACAGTTCTTTAGTCAGTGCTGTCATTGCAGATCAGCTGGGCTTTGTGCCATAATTACCTTTCACTAATTTAACATTTGATCCCTGAGTGAGAATGACACATGCTGCTTCAGCCTGTTTGCCTCTCCGAGCTTTTTTTAAGAAGGTGCTGGTGACTTCAGAAGGCTATTGGTTGTTAGATCATCTTCCATGCCAATCCTTTTGAATCCTGATCTCATGCTCTAACAGGCTGACTCATTTAGGTTAGGATATACTGGAAGCTGTCATAATAAGGATTTGTGTTGTGTTTGAAAAGAAAGACTTGAAATGAAAAGCTTTTTTTGTCTTGACCCACATTGCAGATGATTTCAGAGTCATTTTATTTAAGGTTTATATGATTTCTGGTGCAGGTACAGATGAAGATGCCATCCTCATGCTTCTTACAGCCCGCAGCAATGATCAGCGCCAGCAAATTAAGGCAGCATATAAAAAGGCCCATGGAAAGGTGAGAAGAGCCACAGGGAATTAAACAGAGAACTGATATACAGTTACAGGTTGTGTCATCCACTGTGCATTCCTCACTTCACAAAATCAACCTGGCGGATGGTCAACTTCACCCCAGACATCATCCTTAATCATCCTTAATTAAGTTTTACAGTGCTGCATTTAGCACTGTCACCTCACAGCAAAAAGGTTCTGAGTTCAAAGCTTGTGGGGTTTTTTTTCCAGCTATTCCAGTTTTTTTGTTAACTGGTACTTCTAAATATGCTGCAGGTGTTTCACTGAGCATGAGTCTTTCTGCATTCATGTATTAGCCTTATCAAGAGTGTATCCCACCTCTTGCACACTGTCAGCTGTTATGTGTCTTCAAACCTTCCTGCACCACCATGTGTGTTGTAGAAGCATTTATGGGGCTCACATATAATAAGCCCAGAAATGAGTATCTGTCTACAGTAGGTTTGTGCATGTGTAACATCGTGACTGTTTAAAGAATTGTGTATTTAAAGTGCACTTCTCATGTTCATTTCCAGCTTAATCTTAGACTCCAGCTGTGTGTGTTTCACAACTCAAAATAATCCTTAATTATGTCAAATTGGGTATTGATGCAACCTCTCACTACTTTCTCTGTCTCAAAAAAGACTGTTTAACTCCTCTTCCTTTAAGGTAACTTTCTTCTGATTGGATGCCCCTCACAAACTAAAACTCTGAACAGCAGGTTTTTGGGGCTTCTGTGTTATTTGAGATCAAAGCAAAGGAGAATACAGCCTGTCGTACCTTCCACCTATCACTGACCTCACATCTGAGGGCAATTTATTGTCTTTTTTTTTTTTTTTTAACTAAAAATCCATTAAAAAAAAAACCAGATCTTTGGACTGTGAGAGGAAATCTGAGTACTGGGAGGCATGGAAAATCCACACAAAGATGCCCCACCCTGAATTTGAATCTAGGACTTTTTTGCTGTGAGGCGACAGTACAAAGCCCTGCACTTGCATGCCAGAGTCACATTTTAAAGCTATTACAGAATGAATTATCTATGTTTAAAATACAAACAAATGTGCTTAAGTAAAAAAAAAAAAAAAACCCTCAATATTGCAGTTGACTACAATTTTGAGCTTATCCAAGATCTCCAATACCTAATTCATCAATTAGGTTGCAGGTACAACTGATGGAGGAATGAATCCTAATGACTTACAACATTTCCATTCCTTCTTGTGCACCTGAGTATGTGAAATTTTGCATACAGGACCTTTGTTTGTATTTTTTCACATTGTTATATTACTTAAGTAAGGAATCTTGATGGTTTTTCACCATTGGCTGTCTTCTGTTCAACAATTTTTAACAGTAAAAAGGCAGTCAAAAACATCAAAAACATCAGGTTTTCTGTGATTTAAAGGGCAAGATTTTTGATCAAGACTGAACAGTCCTCAAATAAGTGGCAGGAAGGGCAGTTCTCCCCAGTCTCTACGGACCAGAATTCAATGCAGCTAGTTAGACAGAATTTTAAGCATTCATAGTCTCACTGTTCTGTCACACGGTGAAGATTTTTTATGCCCACCTGTGGATTGAAAGCTGAAAGCTAATTAGCTTTCTGTCTCAAGTATAAGTAGATGGAGGAGTTTGAGAGAGCATAGATATATCACAAAGCAGCTCCTGGGATATCTCTGTATATTACAGTGTTTTATCAAAGTGACCCAGAACGTGAGACTATTTTCTTTGCTCACTATTGCAGAGAACTTTTATGCGATGTATTAAAATGTAATGACGCCATTACACAATTGTGCTCAAATGCAAAAATATCTGAAGCCCGAGTCAACTTTTTTTCTCTATAACAGAGCAAAATATTACATTCTCTGTCATTTTTTCCCATACTCTTTGTTGGGATTTGATTAGCTTGAAAAATTAAACTCATTTTACAAAACAAAAAAAAGAACAAATAGATGGATTGTGTTATCCAGAAATATGGGGGATTTCTGCTTAATGTCTAATGTATCCTGCATGTATTATTTCTCTGTATGATTTCTGGACTTTTCCAAAGAGCACTTGGGTGAGCACAGTGCGGTGGGTGTTATTGTATACACAAATAGAGCCACATACTCAAATAACAATGGTATATGCTGTTGTTCATTTGGTTCCTGCAATTCACAAATCATTGGAGGCAGAAAACAATTTAGAGAAAGCCAGCTGTGAGTAATTTGCAAAGTAAATATATTTTCCTTTTCTGCAGGTCACATTGAATACTCTAAGTGTAAGCGAAGCAGTGAGATGTCATTTTTTTCCCCTCATCTTCTTCACATCAAGATCCTAAATGGCCATTTTGTGTTTTTTTTTTACTTATTTTTTCTGGTTTTAATGTTGGGATCCGGTGTGGTTTATATAAATGTCACTGTTACTAACATAGTTATTACTGTTATATTATTATTCATTATTTGACCACAGGACTTGGTCAGTGCACTGAAATCTGAGCTTGGTGGGCTGTTTGAGAGTCTCACTGTGGCCCTGATGACCCCATCTGTCTTATATGATGCTACTCTACTGCATAACGCTCTCAAGGTAAAACTTAAACCACGTTGCAGGTCTCATGTAAATGTAAATGAAGCCTACTTTTTTATTATGATGTTTTTTGAATAATGTTTGATTAAGAAACACTTCATAGTTGTTTCCCACAACAGACAGTTCAACTTTCCAAAAGCCAGGGCTCGTTTCCAGAACACAATGGTTTAGGGTGCATCTAAAATAAGTGGGAGTGCACTTGTACTGACAGCCCAAAGTGATCATCAGCCATTAAAAACTCATTACTCATACTTCTTATTATCTGACTATTCAGTTTTTGTAGGTCTACTAATTCATATATCTGAATCAAACAGAAATAGAATGAAAATGCAGTCTTTGTAAGTCTTTAATATTTTGAACAAGCAAATTTTCAAAAGAATACTATAATAATGCATGCAACCACTGAAGTATTATTTATTTCTGATTAATTCATACAGATTTGTTATTTCTAATGCCTCCTTTCAGACTTCCGAGATTAAGAAACTACAATTATGTATTAATGTAATAACAGCGGAAGTAGAACAATGTTAAAATCTTGGCTGTCCAGCAACAAATAGCTAGTGGAGACATTATATTTATCTAAGAGTTAAAATTAAATTCAATTAATGTTAAATTATAACTTTTATCTGGAGCTGGTGGACACAAAGAATAATATTGGACCTGTTTGTCAAAAGTTTACTGGATGTGTATTTCACTACAGTTTGATAGCAGTAACAGCTGTGATGAGTGCAGAAGGTGATCATACTGCTGGCTTTGAGTTTGTCAGCTTGTCAGCTCTTTTCTTTCAGATTACTTTGTTTGTATTCAACAGCTTGCTTTAGACTTCAGACAATGTAGCCAAGACTAAGACATGTTTAAAACTGAGAACAAAGGCAAGGACAAAAACAATTACATTCATGCACAAAAGACTTATTGTTGTTTTGTCACAGGTACTACATGGTAGTTTTAGCCTTTTTGTTTTCGTTGTTACACTAAAATTGAAACTGTCATCTGATGACTTAGCTGCAGGGGGTAATGCCAAATGATTCAGGGGTTTTTGGTGACATCCAGACAATGAATGACTGATAATCAATGGCCAAGACTTTCTGTTCCATGCACTGGATGAATGCAGATAATTATATGTAGATAATGTATTTAAGTTAATTCCTAGTTAACTCATTGGCAAACCATAGCTCAATATTTTGAGATTGCATTTTTGACAGTTGGTTCAATTGCCAATACAATTTTAAATACAAACAGACTAAAACTAGAATCTAGAAAGTCTCAAATACCATAACTCTTTTTTCTTTTGCCAATATATTCTAAAAATTCATATACAGATATCTTTAAATTGGTTAAACTTTCTCTATATATCTCCTGCAAACATTTTGTTTTGCAGCATTGGAGCATTGGAGTCCATTAGATCTATCTTTTGTACCTTCAGTGAAACTCAAATGAAAAACATGTCAGATCAAACTGGACATATTATTTTGCAGCTTAGACATTTCAGACATTTTATGAGTGCTCTTTTTCACGTCACAGGAGGCTCATAAAGTTAGAAGGGAATTGCACGAGGGAAAAACATTTAGCAAACTCTCAGATCCTCATATGAGTTACAAATGAAATTTTTTTCTGTCTCATTATTCTTCAGACACATTTACATTTGCATTACCCATGTGCAAATGAAGTGTTTAGTCAAAGTGAAAGCAAAGCATTTAGGACTTGGCCTCAACATTCCCATCACACCCAGTCCTCCATTAGTTTGGCTTGTCAGACAGTCTTTGCTGTAAGGTTAATTGCAGCATAGAGAAGTGAACGTCAAAGATAATTCTCTTTAGTACTGAACCTATTCGTTCTCTAATTGCAAACCTTTTAACTCTGCTGTGCTCTCAAGTTGTACATCTCTTATTATCTTTTATTATTTCTATATTTTTCTTTATCAACTTTTAGACTTTCTTTTTTTCATATTACTAATCAATGATATAGCCTAATATATAATAAACATGTACTAAAATGTAATATTGAACAGATATGGATATTGTTTCACACTGACTCCATTTATCTCATGCGTCGGGTTCCCAGGGTGCCGGGACTGAAGATGAAGTGCTAATTGAGATCCTGGCCTCCAGGACTGGCGAGCAGATTAAAGAAATCACCAAAGTGTACAAGAAAGGTGACACACTCCACTGATAAAGAGGCAGAGAAAAACAGACAAACATGGTTACTGTGACTACTACAAATAATGACGCATCTAGAAGAATACATTAAGGTGTTTTGTTTTACCGGCACTTCATTGGCAGAAGATATCTGTGCCTTTAAAAGCTTTATAGCTTTTTACTTTTTAAAAGTAAACAGCCATTAATGTTTTGATAGTTTTTGGAACAGAGGGGATTTGATTAATTTCAAGATCATATTTTAATTAAAGCTTCATTTCAGGGACAAGGTTATAATTGTCATAGTTAAAATAATAACAACGAGGAAATGAGTAATAATTAAAAGAATCCAGTTTGGATTGTTAGTGGCAAATGAGAACTTACCAAACCTAATTTAGTTACATGCAAAGTATTCTTTGGGCGCTGAAAATAACACACCAGTTTATAAAAGTACTAAGATGACTATGCCTCTTCCAAGTCATCATTTTGCAATGTGTAGGGTTACTGTTGTGACAAGGGGACATTTTAACCCAAACCACAATCCTTTCTAATATTAAAAGTGCCTAAAAATATCCAGAGAGTGGATGTAAAAGCAAAAAAGAAAATCAAATGAAAACGAAACAAATTGATGAAAGTGAAAAAAATGACATTAAGTGTAAAAACAAAGGTCTAAACTGGCCAGTCGTCCAACCTTTTTATGTACTTTATAGATAGCTAATATTGCATTGATAAAGCATTAATACTAAAACATATCTTGTGTGTGTCTTATGTTGCTATTTTCTTTGGTCTCCAGAGAGCTTTAGCAGCTGCCTGATTCTTCAACACAGGCAAGTGCTAAAGAATCAGGCGGCTAATTCTTCTGATTGGCTGGCAATCTTCAAAGAACAGGTATTGCATATGGGGCGACCGTAGTTCAGGGGGTTGGGAAGCTCATCTTGTAACCAGAAGGTGGCCGGTTCGATTCCCAGCTCTGTCTGTCTTGGTTGTTATTAGGCAACTGTAGCGTGCCTCCACCAGTGTGTGAATGAGTAGTGGAATATATAAATGCAATCCGTTGTTATTATAACTGTGTGTGTGCCGACAAGGCCTTCAAATATTCAAAATCAAGATACCCAGTCTGTGTCTGGAGTGATTTTTATAGCAAATTAATTGGCTTAAAACTATAGAGATTAAATTCCATCCATCCATTTTCTTAATTGCTTATTCCATTCAGGGTCACTTAGTAGCAGGAACAGTGTGTAGCAGTGTGAGAGGCGGGGTACACAGGTTGCCAGTCTATCACAGGGTTAAGGATTACACAGACTTGCTAATTAGCTAATAGGCTGAGTTAGCTGAAAATTATCTGGCCTTTCCTTGTGCTTAAAATTCCAAGTTGTCCAACTTCTCACTCAGTTTAATTTGTTCCACCTCTTCGTTAAATTTATATGATGGTTGTGTAGGACTCTGTAAGCAAACATAGATTTTACATAAGACAACTGTGAATAAGAAATTCACATTTCGAAGCCAAAACATTAGTTTTGGACACCACAAAAGCCAGAAGTGACCATATTTAAACAAGATGGTTGAGTGCTAAGTTATTAGCTGAGGGTAGCAAGCAAGGGTATACAGCTTGGATATCCAAGCTGTATACAGCTTGGATATCCAAGCTGTATAGGAGCAATGCACAGGCACTCATGCTAACTTTTTGCTAGTGAAGTAAAGGTCTGGTCTCATTCCCAAGGGCTCACCACAGCAGATGGATCTGCATACTTCAGTTGGAACAGATTTTACATTAAATGCCCATCCTAATGCAAACCCCTCCCTCAAGTATTTTAGTCCCAAACCTATGATGGCGTGCCTATTGTCAATTTACTGCATAGTACAGAAATAACAGTAACAGTATATCGTATATAGTTTCTTTATTCATATAGATTTATAATATCTGCTCTTTTCTTTAGAGTACCATGCTTATTTAAAGCCCATAGCGTGGTGCTGATCCTTTTTATTTTCAGTGTAATATGTTCTGTCATCAGAGTAATAAACACTGCACCTCTCTATCACCTGTCACACTTTAATGAAAGGTCTCTAACATAGCAGCTGTGACTTACAACAAACCGTGATGGAAAATATGTGACAACAAAGGCTCAAATGGCCCAAGGCAGAGAATGCAGTTTATCTGATCTGGACGAAAGCATAGACCCTTAGTCAACTAATCAAATCTCTCCTCTCATGGCTCATCCTGCAAAACAGAGGACAGCCTACTAAGGTCGACTGAAATCATTAGCAACTGTCGTGAACAAGAACTGTAAGCAATCGTCTGCCCCCCTTCTCTTCTTTCCTCCAGAGTTCGGCGGAAAGCTGGAGAAGGATATCTGTGGTGACACCTCAGGGCACTATCAGAAACTGCTGGTGATCCTGCTGCAGGTAAAGAAGGGCACTGCTGGAAAGACTTATGTTTCTTTTCCTGATAATGAGATCCTACAGTGATGCCATTAGAAAGTCATGAGAGGTGTAGGCTGGAAAGGGGGAGGGGGATGACAGCACATTTAGTTTCTTTAATATGATTTTTTTACAGGAAGAAAAGTAATTTTCATGGTTCTTGTACATTTGAGGGATCATTTAATTAGGTGTTCACATGTTACCTGGGTAGAGAGTTCTGAGCGCACCATGTTTCCATCCACACTGACCTACTTTACTTTATGTTTGTCCACCTGTCTTTGTACCTGTCTGGTTTCCTACCTCTCTGTTTTTGTCTGGCTGCAAAGGGGAGTAGGGAGGAGGGAGTAGACGAGGAAAAGATCGAGAAAGACGCTAAGGTAAGAAGGAAGAACATGAGATAAAAATACACATGGCAAGAGCTGGCTATCCGCTTTAGCTTTGTGAGTTTGTCCAGTGAATTCAAGCAACTTCAACACTACAGTAACAAGAAATCACCTTTTTTTATTATTACCCAATTACACACTGGTGTTAATCAAGCTATTTTTTAAATGTCTAGGTCCATTGTTTTTACAGGACTACTCTGTTTTTCCTTATTTTTTGTATACAGTACTGTGAAAAAGTCTTGAGTCACATTTCATTTCTTTATATTTTACTTGAAAATGGGAAATAAGTGCAGCAATTTATTGAAATGTGGAACATATATGACAAAAACAGAGCTTATGCTATTCTAAAAAGGATGAAAGTCAATATTTGACCATGTTTTAACACAACCTGAGCTTTTTTGTAATTTCTTTAACTAGCCTTCAGGAGTAGTTGCCCAGCCTTCTTGAAAGATATTCAAAGCTTTTCTTTGGAGGTCGACTGCCCTTTTGTTCTGTTCTCTATCAAGATGATCCCACACTGCTTCAATAATGTTGATGTCCAGGCTCTCCTGGGAGCAGTCAATGCCCATAATAGCGCTCCATTGTGTGTTTTTCTATCTATGCATGCTTTTACTGCCCTGGCAGTGTGGCATCATTGTCATGTTTAAAAATTAAGTTGTTGTTATCAGCTGGTATTGCATGCTGGATCGGAATCTAATGGTTCTTCTCTGAATTAATAATTCATTATTCCATTACTTTCAATAATCTCCAACACCTGTGGCTGAAATAAAGCCCCAAACCATGACAGAGCCTCCACCATGTTTTAAAGATGACTGCAGACACTCACTGTTTGCCTATCAGAACAAGCTTAATTTAAATAGAAGGAGATAAAATGGGTTGTTTCAGAGAAAGAATAAATAGAGGCATCTCACCAAAGCCCATTAAAAAGGTAAACAGGGATTACTTTAAACGTTTCTTCACTTATCCCAGTGACTTTTTCAGTCTTCAGTCGAGACTGAAGAAGTCACTTGGATGAGTGACAAAACGTTTATCCCACTGAAATCGATACGTCCAGATCAACAGAATTAACTTTTTGGGTATCGTATAAAGAGGCTCAGAAGATCATTTTTATCATGGCAAAAAAATGTAATAAATAAAAAATAAGGAATATTTCTCAACTAGTATTGATTTCCAGCCAACTGGTGAAGATTCCAAGAAGTTATAGCTCTACCAAAAAAGTCCTGCACATATCCCCTGCAGTAAATTATTGAACTGTCACGTACACACTTCGATCTTTGTACTGGATAAATAATGTGTGAGGTGTTGAGGTGTAGGGAGGCGGATTTTGTTACCTTTGGAGAGACACAGTCTAACTCTTTCCACATATCTAGTATATGTGCTAAGCTCACTGCATGGTGTTTAATAGATAGATATTGGGGTATCACTATAAATATACAGTTTTCCAAATATTCAATAAGTCTGTTTAAGCTTAAGGAAATGGAAGGTCTGTGCCTCAAGGGGAACTTTACACACTGATACAATTTGTATTACTTCCTATACTTGCACCAAAAGTTGGCATTAGACATGCAGAGGTGTGTGTAATAAGCAAACATGACTATAACTCAAATTATTACCCAGCTGGTCACTGTACATATCTGACCTACTAATTAAAGCCACTTAACCTTTAATAAAGAGCAATATGATGAGGTCAGCTTAGAAATGATAAACTGGAACAACAGACTCTTTCCTGATTTATGATACAACATGTTTTTAAAGATTTACAATAATTACGTTTTGATATTAATGTGAGTGAATGAACTTTATTAAAAAGAAAAAAAAACAATGTTAAAAAAAATCCTGAAACTGACTGTATATTATGTGTATTATTCATAATTTGATCATACTGATTCATGCTCTCCAAAGGCCAGTGAAGCTAAAGGGCAAGAACTCTGCCCAAGTCTTTTTTTTAAGAATGATAATTAAATAAATTAACAGCAGGAAATCAACCTTTAATAATATGGCATCTTGTTTTAAAACCATTACATCTAGCAGACATTAACATTCAATAACATGTATCTAAACACACACCAAATTATCATGACTAGCAGTCCTTCTTGACTCATAACACCAGAGCAGTGTTAAGCCACTCTATGATCAAATTAGGAGAAATAAACAATGCATAATTCATTAAAAAGCAATAATAAATGACTCATATGAATATGTTATTATTTTGGTCATATGATAACATATTTCTGAGCAAGGACAGAAACAAAAAATAAAAACCTTCCTTTGGTGAAGGACATAAAATCAGGAAATCTAGATTTTCTTTATAATAACAAAGAGGGGGAAAAGACATTGTTGATTTGGCACAGTGCAAGGCTGTCATTTCTTAACATGTGTTTCAATAAATCATGTCAGCACGAGGTTGCTGTGTGTGTGAGAGAGAGTATGAACATCGGTGTGTGGTCTTCCATTACAGGACTTGTATGCTGCTGGTGAGGAAAAGTTTGGCACAGATGAGGAAAAATTTATCACAATTCTGGGCAACAGGAGCGCTGAGCATCTCAGAAAAGGTGAGTCTGCCAGTTTGCCTGTGCCAGCCCATTTGGATGTTGTGATATGCTCGGGGCATCCGTTAGCTGTGTAAGACAAACACTGAAAATAAATGAAAACAAAAAAGTCAAAGTGTAAGAAAATGTGCAGGAAATATCACTGAAACACGTTTAAACAGCACAGATTGTGGAGACTAAGTTGAGAGCATAGAAAGTGCAATGGTTTAGTCAGATGTGAACAAACAACAACCAGATCGCCATGCTTTAGCAAGTCTTTTAAAAAGTCAGTTGTTGGCAAGTTTCTATCAAATTACTCGTTTGACTGCTCGTTTGACTGTTTTTCTGATCTAGTAACTTTTTAACTTTTTTAATTAAAATAAAGAATGGAGACAAGTTTGGTTTGGTAAAATGACGCAGCAATACTAACATAAAATATTAAAAAAAACATTAATTTCACAATTAAATGAAACCAATATAATATAACATATGACAGTGGATATAAACCTGCTCAAACACGTATGCTGACCTATTCTCTGAACTCTAAAAATCGTGGTCCTCATTAAGTTGCAAAAATCTACTAACACTCTCCACAACTGCAATATGTTGTTTATCAGGAAAGAGTTGAAGCTTGAAGTCATTTGGTCATTAAGTAAACAACAGACAGTCTGTGTCATTTTTGTGGTTAGGACAGTCTCTTTTGTATTTGCGTCAACATTCACCTTTGTAACTGATGACTCAGTGAGGTATACCAGGAATATGTCAGTTACCTCAGTTTACACTGATGCCTCTGTATCTGTGCCAATTAGTTTCGATTGTTCAAAATATACCACTGGAAAAATGATTCCAGTGGTTGATTTTTATGTGGCTTTTGGTGTAGGATGTTACTTTCCCTTTTCCTGATTACCTAGTTTTTGCATATTTCTCACACTGACATGTCTCAGATCATCAAACGGATTTTAATATTAGACAAAGATAACACCAATAAATACCAAATGCAGTTATAGAGGCTGTTTTCATTAATTAAGGAAAAAAATCTATTCATTACCTACATAATTGTAATTGACCCCTAAACTTAATTAGATTTAGATTAGATTAGCCTTTATTGTTTTCCTTGAAAGAAATTTACTTTGGAGAATTGAGTGGAACACGTCATGTGAGATAACACACACATATAAACACTTATTTACAATTTCACCTATTACCATTCAGTAATGGCACTAGAGAAAATTTTAACCTTAAAGTGAACACCTAAATTCTTAAAAGTTGTCACTTGTTCAACCTTCTCTCCACTAATGAAAACCAGACCATGATCTCCAATAGATCTTGGATTTACTGGAGATAATAACTACTTGTTCCATCCTTGAGAGCAACAACAACAGTCAAGCATTTGCAATAATTGGCAATGAGCCTTTCACATCATTATGGACAAATTTTGTAAATTTTGACTTCTTTTTAGAATTGCTTTAATTCAGCCACATTGGAGGATTTTGAAGCATGAATAGCCTAAGCGTCTCAATCTGACTGAAGTTTGATTAAACCGCTCAGAAAAACCTTTTTTTTGGCTGGACACTCTCCTTTAGGATTTTCTGATTGAAAACAAAATTGATGGTTCCATTGATGGAGTTTGGGCAAGTTGTCCAGGCCCTGAAGCAGCATAGCAGCCCCAGGCCATCCCACTACAACCATGTTTGACTGTTAGTATGGTGTTCTTTTTATACAATGCTGTTAGTTTTGCACCAGATGTAATGGGACTCAAAACTCCCATAAAGCTCAACCATTGTCTTGTTAGTCTACAGAATATTTTTTAAATCCTTGGGGATCATAAATTTTTTGGGCAAATGTGAGACGAGCCTTTGTGTTCTCTTTGATTAACAATGGTTTTCATCTTAGAACTCTCCCATAGATGCCATTATTACCCAGTCTCCTCCTTGTTGTTGAATCATGAACTCTGACCTTAACTAAAACAAGTGAGGTTTGCGGTTCTTTGGGTGTTGTTCTGGGGTTTTTTGTGACCTCCTGGATGAATCGTCAGTGCGCTCTTAGAGTAATTTGGTAGATAGTTCCAAATTTTCTCAGTTTGTTGGTAATGGTTCTCACCATAGTTCGCCGAAAGTCTTAGAAATTGCTTCGTAACCCTTTCCAGACTAACAGATGTCAGTGACTTTGTTTCTTATCTGTTCTTCTATCTGTTTCTTTAAATTGTGGGATGATGTGAGGTCTTCTAACCTACTTCACCTTCTAAGACAGGTTCTATTTAAGTGTTTTCTTGATTCAACAGGACTGACAGTAATCAGGCTGGGTGTGGCAAGTGACTGAACTTGGCTTTCCAAAAAATGTGGTTAATCACAGTTAATTCATGATTTAACAAAGGATGGCCAATTACTTTTACACACAGCGCCAGGTAGATTTATATAAATGCAATAAAAGAAATGTAATGCAGTGAACTCACCAAAACACACTCATATTGTACACAAAGAGATCATCTAAGGGCTGAAACTGACATATTTTTGCCCTGAAGTAAAAACAGGTTCATGTTGAAAATTGCTTGATGCGTTTCTCTCTAATGAGGATGTATGAGTGTCTGTCACTGTGGCTGTTTTGGTTTTTTTGCAGTATTTGCTGCCTACAAGAAGCTCTCTGGCTCTGACATAGAGGACAGCATTAAAGGCGAGACCACAGGGAATTTGGAGAACTTGCTGCTGGCTGTTGGTAAGAGCCACAATTTATCTGGGTGATAATTTAGGCATCACATACGGGGACAAGTAATCAGAATCTCTCTGGGGGAAAAGATAACACTTGATAGTAAAAAATAAACGTCAGACAGTGTCAGCTTAACATGACAAGAAATGTAGTCTTGCGCATAGCCTCATCAGTTTTTGTCTTTTTCCTCCACAGTGAAATGTGCTGAAAGCATCCCAAACTTCTTTGCTGAGAGACTATATAAATCTATGAGGGTATGTGTCATTTATCACATCGTCACATAGTCCAATTAATGAAAATACTCACCGATCACTCACCTGTAAAATAAATATATACAGGTGAGTGGTCTACTGTAAATAACAATCTTAACAAAGGTTGGTGTTGGCGTCATTTTTAACCCTCCATGATGCTTCAGTATTTGTTTAGTTTTGGGGGAACATAAATACAAATTATTTTCACATTAGTCTTGATCAAATATGAGGAGATCAATATACTAAGAAGATTTTAAATTCAAATCAGAAGAGCATCTACAATACAAGCTGTTGCATTAAAATGAATTATCAAATCAAATCAAATCAAATCAAATCACTTTTATTGTCACGTCACATGTGCAGGTACACTGGTACAGTACATGCGAGTGAAATTCTTGTGTGCAAGCTTCACAAGCAACAGAGTTGTGCAAAATACAATAACGTGCAACAAGCAAAATATAAAAATGGTTAATCTAAAAAGTAATAAATATATGTACCATATATAAAGGTATATACATTACTGAATGTGTGTACTAAATATGTTTTTCACGTGTGTGTGTGTGTGTGTGTGTGTGTGTGTGTGTATATACATGTTTTACAAATGAAATAGAGTAAACAATAAAATAAGATATATAAAATATAAAATATACAGAGGTAGGTATGTGCAAAACAGTGGCATTAATGTACAGTATGGAGTGCATAATGTTGAAGTTCCAGTAGTGAGGGTGAGGTGTCTATGACGTGTTCAGCAGTCTGATGGCCTGGTGGAAAAAGCTGTCTCTCAGTCTGCTGGTACGGGACCGGATGCTGCAGAACCTCCTTCCTGATGGAAGTAGTCTGAAGAGTTTATGGCTGGGGTGACTGGAGTCCTTGATGATCCTCCCCGCTTTCCTCAGGCACCGCTTCCTGTAGATGTCTTGGAGGAGGGAAGCTCACCTCAATTATCCGTTCAGCACACCGCACTACTCTCTGGAGAGCTTTGCGGTTGTAAGCGGTGGTGTTGCCATACCAGGTGGTGATGCATCCAGTGAGGATGCTCTCAATGGCACAGCGATAGAAGGTCCTGAGGATGCGGGGGCTCATGCCGAATCTTTTCAGTCTCCTGAGAAAGAAGAGGCGCTGCTGCGCCTTCTTCACTGTCTTGTTTATGTGTACTGACCACGTAAGATCCTCAGCCAGATGTACACCAAGGAAGCGGAAGCTGCTCACTCTCTCCACAGCGGCGCCGTTGATGGTGATGGGGGTGTGTACTCCTCTGCACCTCCGGAAGTCCACTATCAGCTCCTTTGTCTTTGCGACGTTGAGGGTGAGATGGTTGTCTTGACACCAGTGGGTCAGGGCGCAACAAGTGTGAAGTCAAATGAAGGAGCAGTGACTGTGTAGTCATTTTCCAGTAAACTAAAAGGCTGTTTTATACATCTAAACAGCAAAAACACATCAAAACTAAATGGTGTTTACAAGGATATACTTTAAAAGCTTAACTAACCTGGAAGAGACCTGAATCTGCCTTCAACTCTTAAGAAAATGTACAGGCATTTTTTCCAGAATGTTGAACTAATATTTGAAGTGCAAACTCAAGGTTCACTGTGTAATAACTGAGTTTTGGGGGGAAAAGTACACCTTCCATTCTAAGGTTAGAGTCACCTCTAAGGAGCACCACATGACATCATTCAGCATGTGGAAATTTAAAAAAAGCCAAAATGCTGAAGCTGTGTGTGGACAGTAAGTACACCCTTATTGTAGCAGCCAGCTACTGCTAATCAAAATCACTTGATCAGCTGATCATCAGCAAGTTTAATTCTGTTTAGAAATTTTATGTTAACAAAATGTCAAGAATGAACAACATCAGCAGTCACTCTGGAGAAGTAATTGTTGCTGCCCATCAATCAGGAAAGGGTTAAAAAGCTGTTTACAAAGAAACTGAAGTCTATAATCTAAAATGATAAAGACTGTTAATATAAAGAAAACATTTGAGCCAGTTGCCAATCTTTCCAGGACTATTATTATATTATTATATTATTATATATTATATTATATAGTTGCCTATATATACTATTATAGGCAACTGTTGCTGTGATTTGGTGCTCCAACCCAGTGTTAGACCACACAATGCCACAGAAATTGCAAAAGACCCAAGAGCTATATCTCAGACTCTAGTGGCCTCAGTTAGCAGATTTTACTTTCTTTCTTTCTTTCTATTTGTTATGCCCTGATAATTGAACCTTAGAACTAAAGAGGGTGCACCTTCTTTTTCTTATGACTGTACAAACATTGACTCTTTCAAAGACTACTAATAGACTTTTTCATTTTACTGTACAGTGACTTCTGAAATGGTGGGGAAAAAAGTTCACTAAACCAACAAATCTGCACAGGCTTCTTTCTTTTACTTCCAGTTATTAAAAAGACCATTATTAATGGCAGATCACCACACTGGGAATAACCTTTTTTTTATAAGACTTGCACTGTAGTAAAGCAGAACACCTTGTGCCCGAAATGTTCTGCTTTGAAAGAAGTGAAAGAAAATTTGAATGATGATGCTTTGTGTTTGTTGAATACAGCTGGATTGAATTTCATGCATGGTTAACTCTGTCTGCTGAGCAAGATTTATTTTATTTATGTTTTCTGTGTATTTAGAGAGCTGGAACTGATGATGACACTCTGATGAGGATAATGGTGTCCAGGAGTGAGGTGGACATGTTGGACATCAGAGCCAGTTTCAAGAAGATGTACGGACAGTCTCTGTACACCACCATCCAGGTACTGCTTCAGCCCCCCCAGGATTTCTGTTTATTCCCTTGTGCTCTTTTTTAATGAAACATACTGAATAGTCTATTACTTCAGAAGAATAACACATTTCTGTAAAATGTAATTTTCCACAGTTGTCTCCATATTCTGCTAAATATACTCATCTGTCCCTCTGCATGACTTTAGAGCACCAGCTGGGTTTACTATGGATATGATGGCTTGTACACTACTCACGTCAGTGTAGTGATGGAGTGGGGATTAGTGATTTACTTTAAATGTCTCCCTCAGTGTGCTTCCCTTCTTTTCACATGAGATGAAGTGAATAATCCATTCTCCTAATGCCAGATGTTCCTCCATTGAAGAGTTATTACGATCCTCCTGTAGAACTAAATGGCCAATACTGAATAGATAATAACACATTATGAAATAATCTTGAATAAATATATTATATATTTTTTACAGTTCAGCAGAGTTCATTTTTCCTTAATTATGGTAGTTATTCTACAATTTCTCCACTTTTTAAATAATTTATAATTCATTCTGCATGTTCACAGTCCGTGTACTGTGCACTATTCACTTTGCCTTCCAAATGGATCAGAGCTACATATAGCTAATGACATTAATTACGCCTGTGCTTTTCCTGCTAGTATAAGAGAATGTTTATGTCACACAGTAGTTGCCACAATTAATGGAATCTAACATGTAAATAATGACAATGTCAACATACAAGGCATAATTATGACTTGGAGACTTGCTTTTCGAATATTTTCTGTCAAAGAAATACGTGAAAACCAGCCAACCATGGATGCCTGACATTAAAAGTGGAATAAAAATGTAAAGCCTTAACTAAGCTTATTTAAGGCTTTACATTTTTATTCTAAAGTCAAAAGCTATTTTAAGCTTTTGGCTCATTGCTTATACTTAGGCTTACACACTAGCGTCCACCATTGTAATTGTATTTATATGAGAGAAAATAAAGCTTAATAGGTCTCCTTTAAAGGACAGTGTGCTAAAGTTTCAATGGAAGTTTTTAATGAAGAGTGATTATAAAGTGATATCAAACAAATTCTTTGCTTTTCCTTATCAATATGATGTAAACATGGATGGTGTAATCTAATGTGTATTGAATAATAATCAACCGTGAGTAATTAGAGTGGATCGCTGTAAGCAGTACTGTTGAATGCAGAGTATTAATTGTCTTGAAAATAACGTCTCGATTATGCAGTCAAACAGGAAGCACTTATAGTCACCCCGGCTAGCTTTCCCTCAGTAGAGGAAATGACTGATGGTAATAGAACTTGAGTACCTATGGAAACATTTCCCAGCAAAATAGGAAAGGATGCAGAGGAGGCAAAGAACATGAAGAGAGAGAGTCATCAAGCATTAAGCATGCTGGAGCATGACCCTAGACTTGAGAGATTTCAAAACTGACATTTAGTTGGCATTTCTGATAGATTTTTCATGTTTTGTTGCTTAATAAACTTTAAATTCAACTGTCTGCATGAAAATCTCTGGGATGATAAATAATGTGCAAGCTTATAAAACCATACCACACCGTACCATACACATGGTAGCTAGCTGGATAGCCATGCAGCATTTTGCTCAGAGAAGCAAAGTAAATTGATATTTTATTGCTGTATTTATTTATTTACAGCAGTACTGGTGATTTGTCTATGGTGTCCCACCTCACCTTTTGTTTGATGACAGCTGGGGTTGGCTTGAGCCTTCCTTCGAATCTGAATTAGATAAGCAGTTAAGACAATGGATAGACAGGTTAGCTGACCTATTCAGAACATGAATGTTCTCAATAAAATATCTGTAAACATCAACATTTCAAGGTTTTTTCGTCAACAGTTGCAGTTATTAACTTGATATTTTGAGATAACAGATAAGGTGTCAGGGGGAAAAGGTGCTGTGATTAATCCAAACTAGACACTCTTTACCTTACTCTGTGTAACATCAGATCACCAGAAATAGAAGTCAATGTGGAAGGAAAGCTCATATATGTTTATAGCTTTAGCTTAGATTAGCTAAATGTTAGCAGCATTCGCTAAGCTGCCAAAAGACACTGGGACAAGTGACTAACTGGAGGATGTTGATGTTGAGTTCAATGATTTTACTCAAGGACAAACTGACATGTGGAGAGGAGGAGTAGGAGAGCCAAACACCTGAGCTAGAGCTACCCACATGTCAGTATAATCTCCATTAATTTTCTCAGGTCGCCAGTCTGTCACCAGGCAAAACTAACTCTGTCAGTACTTAAATTAAATGAAAAGAATTCAGTCATTTCTAAAACGAACATATCAGAGCAGATAAATGAATGTTCAACCTCTCAAATTAAATGAGACTCTTTTTCTTCTTATTTTTTCTTTTTACAGGAAGACACAACTGGAGATTACCAGAAGGCTTTACTCTACCTGTGCGGTGGGAATGATTAATGCAACCTTATGATGCATTTAGCAGCAATGAATGATGAGCCATCATGTTGCTGCAGGACAAAGCTATACACATGAGATGAGGATATTGATCTATAGTTCTTCTTTCTGTTAGTGTGTGTTTATCGAGTTAGTGTGAATTACCTGAGTGTCATTTTGACTTATTGCAATATTATATACTATGAATATTATTTACAAGGCACTGTTCTTTTTTTGTTTGTTTGTTTTTTAAATGCCAGACAGAACATACAGCTCTAATTTAGTTCTTGGTAAACAAGCAGTTTTGATTTTAATGCAGATAATAATGTTTTCTGAAATGATGAAATGCCTGATTAATTTAAAATCGATCTTTGACCTCTTTTTCTTGTCAAGCGTACACACAATGTTAGCAGCTGTTTACCTTATTTGTGCTCGCTTCTCACAGCATGTGTTAAATGCAAGTTTGAAAATACAATACCGCTGCTCAATTATTAAACCCTACATGTTGACAACCCTGATGCTCTCATTAATAAGAAATGAGACTGTGATCCAGACTTGACGTGCAATGCGGCTGTCGGTGATCAATAAGTAATGGGACGCTATTAGACATTTGTTGATGCATATAATGAGATCTATTGCTTCTATGCCTTTCTGCACGATGAGGCCAAATGTCAAACAAACGGGGTCCCTATAGGTCACTCGGTGGAAAATGATTTTATTATGCTGGAACTGAACCACAGGGTGGCAGCAGAGTTAGAAATGAGGACATAATGTCTTTATAATGTTTCTCATTACAGTGATTGATGAGATAGTGTCAATATCCATCCATCCATCCATTCGCTTCCGCTTATCCTTCCAGGGTCGCGGGGGGCGCTGGAGCCTATCCCAGCTGTCATAGGGCGAGAGGCGGGGTACGCCCTGGACAGGTCGCCAGTCTGTCGCAGGGCCAACACACAGGGACAGACAACCATTCACGCTCACATTCACTCACACATTCACACCTAGTGACAATTTGGATTATCCAATTAATGTCAGTATATTTTACTTAAAATTTCTTTTCTTTTCACAAATTAACAAATTCAAATGTAAATAAATGGAGTGATTACAATAGGGCCTTCGCAGACTAGTACTCGGGCCCTAACTATATGTTTTTCAACCCTCCCATTTTAACCACATCGCATATCTTAAGTAACATGTGTAATCTTTCCCATATATCACTGCAATGTTCCCTCATTTTCTTATAATTCAACTTCACATATTTAATAACTTTTGATCTCCTGGAACTTTTAAATACAAATGGGTATTTAAGTAAAGTTCTTGGTTGGTAAATTTGCAATAATATGCCCATTAGTGAGTGCTAATTGATGCCTGTTATTGATGAAATTCGAGGAGGATGCATATAAGGATGAGTCATATAAATGTTGATCTGTTTAAAATTATAAAGTCATTAAAATAACCCAGCACAGATGTGCATGTCAATATTCTCGAAATGTATCATTTCTCAGTGTGGTTCAGAAATATTCAGTGTTTCAGTTCTGTGTGGTTATACATATTTTACAGTCATGTGACCTAGACACTGTTAGGTATTCAGAAAGTACCTAAGGTCACAGCTGCGAAGTGTTTTCATGTATAGACACGCTTTCTTCAGAGGCTCCTGCTCTCTCTGCAGACACAAGTCCATACTGATTCATTGCAAAAATGACTGGAAAGTTGATGCTCCACATCTCTGTGGGTATTTATTCATCCAAAGAGAAAATTACATTTGCTTTTCAATGCAGCTCTACTATTGCTTTACAATGAATCTGCTGTTTATTTACAACTTTGGATAGATTCCACGGCTCAACAGAAATGCCAGTGCAAAATAAGAAAATAGCACAATCCATATAACATTACTCCAACCAGAATAAAAATACATACATACAGTACGATGAATTGCAAATGAGAGAATTTAACATATTTAACATCCAATCATTTGAAGGGTTTTGATACAAAGAGCGTATGTGACAGTCATTCAATTATGTTTAGGTGTAGCATTATAAATTATAAATAGCAGTGCTGGCTGTTAATGGCAGGCCAGTAATTTGAGATAAATCACCTTATTTTAAGCATTTTACTTTTAAGTTTATGAAAGGGGGTTAATCAGGAAAAAGTCTAGTTAAAGTTGGTAAACCAAAATATCCTTAAATTTAGTATACCAGACGGAGGGAAACAGGTACCCATGTGCAATGTAAACGATGCACATACTTTGTGTATGGCAGATCTTTGAACTGTGCAGTTTAAAGTGTTTCCTGTAATCACTGTCACTGCCAGTGCCTGGCATGCTCCATACTAGATGATCATCTCTACTGCAGGACGACGCTGTAAATAATAGCGAGGTGGTATTGTTCTTTCCACTGTGCGATGTGGCTGTACAACTTAATTGTCAGTTATTTCTGTGAAATCTTTGCTCTGAGTCACATTATTTTAAAATGCAGTGTATGCATGCATATTGAGCCTTTATATTATGCTTAGAAAAACGATAATCTAGTGTATACACATCATGCCTGTATTTAGTAAATCACATTAGTTATTATGATTTTTTTAATTGCTTCATTTTTAAAGAAGTAATCATAATTTATGAGTCATTTTTGAAACAACAACAATAACAAAACATATGTTTAACAACTAAAAATATGTAACTCCAGCTACATGTACATTTTTTATACTGAACTGTGTCTAAATTGACTGTTTATTCGTCTATATCATGAATAATGTTATAATTTAGCATATCCCGTGCAGCCAGATGGATGGTGATGTTTGTTTGGTCTAGACCAGGGGTCGGCAACCCTAGGCACGCGTGCCACCGTTGGCACGCGAAGGGTTAACTGATGGCACGCACGACCATAGCTGGACTGGACATCGGGCATACCGGACATTTGCTCGGTGGCCCGATGATTTTTTTTAATTTTTTTATTTATTTATTTTTTTGGTGGTGGATTGGCCAGATGCTGGTCGGTCTGTAAAAATAACTCAGTTGTTTGGTGGTGGCTATGGCAGAGCTTCCACAGATTCAGTAAAATTAACAAGTGGTGGAGGCCAGCAGGTGGATGAGGGAAGGGGAGGCAGAAGGAGGAGAGACCCGAGGCAGCCGCCGGTCGGAGCGTCAGGTGAACTGAACTTCAAGTAAGAAGTTATGACCTGCAGTCTATCTGGGTCAGATATAAACCAAGTTTAGGTGGAGTTTATTTTCATTGTGCTGACTTTTTACAGTCAGTTACAATAACTCGTACTGCGTACTAGCTAGCATGACGGAATTTATATACTGCTGGGCGGGTGCTATGATTTTATTGATAGTGAACTTTATTTTATTCATAAGGTTAGTTAGTAGAGTTGCCAGCTGTCCCATACAAACGGAATCGTCCCGCATTCGGAGAAATTATTACGCGTTTCGTGTTGAGCTGAGAAGGAACACAGTTTGTCCCGTACTTCAGCCAGGATGGAAAAAGACACAAAGCTGGAGTTATTCTGTGTCTTTGCTGCACAGCTGCCTCTTCTCTCATTCTCTCCCCTCCCTCTCCTTTTTCTACTTCAATCACGAAACTGATCAATGATCAGCTGATCGGCTTTTCTCTTGTTTATTTATCGCCCACTTTGCGCCAGAAAGAGGAAACCGCCGGATGTCGCGCTAAACAACAGCAGCACGTTTAAGCTTGATCAGCTGTTGTTAGAATTTATTTAATATTAATTTCTAGTATCAGCTGATGTTTGCTGGAGCCACAGCCCTAAAGCTGCTGGTCATGATATGGGTTTGTATATCTGGTGAGAGGGAAAATGAAGATGAAACCAGGAGATGTCCTTACTGAATCATCAGAGCTGAACAGGTGATGGAGAAACAGGTTTACCTTTTAGGTGACATGAATGAGTTGAAGGAAGTTATGAACTTTCTCAGAGACAAATAACACCAGGATCCTTTTCACGTAGCTGACAGCTGGTAACTGTGCAGGGGCGGGTCTAGCAAAGTTTTGCCAGGGGCCAGGTAGAGCATTAACAGGGAAAAAGGGGGCACAAAGAAATACTTTCTTATTCTCATTTAAAATGTCTGGCTGTTATTAAATAATTATCTGAAGCTTACAACCAAAGTTTTTATCTGACGTAAAATGAATAGAAATCATACATTTACCAACAAGACAGTGTACATCACTGTCACAACAGTGTTTGTTTTCATTCAAAGGCTTTATGGCTTTAATATCTGGGGGGGGCGGTCTTTAGTCAAAATGCATCCATAGACTCGAGACACAATGCATTTTTGGGACTTTCAGGTGTATGGACCAATGTTTTATTTTCTGATCAAACCAGAAATCTTTAATGAGCAGCTAGATTTGTCTGGCATTAACTGGCTGAGTTAATGCCAGTTAATGCGACATCGAAGCAGCTGGAATCCATAGCTCTGCGTGTTCATGGCGCTTGCATTTTCACCTGCTGGACATCACTACCTGACAAGTTTAACTGTCTTCAGAACATTGCTGAGGCCTTATTGACAGTATTTGGCTCTACATATCTGTGTGAGCAGATTTTCTCTCACGAGTGTCCTCAGGTAGCCGTCTGAATGCTGGACACTCGGAGACCTGTGTGTCTGAGTGGGAGACCAGAGATCACATTAACATGTGTATCTCTGTATTAACAAACATGCCATATTGGCCCAGTTTATTTTACTTATCATTGTTGTGAGGAGACCATAAATAGCATTTGTATTTTCTGTTGTACAGTTCATTTGCTGTTATGGAGTTCTTGTTATGAATAAAAAGTGTCTTCTTTTGTTTCAAAAAAGCTGATAACTATTCGCCGATAGCTGCCAACATCTGCGAACAAATATAATTCTAGAAAGTGGTTCTATATAGTGTGTAACTGTTAATATAGAGCGTTATTAAATTTATTGCTAATGCAATCATATGGCACACTGACTTCTGAGGAAATTTTAAATGGCACTCGCCATCAGAAAGGTTGCCTACCCCTGGTCTAGACTGACCACAACAGCACACACTCATCAGTCTAACTTCACACTAACAGTGCCATTTTATGGCATTTATTTTAATTCCCTTCAGTTCTTTGTTATCTTGGCTCCACTGAGCCTAAAGCTTCTAAACTAAAAGCTCACTTGCACACATACAAAGGCATTCATATAAGCTTATAAGCCTGACTCACATACACACTGTGCCAGATCTCCTTTGTGTCAATAGTGCTGAAGTGTGTTTTGAATATTTTCAGCTTGACCAAGCCTTACATCACCTCAGCCAATCAGGAGTGGCTGCAGGCAGTCACACCACCTGTGAGCCCACACTTTCCAGGGTTCACTTACTGGGGAAAGATTCGGCTTTATATCCATTCACGTATGATGAAATTAATAGCAGGAACAGACCAATGTTAACATGTGTTTGGATTTTGTTAGAGGCCACCTGATAAAAACATCTTACTAGCTGTTTTCACATACTCATTTGTGCTAATTGGAGTCACTAAACATGTCTTTTTTAAATGGTGCTGGGGCTTTTAGAAGCATTTAAATGCAATGATATGACAAATAATCTGGCTTGGATGTCTTTTAACACAAAGTCTGAAATGAGGTTGTGTCAGTGAGTGAAATTCTAGTTCATAAAGATAAAACTTGCTAGCCAAGTTTTTTGTTAATAGCTGCTAACTTACTACTTCTGCTTCCAAATATGGTCACTTCTGGCATCATAAAGCCAATATGTTGATGTGTACAAGGGTAAACTGAAGGCCCTAAAATTGTAGTCCACAAACCAATTGGTGACATCATGGAGGAAACATTTGTCTGATAATTATTTCTGTGTATTTGTGACTGCTTTCAAAATGAATTTCCGTGTTTAACTCACTGGAAATGAGGAGATCATTAGTGCAGCTTTAACAATGCCATTAAATACATGACTTATTGACTGTAAACAAAATAATGAATGCAGAGACCTACATAAATTTTTAAAGCTATGATGAGCTCATAAAGATAACGTTAAAATAAAATAGTACAAACAAATAAATCAATAATAAACAATAAAATTATATTTACAAGACATAATATGAAAACACATTGTCTTTAGCCCTATTCCTCGAAAATGCTCATCTTCATTTCCTGTAATCATTCCACCTGCACCACAGATACATAACTGAGATGCATGATGTGCTTCTGAAATAACACTGGCAAGAGGAATCACAGTGAAGAAAGCATACCAAAAAATACATAAATAAATCAGTCGCGCTTATCCGAAGCTTTTATGCAAAGTGTGCCACAGCATCACAATAAATGTGTGACCCCTGTTTGTTCACTGGCAGAGCTATAGAGATCAGTCCTGGAAAGCAATTCATTTGGTCTTTTCTTTGGATGCTTCACTATAAAGCAGAACTAGAACATGTGGCAGTTATGTGCTTTCTGAAAAGGGTCTGGGTTAAAGCAGACACATTGTTGGTCAGGAAAAAATGACTGCATATTGGAGTATAAAACAACTTAAGAGCAATTTTGCAGCATTAGTCCCAGTATTATTTTTCATGGCTTGATTGCATTTAGAATGACAGTTGATGTCCATGTAAGACCCATTTCATTAGCTTTAAATACTGCATTTGGACTTTTTAAATCCAATTATTTCTTTGCAAAGCTGGCAGAAGAATACCTCTTAATTTAAAGTACCATTCTTCTGGCATTTTATTATTTTTAATAGAAACTGTTTAATTGAGCATCCATATTTCAAGCTGCTCAGCAGAATTTCAGTCTTGTTTTCAGCAGCTGTTGTTTTAAAGTCCTTCAAGGAAAGCTACTTCTTATACGTCTGTATTCACTACATTCCAGCAGTGACTTTGTGGCTGCTGTATAATTTATTTTTTTCTGCAGCCACACTGTTTTGGCCTGTCTGATCCACCAGCAACAGATTTCCTGCTAAGCTCAGAATGCAACCTGCTGAGAGTCTGAACTTGATGGATTTAACCTGTGGGCAAACCATTACGTTTCAGCAGGAGATGAAGACTAAGTGATCACAAAAGGCAGAGTCATTCCACTGTCTAAAATGCCAACATGTCTTCCAGCGCTGGCTAAAGAATGTTCTTTCTGGCTTTCACAGAACTGTGTATGATTGGAAAATATTAACAATGGAACTTTTGGGAATAGATTTATCTGGGATTCCTAGAACATAAACAGTCAGTGTGTATCTTTACAGAACTATTCCCATTAAGTTTTACTTACTTTCTCCTAGTTTGTTGTTCATGGATTCTCAGTACCACTTTTTTCTGTCTTCTCTTTGTCATCACCTCCCAACCAAGTGTAGCAGATGGCTCCCTGTCCCTGAGCTTGGTCCAGCTGGAGGTTCATTACCACTTCCCACTGTCACCAAGTGCTTTCTCACACAGAACTATCAGGTCATCTGTTTTTTCTCTAATATAGCAGAGGCTTTATCTTCCAGTGTGAAACAGTTTTAGGTGATATATAAAATTATAATAAAATCAAGTTGGTTAAATTCAGACTGACGACCTGTCCAGGGTGTACCCTGTCTCTCACCCTCTGACAGCTGGGATAGGCGCCATCTACTACAGTTTCCTTGTAGTACAACTTTAATTGTTCTGCAAGTTTTTTTTAAATTATTTTAACTGGTAACCTCTCCGTTATCAAGTAAATCAAATTACCCAGGAATGTACTTCATTAGTTAGTTTATACAGCTCATTAATACAGTAATATTAGAAATATTAGCTCATATTCCAGTACAGCTTTTCCGAAGCAAATAGTAAGATTTTTACAGTATGTACCAGTACGGTATGCAAACTTAATTCAAGCTAATGTAATTTCACAGAAATGATGATGAAAGTATGCGAACTTCTACTGATCATAAGTGCCAAAAATAATGCTAAAGTCTTCAGTTTAACCTGCAAAATATTATTTCTGTTTTATTTTGTCCATTTAGATACTGGTATCCCTTGATTATGCAAGATGAACATATGAGGTTTCACACAGTGATTGTGGCTTCACAGGCCTCTCATTGCCAAGGTATGCAGGCTGAGGTTTCTAGAAATCACACTCCCTCTGGCTTAAATTGCTATGTCAATACCAGACATTCTCAAACATTTAACCTCCCATGAAAAGCCTTCAGGCAAGAGTGTGCACATTTGGGAGAGACAGAAAATGGGTTTGACATTATTTTACAGAGTATTTTTTTATTTAAGTAGGCATTTTATATTGAGAAGGAGAGGTAATTTCAATATGGCTATAATAGAAAAAAAAATACCCAAGTGAAATTAGAAGTTACAGGAAAAGAAATGAAAATCGAGAAACTAATATTCTACATATTATCTCTGTCTCAATAGGCTTGAACGCTTACACAAGTTTCTCCAAAAGCGATAGAGCAAAAACTGTTCATTGAGTATGTTTTTGTTGAGTAGTAAGCATCTATATGAAGAATCTATGGGACAAGTATTTACTGTATGTGACTGCAGAAAAGCTGAACTAATTCCAGTTTTTCTGTATCAGCAATCATAATCCTGCACCATAGTAAATAGAAATGTGCAAACACTTGACCAGGGGTTGTTGCAGAACTCCTCTGCTCTCCTCCTGTTATCAGCTTGACAGGATTTGACAGCTTTGACTGGAGAAGTTGGGGTATACAGTGGAGAAGTCTTCACCCTCTGTGTTACATTCAGTCTGAAATGAGCCTCTCTGGCAGCTCTTCTGCACATACCTGCCCTGACAAAAGCACTGCTGTCCTGGCAGAGACTGTTTAGCTTCTTCAGCTCCCTGCCGATCTGCTTCCAGTAAAGTTTAACATTTGAGGCATACTCAGGACAAGCAGTTGGTCTGGCAGTATACTCGCAGCTGAAGCTCCTGTCCTCCTTCTTGCACGTGATGCTGAGAATGACGATATCTTCACCTGTTGCAACCCAGGCACATTCTAACTTGTCTCTGGTGACCACTTTGCCTCTCATGAGCTGTGCAGAGACAGACTTTGTTTGGCGGCCCACTTTTGCTCCTGACCTATCCTTGTGCTGTCCTTTGTCCATGCCTCGTCCCCTCCGTCCACCGCTCTTCTGGCAGCTACCCAACATCACCTGATGGGAAATACAAGCCAGGACCAGGATGATAGTGACGTTTGTGAGGAGAGCCATGAAATCAGTAGAACACAACCTGCCAAAGGATTAAATCAGATTTAGATATTTGACCTTAAAACCCTTTCATTTCCCTTTGGAGAAAGACATGTCTTAATCCCCCGTTAAACCAACATTTCAAGTGGAAACTGAATGTTGTGGGAATAGTTTTGGATTTAGACAGCACAAAACAGCATTAAGTATTTTTTGTACAGTACATTCAAGACAGTTTCAAGTCAAAGAGGTGTTTGGAAGGACAAAAAAGAAAAATGCAAAGATGCAATCTAAAAATTATTCCATAAACGAAATTTTGAAAAAACACGGAGCACATGCACCTTGACTATAAGAAAGGAAGAGGTTTAAAAATGGTTAAAAAGAGGCACAGATTTAAATACTGATTAAAAAATAAAAATGTAAATGCATCATATTACAGTTGTGATGGTGCAATTATCCCTTGATTATGCAGCTATGCAACTATATCACCTACAGTATAACTACAACAGTTATAAACAGAATACAGCCTAGTAAATATTGGAAATAGAGCTGAAGACAATGTGTTTAACAGGTGTTTTATAAATATTGAACCTAGCCACAAGGATTTCACAGAATGCATTTTACAAAAACTTAACTGTGAGCACATTACATATATACTACACTGATGTAAGTAGCACACCCCAAATATTATTGCCAGATTAGGGTGCAGCTTAAGTTGTGGTGCTTTTCCTTACCTGAAGTTTTTAGAGAAACTTCGGTTTGCAGTCCTCACACATGAGAGTGTTGCCCTTACTTGCAGATTGCAATATGCTGCCACATAATCAGCCCTCCCCTTCAAATATATTCACTTGCACTCACACGCTCACACTCACACACCCTCACACACACACAGCATGACTGAAGAGCTTATAAAGTTTATTGAGTTCTAGAATAGATTAGGGATACTTTGAACCTGGTACCTGTGTCATCAAACTAAGCTGTGTGTGGGGGAAAGACGTTTAAAATTACATGGCTGATAGAAAATGAAATTACCCTCATACATAATAAAAACTTTTTATAAACACTGTCAATTTAGAACCAAAACTTCATCAACCCACAACTGATATAATTGTTAAACTTGTTTGCAGCTTCTATGGACCTGAATAATCATGAGCACTTGCAAGGCTTATGTTAAGCTCTCAAAACTAAAAGTTATCTGTTGTTCCAGATTTTCTGCTTCAAGTTCCACCTGCTTTAGAATGATCTAAGTTCATAATTTAAACAAATGCAAATAACCTTGAGTCTTAAAAGACCTTCACAAGGCCATCTGTAAGTACACCGTGCCAGAGATGAAATGGCTTTGAATATCTTGAAAGGAGCCAGATGTTTCTGCAGGAGAAAACTGCTGATTGATTGAACTTGGTCTCAAAGCACCAAACACCTAACGGTCATATACGGTACAGCAGGCGAGTCTTATGGCTTTAAAATATTAAACTGCACACTACGATACCCTAGACAACTCAATAACCCAAATACTTCTGCTTGCAGTTTTATTATCTAATATTTTTAATCAGGAATGTTAATGAAATGAAATTAATCAACACAAAGAGATTGAAAATGTTTATTTAATAAAACATTTTCACATTCGTTATACATTTTTTTGGGACAAATACACCAGCATGGAAAACCAGAGCAAAATAAGACTATCCCCGAACAATTCTGAAGGTAATATCGAGTGATGCAAACAGATAATATACAAGTAATAAACATAATAAACATACTTTACATGTTAAAGCAGTATCATTCAGTACAGGCTGTTCATGCAAAACATTTGTCATTACATAGTCAAGTGAGACCTATAAGTTCTTCCAGCTTGGCTCTTAATGGAGGCTGATAAATGTTGGTTTGAGTGAGAGAAGTACTTGAAAGTCACTGTAATACCACAGCTTGCCCTGAAGAGGGTGTTACAGTTCTACAACAGGCTAACAAACTCCTCGTTTGGAATTTTCCTCCAAGGGCTGCTTGAGCCAGACGTCAAGTTATCTTCATTAGAGGTTAAAAGCTGTGAATATAACACATAAGAATGTGCAAGGTGGAAACTAGGTGCATAGGCAATATAATAAAGAGTAGCAAAAAAAAAGAAAAAGAAAATGCTGGAATCTAACTTAATTAAATAGCCTCATTCTAGATTAGTTATAAATGAATATAAGAAAAAAGTTTTTCATGTTAACAAACAGGCCCAATACTGCTGCTCACCTTTCTGGTTAATTACGAAACAAACCAATGAAGAACGAGCAGATGCCCTGCAACGACCTCCAGCAATTCTGCCGAGCCATTCTTTTAGCGTTGCTCTCAACAGGAGGTGTTGTTGGTGGTGGTTGAGTACTAGTTTCCTGAGTGGTCGTTTCTTTTTGTGGCTCTCGAATAGATTTTGTGTCAGCTTGTCTTGTTGGTCTAGGCCGACGTTGAGGTCTTGCTACTTTCCTAGAAGAAGCCTCTGCTCGTGACTGGGAGAATGAAGATGATGAGAAGACCATCTGAGAGTCATCAGTTGCCTTCCTGCACATGTGAGGTTTAATCTGTCTTGGTGCCTGGCAGGCATTGTCCAGCTTTCTCAGGTTCCACATCATCTGCACGAAATAGTGTCGAGGATTTTTGTTGTAAGGGGTGCAGGTCTGAGGCTTGCCCATGTAGTCACACCAGTAAGAGCGCTTGTTCCTCTGGCATGCCAGTCTCAGCCTCGTGAATTCCCCTTGACCGGTGACAATCATGGTGCATGAGTCTTTAGCCTTGGTGTTGAATTTGATAGGTGGATCCCAGATGCTTTGACCCCTTTCAGTCTGAGCCTCAGCTGGCCAGAGGCAGCAGGCGAGCAGCAGAGCAGCGGTCTGGGCCCACATGGTTTCCAATGGGTGCTAAATGTGAAACTACTGGAAATGAGCGTCCCTCCTGCTTTTTATTGGCCAAGCAAAGAAGGAATTCGGGTTCCAAAAAACCCCCAGTAGACTAAAAGAGGCCAGCTCCATGGGAGGAGGAGAGTGGCCTCACCAGTTACAGCTGCCAGAAAAAGGAAAGCGCTACGTGCAAAACAATGTTGACACATGTAGGTGTTATGTTAAAAAAAAAACAGTACATCCTCTCATGCATGTAACCACTTCTCAGTCATGTTAAATTTACCTCATGGAAAAACATCTTAGTTTCACTTGTTCTTATTAGTTCTTTGCAGAATGCAGACTTAAAATGTCTTGCTTGCTGTAGAAAACAGTAAGAGCTCTTAACGATGTAGTGCAACCTATTATTTCCCTAAAAGATCTAAAGTATAAAGAGAAGTATGAGAAGCCACTCACTGGTCATAAAGTGTATTATGAGTGACTTTAACAGGCTTTATTTTCAGGGTCCATCTGTATCTGCACTGAGAGTTTTGTCAGTGATAGAAGAACGAGACATGGTACTCAACGAATCTATACAGGCAGTATAACTTCCAGGGTTTTAGTGTTTTGGGGCTAAGAAACAATATATCATTGATCTGCCTTTAGACCACAATTTTAGAATAGCTAAAAATTGTATTCAGTTGTGAATTTTCCATCAGTAATTTGTCTCAGTTTCTAGATACACAGTGAGTTGAAGCTCTTCAGCCTGCAGTGCCGGTTGGTGCCAAATACAATATTAGCAGAGTTTCTTCTTAAAATATTCACTACCCTTCCCTGTGAATGTTTCCATTTCCCTGAAATATTACACACTTGTAAAAGCATAATATGTGGGCTGCCCACTGTGCATAATGAAAGTGATCAGAGCTCAATTTTGTCCTCTAAAGGCTAAAGTATGGTGGCCAGGGAGCTCACTACACTCTAAGAAAAAGGAAACATCATTATTTTTTTTTCATTAAATGTGCAAAAAAAACAAAACATAACCAAATAAACAAAATCTATTTATTTAGGAAATGGAGTAACACCTGCAAATTACATGTGGCAGAGCGATACTCGTCAGTGGTGCTGCAAACAATGAAAAAATGCCTTTTGTGTTTCCTGAAAAATTTTCCATTGTGTTCTTTATAGTTGCGCTGTGTATATTTTAACACAATGTCTGAAGTATTCTCCCCGGCACAGCGTTTGATCTGATGTAAACACATTGAAGAGGGTTCCTCTGAGCCGCTGCTTCTGTTTTTGTGTAGTTTTGTGCTCATCTCTCTCTACACAAGCCTTTTTAGAAGTAGGGCTGCTATGCGGTTGTAGTGGCGGTGGTTATTCATATACCGAACTATTTGATGTCTCAGAAAACCTCCAACCAGAGGAACAAACAAATGCTTATGGAAGATGATAACCTCTTATAGAAATAGCTGACCAGTAACATAACAGTGGCAGCACCACATAAGAATGTGCACTCTTGCGTTAAACTGTTTTCCTTTTTACGTTTTTTTCCTTGTTTGTTAGAAAACCAAATAAAGAAAAAAAAATGAAATTGTTGTGAACTATATTTGCCCATTT
This sequence comes from Oreochromis aureus, assembly GCF_013358895.1. Lineage (NCBI taxonomy): Eukaryota > Metazoa > Chordata > Actinopteri > Cichliformes > Cichlidae > Oreochromis > Oreochromis aureus. Next base: position 24,266,543 of record NC_052943.1, on the reverse strand, counting down.
AAAACATGTTAAACCAAACTGTATGGCTCATTCAAAACACAGACCACAAAAGAAAAATGTCACTGAAATGCAAACTTTGGATTTTAAAACTTTATTCACAATTTATACACTTTCTTTCCATCACATCATATAAACCTACTCTTCAGTGGCTCCATCAGTGCCCAACTTTGGAGCATCACAGTTCAAACCAGTTACCGCTGTATCTGATCCATCCAGGGTTAGCATACAGGATATCTAGTGTAAGCACTTAGTAAATTCAAACATTTTTCTCTCACATCCAAACTTTCGCAGAAACCCAATGATAGTCCTGTGAGCACACGGATACTTCAAAAATGTCCATTTTAACAAGAAATGTGTCTCAAAATAAAAAAGAATATCAGTGACTCAGTAGAAGCCAGTCTGTGTTTAAAGTTCAATATAATTCAGAAACTTCATCTTGATGCTGGGAGTTTCCTACACTGCAAATATTCTATTACTACATCATAATTTAGGTTTATCTATACAGAGTATTTCTTTTCTCATCATCACTTAGCCCTGGTTTACAATGACAGAGCTATGGAAATAAAAATATTGAAATAAGATAAATAAACTGGATATTTCATTCCTATTTCTGACGCTAAATCATTGATGCCAATGTTAGAGACAAATATACTTATCATAATAACTTTTATTTACCCCTAAATTAGTGATTGTGTGGTACTTTAAAGAACAACTGTGCTATGTTAACAAAAATATATGTTTCAGTGTTAAGATGGACATTTTTTCCACAGTGTGCATCAACACCATGCTGTGCAAAACATGAAGCATGCTTATTTTTCTACTCTTGATTGATAGCACTCACTATTCCCAATCATGGATTGTCTAATTTTTTTCGCCATCATTACTCTGCTAACAGCAGCTGCAAATCTAACCTGTAAACATAAGGGCAAAGAGAGTGGGACAACTGGATGTGTTTGCCCGTTGCGTTACACATAGATTTCAGCATATTTCTCAACTTCCATATCAAGCAATGTGAAATAAAAAGAAAATAGCTCTTGAATACATTCACTTTTTTCATAGCTTTTAAATGTATCCATAGCTACTGTGGGTTTATATAAAGCAGAGGAACAAAATAAGCACATAGTTGATAGACCCCTAAAGACCTGAGAGCTACAGTTTTAAAAAAAAGAAAGAAAAAAAGAAAGATTTGGCTTGAGAATTATTCTCCACTGTAAAAGTATCACCACTATGAAAAAACAAATCATAATAAAAATATTATGTTAGTGAACTCAACAAACCTTGTGACAAGGACTCAATCTGTCACACAGGGAACCTAAAAGCCAGACATTTGTCTGTTTGTGTTTTGAATTTAGTATATGATTTAAAGGGAAAATCCACCTAAAAAAAGCTTACACTGTTGAAAAAACTGGTGTGGTTTTGTTTTGTGGTGTTACAGGTCTGTCCACATCAGTAGCATGCTATTTGGGGGTGAGACTTCCTCAAGGTTCTTGTATACCTGAGATATCCAGAAATGATTATCAAAACAAGGGCAGAGGAGGTGGGGGGTTAGCCCCAACATTTCTGCCCCCATAGTACCATTAAAAACCAGCTTACCTAATTTATGACGTTTCATTGACACATCAGGAAACATTTAAAACCTAAAAGATAAAAAATTGGAATCTAATAGTTTAAAACGTATTCAGAATTTGAATTGGAGCAATCTTATTCCCAGGGCATCAAATACAGTCATTTTGTCTGAGATGCACATTTTGAATGTAGGACGTTAGTACTGAGACGCACCAGCTAATAGTGAGATAAGTGTTGCTATATGGACTCTTAATTACAAGAGTCCGATTACTATCATTTTTCAAGTTGCAGCGTTGTTGAGGGGAATATTTTAATCAAAACGGCCATCTTTTCCTAAAAATAACCAGCTAGTTCTCGTGCATAAACCCGACCAAGCACCCAGTGAAGGTGAACGTAAAATGACAACAAAATGGACATGAAACACAAACACTGAAAAACCTGTACTTTACATCATCACCACCTTGCCTCCCACATAAGATTAATATCCTTGTTTCTCACTGTCAAATATTACAGCCAGTGCATCTCCATATTAACACCACAGAACACCTCGCACGGATCAAACAGGCCAGCAGCCACAGACAGAATGTCTGTGTTTGACACCCTGGGATGATAATGCATGAGCAAAACATACTACGGACATCATCGTCACAGTAGAAAGCATTACAGAATCAATTTGTTACATTTCATTTCATCTTTTTGAAATAAAGTAATTTTACATCCCTACTGGATACAAATGACTTGTTTAAAAGGCATTCTGGAAAAATGTAGGGAATTGCCACCTGTAGATGTGGATGACACAGGGTAATGGAAGATAGGTATTCTAGGAAAAAGAGCACAGTTTGGATCTTTACCACAAAAATAACTCCCAGATTGTTGATTTTCAGCAGTGTAAGATTAGCTGATGGCAGATTTCCTCTTTTAAAAAGTAGCAGCTCTCAAACTCCATACAAAGGCAACCAGTCTTTTGTAATGCGCATCAAACCAGCGAAGATAAACGTTCCTGTGATATTGTAAACATTTTAAAGAGACTATTTTTTTGTAGAATACCCCCTAACCTCTATTTTACCACTTTACTCAAATTCTCAATCATGAAGATACCACAGATCCACCACTTCACACATGCTGCACTTAAAAAAGTATGTGTACTATTCAACACTTTTTAACAGGCTGTTGTGGTTAATTTGCATTCATCTCAGATGTAATGACACACTGCCACTAGTTTGAGTTGAAAGTGTCACATCCCTTTTTAAATGCAGGAAGCAGGAGAAGGAAAAATAAAGAGTCCTCTGCTTGCAGTTACCTTCGTCTGACCTTCCAGCTTTTGTTTTCGTAAGCACAAAGAAGCACATTAAAATGAACAAGCATCACAGTTAATGTCATGTCCTGCCACTGAATGTTTTTCTGCTTTGTTTCATATCTGAACAAATGTAAACGCAGACAAAGCAGTCCTTTACAAAAAATGCAGAACAAGCCTGGCTCAGATTGATGCTGAGGGGAGAAGAATTTGATATCCTGCAGGCTGTAACCGTACTGAAGGCCGAGCAGGTTCGGTTCATCGCTGAAGATAACGCCTGCAGGACATGGGTTCTTTTGTTGTGAGGAAACCAGCTTACACTGAGCCTCATCTGGTCCAAGGATTTAGGAAATTAAAAGCTTAAAAACAGAGGAGAAAAGAACATGCTCTAGTTAGTCAACCCCCAAAAAACACCTGGTGGATGTGACGCTTGATAAAGTTAGTTCATAAAGCATGTAGACACAATCACGTTTTGCACATGTTACTATAATGTACTTTACTGTACTGAAACATGTTTAAGAAAGTATTTCAAAAGGTATTCAGACATACAGACACAGATCAGATCCCAGGTATAAGCCTATTTTTAAATCTTTAAGTAGGGTTAAGATATATGCCCAAACTGTGTGAAAGAACAAGCAGTTCTCTGGTCAAGGAGATGACTGAAAATCACTCTAACAGAGCTTCAGTTGTCCTCTGCACAGATGGACGACACCTCAGATAAAAGTACAACCTCTTATTTATCAGGTTTTTATGGTAGGGCAGGTGTAAGAAAACTCCTTTGAGAGTGAGATCCTGGATTATCTGGGCAGAACTCCAAGGATGATATTAGTTGTAGGTGTCAGGGTCAAGTAGTTGACTGTTTGGTCAGAGTGGACTAGAAACTAATCAATAGAATGTCAAAGAAGCTGCCAAATGCAACTTGCCTAACAACAAATTCTAAGAATACTGTGAGTACTGTAGTAGTGAGTACTGGCATTTGTCCAGATTTGGAGCTGAGCAAAGTGCTACCTTACAGAAAAACAGATCTGAGGCAATATAGATTTTGTTCACATAATTCTGCAGAAACACCAAATTGGGTCTTTGTCTTTATCATTAAACGTCCATCCTCATTTATGTAGCCTAATGAGCAGGGTGGCTATCAACCTGCAGCTTTAGCGTCATTGTCAGGGTTTCCTTTAGAACAATTTGCAATCCCAGCAGTAGTAGTGCAATCTGACCAGACTGCTACCACTGCATTGCCAGCTCATTTTTGCTGCTTTCAAGACATCAACTTCAAGTACTAATAGTTCAGTTGATACCTAATATATCCCACCTTTTGACAGATGCCACTGTGATGATAAGTGGTTTAAATCTTATGGATGATTGGTGCACATTCTTCTCAACCACTGTCCTTTTTAAAATGATAATTCTTTTTAAAGTGTAAAGAAGCTACACAGATTCATTGCACCACATAGCACAAATCAACATTTTAAAAATAAATAAATAAATGAGATGTAAACATTACCCAGGCCCAAAAGAATTTGTTATCTTGATAGTGGTGAGCTGCCAAGTTGCTATAACTACTCATTTTGCAAACTTTCCCACTTCCTTTGGGGAAGATTGGATTTGCAGAGTGTAAGCTGCTTGTTAAATTGTCACTTTAACAGCAACAGTACTGAACTATTTTATTACCAACTATTGATCCGGGAATCGAAACTCATTCTGCTGATAAAGCCGCTGTGGATTCAATTTAAAATGTAAAAATGGTAAAAAGGCAAACCTACTATGACGTATTTCAGTTCCAGTTTTCGAGGGCACTGGGAAGACAAATGTTAGAGAAAAAAAATTAAGATTTTGTTTTTGTTTTTTTAAAAAATGAAGTAAATAATTTAAAACATACTGCATTTCTTGAATGAGATTTATGGAGCTTTGGCTGCTTTGTGAAGCAAAAGACATAAGAAAACAGTCTGTCATACTCCAGAGAATATTTTTAAAGACTACACCGTGCCTTTTGTGGATACAATAATCGCATGAAACCTGCTTTCCACTGAGATTAAAGCATTTTCCCTGTTGTTGAATTTAAAATGATTCTGGAGAAAATTTGATATTTAATGAACTGCAACTCAACTGCAAGATATCATGATCATGCACCAAATTTAAAATGAGAATAAAAGCAGGTCCTTTTTATCTCTGCAACTGTGAGAACAATATTTAAAAAATAGGAATATTTATTTCAAAATAAAGAAAGCCTGCAGGTGTTGAAAAAAAAGTTTTTTCTCAAAAATAAAATAAAACTGAATAAATTAAGAAAATAACAATTAATTGTGCAATTCATTACACCTAGGACTTTAACTGCCACAGTCTTACCAGCAGCTTATGGTCATGTTAGCCATTACCCAGCTGGCAGTTTACATCACTGTAAAAACTGCATCAGCTAGTTTTCAACTATTACAGCTTTTCTCTGTATTTGTTCTGCTTTTCCATGACACAAGTACTCAATTAGGACCAATTCAGTACAATACAGTCCAAAAAAACCAACACTGCCATTACAAAGTGTGTAGATGTAACACTGTAAAAAAGTGCAGCTTGCAGCAGTGTGAGGTGATGATGGCATAGTAGAATGCACAGAATTTCAAAGTGATCTTATTATTTTGTAAGTCCCATTAAGAAACCCAAGGAGACTAAAATATTTGGAGAAAAGCACATTATATCCACTAAAAACGCAACCTCTTTATCAGAGAAGTGCAGGTGTTACCACTGCTTTGTTGTATTCAAGCGTCTCAGTCTCAGGAACTTAAAAGCTAAGTGACTGAATTCACGGTTTGTAATTGTGACACATTTAACATTTTCTCTGAAATAGGCGTAAATGCAGCATTTGTCAAAAACAAAAAAGAATTTAGAAGCGACAGAGAACAAACACAGCACACTGACTAAGCAAGCAGTCACACTGAATAAAGACGTTAATGATTCCAAAATTAGTCATTCTCACCATGATGGTTCTTCAGTGAGCAGAAATGCACTAAAACAAGCTGTAAAGAGGTGTTACAGTAAGAGAATTAGGTCAGGGTACAAATACAAAAACATGAGACCAAAAACAGAGGAGAGAGCACGATGGCACAGTTACTGCAGACAGAACGTCAGGATAAGATGGCAGCTGTGAGAAGGAAAGATGTAAGACTGAAAAGAAGGAGGATTAATTAAAATCATGTTAGAGAAACAGATGTCTGATTCATTAGCTTTGCAGTACCTTTCAGGAGCCAGAACAAGAGGCGGCTCTGTCACCAGTCGATGTGCCTCGGAGGAGCCGAGGCCCGCGGGAACCTGTTCATAGTATCATAGGTAGGGATGCTACCAGCACAAGAACACACAACATGCACAAAAGGAGACAACGTTAACAGCTAAAATTCAACAAATCCATCGTCGTTTTGTAAAGCCGCCGGTTTCTTCTCTTCATTTATTTGAAATGGAAGAGGAGAAAAGACAAGCGGCTCACGAGGCAGAGAGCAAAACAGCTGCATCGATATCCATTCAGTTAAACTGTACGGCCAATTAAAGAGGCATTAAGTACATTTATGACTGCCAATAAGAAATATAGTAGTATTTCATGAGGCTGTTGCCATTGTTATTGATAATACATTTAGATTACCAAAAACTGATGCAAAAATCTTTCCATCTCCTGGACAGTTCTAAACAGCAGAGAAAGGTCATCACAGGTTGTAGATTACTTACTGCCCCTTTATTTTTTAGAGAGCTTTGGCTAGGTCTTGGACTTTTAACTGGATACATAAAGGAAAATGCAGGTTTCATTCCATCTCATATTTGTATTTAAAAGAAATATGAAACGCATCTCATATGAAATGTAGGACAGTGAGGAAAACTGCACAAGCAAAGACCATCTTGAGACTGGACTCATCTGTAATTTAGCTGTTTTGCTCTCTGCCTATAGCTCCTGTTAAGGTCGGCTGCTTGGCCAAACTCATCCCCGTCCAAATGCAACTTAAAAATACATAACATGCAATTAGATGTTTTGTTAGTTTAAGGGAAAACAAATAAAAGGAGCATTTCCAGCATCACACAAAAGCTTGACATGCTTGCCTCTCTCTGAACATAATGATCAGGTGTACATTCATCGGACTTTGGCTGACTCTAAACGAGAGGAAAGAGGAAGATTCTTCACTCCACAAGAACGTCCCAGTGTGCACAGAGAGCATGCCTAGTTAGTAACATATTCCTCAAAAAACACAAAGTAAAAAACTGGCAAATTGAGAAAGTGAAAAGCAATCGCAGCAGTTCCTAACTAAACATGTAACTAAAAACATTAAAGGTGGAGGAAGAAGAAAAACTACATCAACCAACCACAACACTTTAGTATCTTAATAAATAATACTATGTAAAGCACTTGAATACTCCTCCACCTCCACCTCCAACACTGGTTGTTTTGCATAATAGGTGAGCATTAGAGGTCCTGGTAATTTGATTTTTTTCATCTTACACAAAACCAGGCTATACATTTTCCTTTACTTCCAGCCTTTAAGGTAAACTAGTACCTCTTGCATTGCTCAGTGCTTGCACAGAAGTCATGGTGCTACCATCCTGGTCTCCTCTAATCCTACAGAATCTAGATACTGCAATAAATCACACAATTTGCTGATAATACTCTGCTGGCCTTTTTAAGTTTTTAAGTTTTTTGCTGCCTTTACTTTTCAGCTTTCATATTATTTTAATTTTATGACCTCCAGATATTCAATATGTCTACACATGTACATGCAATGAATCAGCTCCCCTGCAGTCTTGCACTATGCCAGGCCAAGCTCCTCGGGCATGCTTCCACCTCCACCATCACATGCAGTTAACAGGATTAATGTAATGTTTACCTTGTCATCACAGGATTAGGAATACCTTGTAAGCGCTCACTATGATAACCATTATTACCAATTTCCATACTGAAAACAAAATATTGTAAAAAAAAACAAAAACAAAAAAAGAGCAATGAAAAATGTAATGTAATACGCCATGCTGAAATGCTTGCATACAAATGCTTTTTTTTTTTGAGAAGCTAAACTTTTCAAGGATGTTAGGAAGTACACATATTTGGAGTAGAAACCATGTTGTTGTTATTTACACCATAACTTAGAAAAACAGGTGGACTTGTAAGGTAATGATTGCAAGAGCCCTTCGTGAAAGGTAAGGGGCACTTTTAAAAAGGTAGCACACGACAAGAAGCCACACCATCCACCCATAAGAGCAATTCCAAGCTTAGAAATGCAAACCAGCACCAAGAATTTAGTAAACAGTTCTATGTACAAGAATCAGAGAAAAGCACAGAGTGAGAGACGTTGAAAAGGAGAGGGAGGTGGATAAAATGTCTTACGTTTTCATGGGAATTGTCTCAGTGCTATAAAGATACACACAAAAGAAAAAAAAAACAGCAACATAATGTCATTAAGTTGGTAAAGGAAATGCACCAGATAGTTTCTTGTAATCAGTCAGATTACAAGGTAAGAGACGCCATTGATCATCCGAGACGTTATAGAAAAAACTACTGTATGACTGCAGAGTCAAAGAACGTTAAAAAAAATGTGTGTAAAGAAGAAAAATAAACAAACAGATGTGCCAATGCTTCTTTTTAAAGTGCCAAGTGCTTGATAGAGAGTGATGGGAAAAAAATGAAAGTTTAAATAAGGGATGTGGGAAATGGAAATAGTAGAAATGGTTATCACAAAGTGAAATGCCAAGTCCCAGAAACAGAGGAACTACAGAGAGGAGAAAAGGGAGGAAAAGAAAATCAACTGTAAACTTGTAGAGCCAACGTGACAAACAAGACCCATAAAAAGTTCATTTGACTGCAACAAACCCCAAAAATTCAGCTAAAATATTAATATAAAAAAATAAAAACTTGATTCCTTCATATGATTTGCAGCTCAACATGCACAAAGCAGACAGAAAAGACAGAATAGAAGTAACAGAAGGATGTCCTGCAACCGTTATCAGAATGTGACATATCTCCTACAAAGATTATAAACTGTCTTACAGTATGTGGACATTCACAGGCCAGTGTATATGTACTTAACTTTACAGTGACTAGATGTTTAATATGAAAACTATAAATACATTTAAGGAAAAAGTAGAAGAGCATGTACAAATACTCACTCATCGTAAACATCCTCTGTGTCCATCCTGCGGTAGTACTTGGCCAGTTTTACTGCTAGAATAATGCTCGGGAGCAGGAGGAGAGTGCTGCAGCCCAGGCCCATCCAGAAAGTGTTCTGTTGGAAAGGCAAGTACTTAGGGTGGAAATGATAACCCATCAGGATATAAATTCATAATTATTTTAGCCATCTGTTATTATTGAGGAAAAATTTCATGCAAAAGTTCAGGCTATGCAAGTAATATAAAATATGTCTTGCCTCAGGACATTATATAAATCAAATGAATAATAGATTAAGCTAGACAGTAGTCGTTCCAGTTAGAGCCATTTAAAACTGTCACACTTTTGCTATGCCCATAAATTTTATATTTTATCATCATTTACTCCATCACAACAGTACTGGATGTGACTTTTACAGTGGGAGTCAAGGTTCTTTACCCAGTTATAAAGTTTTTTTTAACCCAAATAAAATCTGTTACAAGTCTGTTTAAACAGGGTCTGTCTTCCTGTATTTCTAATATTGTTACCATAGAGTCAACCACGAAACTGCAAGCCATGATTTCTGCCGTGTCCACCACGTTGCTGAAGGGCTTGCACGGTGCAACCTCCATGGCCAGCTACAGAGGATATAAACAGGAAATGTCAACGCATAACAGATTCAGTAACACTGTACAATTACTCCGCACGTTAAAGTCTGTCCTGGAGATGTAAACGATTGCACAACGTCTCCCTGCAGTGTTCTTGGCAAACAAAAAGAGACTTCTGAGATCAAGCTTCATGATTCAAGCATCTTGTTTTTTTACTCTCATCTGAATTCCTTTAGTTAACTAAAGCAGAAACCAACATGCCACAGAGCAAATTCCTCAAATTTATAGAGGTCGTAACTGTTATATTTGACTTCTCTGTATACACTCCAAAACCTTTATGCAACATGCAAAGTTTTGCAATGCAATGCAACATTCGCTTCAGGCTAAATTAACACTGTGAAAAATAGACCCACACTTTCAAAGTGTTAACAAATTATGATTCAGGGAGACAGAATGTTCACATTCCAGCAAGTGAAGTATGGTGTTATTGAGAATTATTCTTTAATTCCTTCGGAATTTTATTCTTTGTAGTTTGAAACATTTCACTGGAAGACTTGGAATCGATTCCTATAGAATCAATGTGAGTCGACAATATAGTCTCAATGTAGATGATTCAAGTAAAAGTCAGATTTAAATCCGATTGGACTACTATAGAGTCTGAGACCTAGAATGTCCTGTGTGTCCAGCTCTCTAGTGTCGTAGTATTGAACTTTGCCTGGGAAAACCAAGATTTAACCTGAGCTTTACATCATTCCTGAAGCCAGACACAGAATGAGCCATGTATTAAATATCGGATATGATAAATTTGATAAATATCATATCCGTTGATGGACGTTTTCATTGTTTGTGGAACTGCCCCCATGTCCAGCAGTTTTGGATTTTTGAAGTGCGATCCAAATCTTGGTGCAGGGACTAAATGATGAGTAACAGGTTGATATTCGCTAAAAAACACAAACAAGCTTTTTTGCACATTTTGTGGCACAGTTAGAAATGTATCTTGGTCTGGTGGGTCACTGATAAAGCTCCTATTTAATCAGCAAGTCATTCAGTTTGAAGCCTTTTCTATAGCTTCAAAGATAAACTCCATATTCTGCTAGATTCTTGATCAATTGGGCATCACTCAGTCTCATGGGCTTATGGATCTGGCCTATAAAGGATGTGGAGCCATAGCTTGATATCTCTACCTAAAATATGTGTTATGATGTCTTCCTGGACTAATATAATTATTTTTTCATTTTATTTGTTTACTTTTCATTTACCTACCCCCCCAAAAAACCCCAGACCCAGTCAGATCCATTTATTTTTTTTGTACTCTGTTGTTATTGCTGTGTTTTGTGTGGAAAATGTAATTTTGTTTCCCCTTCTTAGAAAAAACAACAAATTAGCACACCAAGACTTACAGATGTTTTCATCCATTCAATGTATTGATGAAAGTAGCCAATAATGGTGGCGGTGTACTTTCTGGATTCCTGAGGAAGATTAGGACACAATGTAAGTACAGCATTTTATACAAATCATGTATAAAAGCAAAGAAAAATAATTCAGCAGTTACCCGATTTATCAAATGCGTAGCGTTCTGCGAGATGAGGAACTGCGCAGCTTTGATGGCATCAAGAACAGCTAAGATTTTGTTCTACGGAGAAGAAACAATGGCTTTCGTTTAGATGATGATGATTAAATTATTTCTGACCTACACTCAAGGACTATTTTACTTACAGGAAGATCAGAGGCTGTTCTCTCCAGGAACCTCATACTCTGGTTCAGCGCACTCTGTAGACCAAAAAAGTATAAAGGTCAAAGTTCAGAGGTTAATGATATCCGTTCAAAAATATGCCAGTGAAACAGAAATGGAGACCAGAATCGACTGACACTTGATGAATAACACATTTGCATGCTAAAGAGTTCTGTTCCAAATAAATATCCACAATGAAAAGAAAAACATGATGCAGCTAGCTTCAAAGTCAAATTAATTGTAACATATGCAACAACTAACCAGTCTTTCCTCTGCTTCCACTAGTGACTAAGTAGATAGAGTAGCTACACAACATTTCTTTTCTTTAAGTGGATATTTCTGACATTTTAGCACAAAACTCTTCACGTACAACACCAGAGCATAATGTAAATTTAATAAAAACACACAATGCAGCCTAAAATTGGAATATTTCCCCTCTTTTAAAAAAAACAAAATCCCTCTAAATGATGTCAGTGTTTGTTAATGTTCCACATAACGAATGGGGACGCTTATTACACAAGATGAACGCATTTCTGCTTACCCTTGCTCTAACATACTTCTTGAAGTTGAAAGAGGAAAAAGAACAACATAAAAAAAGCAGCTGTAAAAATCTGTGTTGAAGAATATCACTGCTCGTCTGAACTGCTTGTAGCTGTAAATAATTGCTGTTATTCAGAAGAATGGCATCGGCTTTGACAGGGGAAATAAAACTGAATATTTAATTTGTTTGTCACAGTCATGATGTCTTAGATGACACATGCCTGAGGGTCAGAATTCCCCATTTAAATTATATTAAATGAATCATATAAATGTCTTATCTCTGTCAAGGTTTATGTAATTCTCTGAAATATATATTTGCAAATGTTAAGAAAATACTCCTACTTGGTAGCTTTGAGTTTGGGACATCTAGCTGACATCTAGCATATATAATGATATTGTGGATTTGTTTTATTATATATAATAAAACAAATCCACAGGGCTCATGTCTTTTAGCTCTGTTGTGGTCTCTTCCAAATAAAATATGTGGCTCAACCAGCCACTAGTTGCTTATGTCTCTGTATTTGGCACCAGGCAAAGTGTTATGTTAGGCCTCAGTAACACAGGCCTAGAGACCAGTTGGCGATCCCCAGTTGGACTGAGTGGTCGTGGAGATTACTGTATGAAATGGGTTGTAAAAAGGGTGCTGCAACAAAATCCTCCCTGTAAAAGGACTGATTCTTATATAGTGCTTTTCTACTCTCCTGGAGTACTCAAAGTGCTCTATACAACATGGTGCATTCACCCAATCACTGTCTTCTAAGTTTCTTAGTGCGAACATATCAGAGAGCAATTTGGGGTTAGTATCTTGCCCAAGGATACTTGGCATGCAGACTGGAGGAGCCAGGGATCGAACCACTAACCTTCTGATCAGTAGATGACCTGCTCTACCTCAGTGATAGGTTGTGATAGGTTTCATCACTAGCAGTCCATGGTACTTTGCATGGAGGACACTAAATGGTCCGCAGACACTCATGAGGCTAACCACTAAAAGGTAATGAAACTTGAAAAAGTGTGGCACAAATTGTAAATGTTGACTGTCTGCCTATCTTCGAAACCAAAATGTTTCAAAAGGCACGACTTTTACTTTGAAAGCAAATGGTCCCTGCTACCACTTTGCATGGCACTCTTCAGTTTCACTACTGCTTGGCAACTAGTTGATGAGTGTTTGCAGACAAGTTGGCATCTTCAATGAAAACTACTGGTGACTGTGGTAATATGCCAGTGACCAAGCCTATCACAAAGACCGTTTTGGTGCAGCACCATATACCTCTTCGTGACCCATTTCACCAAGCGACTGCCAGCGAACTCCAGCAACAATTCACCAACTGGCTGGGAAATCGACATTTTTTCTTACCGACCAGTAGTTACCAACCAGTATACAGTTGGTTGGGAACTACTAGGGCCTCAGGTTTAAAAAGCCTAAAATCAACTACCCGCTGAGGTGGGAAAAGTAAAGACAGTGGACCAAAAGATTTTGAATATTCTTTAGAGCTTAAGAGAACTGAATTTTTTGTTTATAATCATAAACTGTACATATCTATCTATCTATCTCTCTAGATCTATCTATCTATATGTAAAGGATGTTGCCACCATAATGACACCCAGTTTTTTGTCAAGTCCCAATTTGAAACCTTGAGTTGAGCGTTTTTGCAGTTCCCTCATATGTTACCAACTTGCAAATCATAAGCCAGCTAAACATACAAATTGACCATTTTTGCTCTAAATGTGACCTGAAATATTAAAATGATGCAAAAATGTTTTATTTAGATCCAAAATTAAGTGAAAAGTAGTAATTTCCTCATGTTTTATTCAATAATTATTTTATAAAATATATTCTAGATTTTCTTTCTAAATCTGTCAAATCGGTCAAAGCTTAGATTCAGGAAATTCTAGCATCAAATAAAATCTTCAGAGTAGATGCCAGTGACCCTCAAAAAAGAAAACCCTAGTCTTGAACTCATTTTTTGTTGATTTTTAAAAAAAAATATATCTTATTCCGCTTCTTTTCCCATCCTCTTAATTAATTCATTTTTCTTCATTTGTTTTAAGTTTGGCCACTGCTTAGTTAAAATGAAGATTAGCGTGTAATATTTACTAACTAAAACTAACTTAAATAAACACACACAAATAAATGCATCTAATACATACTTTTATCACTTCTATAATTCACCTGAAAGTCATATCAATTCCTGTCTGAAGGGAGGGGGAGACAAACAACCATGACAACTGAATACACCAAATTAATGCAAATTAAATCAGCCACCACTGGTACATAGTTTTGAAATGATGTAGGAAGAATCTTTCCTCAAAGAGAATAACTAAATGAATCTAACCTAAGCAGAAAACAGAAATAGCTATCTCAATATTAAACAGAGAAACACAGTAGGGCATTACCATGGATTGCTCCATTGGGACGATCTGTTGCCTGTGGATCTGCCGCAGAGTGCCAACGTGGCCTTTCAGAGCAGACTGCAGAGGACTTTTGGGCTGAAATGCACAAACAACCACACAATTTTGAAATATATTAAGATAAATATATCAAAGCACATATATTATACATTCTTAATTTTTTCCTTGCCTTTTATATAACAATACATTACAATACAGTTCTCTATCCCTTTCATCCAGTAGACAGTGGTGTCAGGAGAGGAATCAAATTATTGAATTTACGGAACAGCTGGGTTTACTTCAGAACAACAAACTTATGGGACCTTTAGATTAAAATCTCTTTAAAAGCCCCTTTCTCTAAAATCAACTAACTACAAACTCCATCTTTCTACAGGACCCTAATGGACTTAGAAATTGAAAGTGAATGAGCATGTTGTGCTGCCCTAAATGCAATGGACGGCAGTCACACATCATTGAGAGCTTTTATTTGTTCAGGCAGAGCCGTTGAGAGAGCGCTTAGAGAGCAAGAACACCCATATTTTCTTTTCATTTTTTGACATCAAGTGCTCCTGTGGCATTGTAAGTACATAAGCAAATTAAATCAGTGTGCACATAAGAGAAAACACTTTATACAACTACTACTGGGTGCTTGTATAAAAGCCAGAATCTTACCATCAGGTCTGTCTGGGCCTCCAGTTCTCTGGCAAATGAGAGTAGATCCACTACAGTGACCCCCTTATTCACCTAAAGATAACAAAATATAACTAGAAAGGGAAAATTTCAGAAGAAATTTTATGTGTGCCTATGCCGCTGGTAATCAGTGTAGTTTGCCATTCATACAGCTACAGAGAGCAAAACTCAGCAGAGCAGCCATTCTCCACCATGAATTATGATAAAAACAAACACCGCTCGCGCCTCACAGATGACAGCTTACAGTTTTGGGTAAAGATGAAGTGACTTTGTACAGCCCCGATTTGCAGACGCTGTGCACACAGGTTCATGAGCAGAAGTCCCATTGTACCACGGCAGACCCAACAATGTTTGCATGAACACGCTTTGAAGCATTATGTTATGGACCACTTTTCACACATGGTTGGTGTACCCACACAGGCAGCTGTAGCTTTTCAACTCATAGCCCAACACACACCCAAAAACAGCCAAGAGAGCACAGACTTTACACCCGTGGGTCCACCTCCCCTGCAGCGGCACTGCAGACCACGCCCGACACACACATCAAACACATAAAATAAATATATATGCACTTTTGCATTCACTTTTTGTTTTTTGTTATTTTTACACAGTGTTCTGAATGATGAACAATGGTCTACAGCCAACCTTGTGTATTATTATACAAACTTTGGTTGTAAGATTCGGATAAGCATTTAATAAAAGCTAAATATTTTATATGAGAGTAAGAAAGAAAAGTATATCTTTATGTCCACCTTTCTCTGTTAATGCCCTACCTGGCCCCTGGCAAAAGCTTTGCTAGATCCGCCCCTGCACAGTTACCAGCTGTCAGCTACACAAAAAAGGAGCTTGGTGTTTACAGGGAGTGCAGAATTATTAGGCAAATGAGTATTTTGTCCACATCATCCTCTTCATGCATGTTGTCTTACTCCAAGCTGTATAGGCTCGAAAGCCTACTACCAATTAAGCATATTAGGTGATGTGCATCTCTGTAATGAGAAGGGTGTGGTCTAATGACATCAACACCCTATATCAGGTGTGCATAATTATTAGGCAACTTCCTTTCCTTTGGCAAAATGGGTCAAACGAAGGACTTGACAGGCTCAGAAAAGTCAAAAATAGTGAGATATCTTGCAGAGGGATGCAGCAGTCTTAAAACTGCAAAGCTTCTGAAGCGTGATCATCGAACAATCAAGCGTTCATTCAAAATAG
Source organism: Oreochromis aureus (assembly GCF_013358895.1). NCBI lineage: Eukaryota > Metazoa > Chordata > Actinopteri > Cichliformes > Cichlidae > Oreochromis > Oreochromis aureus. Next base: position 24,250,410 of record NC_052943.1, on the reverse strand, counting down.
TCAACAGGGTCGCAAGAAGCGTGTGGAAAACCAAGGGGCAAAATAACTGCCCATGAACTGAGAAAAGTCAAGCGTGCAGCTGCCAAGATGCCACTTGCCACCAGTTTGGCCATATTTCAGAGCTGCAACATCACTGAGTGCCCAAAAGCACAAGGTGTGCAATACTCAGAGACATGGCCAAGGTAAGAAAGGCTGAAAGACGACCACCACTGAACAAGACACACAAGCTGAAACGTCAAGACTGGGCCAAGAAATATCTCAAGACTGATTTTTCGAAGGTTTTATGGACTGATGAAATGAGAGTGAGTCTTGATGGGCCAGATGGATGGGCCCGTGGCTGGATTGGTAAAGGGCAGAGAGCTCCAGTCCCACTCAGACGCCAGCAAGGTGGAGGTGGAGTACTGGTTTGGGCTGGTATCATCAAAGGTGAGCTTGTGGGGCCTTTTCGGGTTGAGGATGGCGTCAAGCTCAACTCCCAGTCCTACTGCAAGTTTCTGGAAGACACCTTCTTCAAGCAGTGGTACAGGAAGAAGTCTGCATCCTTCAAGAAAAACATGATTTTCATGCAGGACAATGCTCCATCACACGCAGCGTCCAAGTACTCCACAGCGTGGCTGGCAAGAAAGGGTATAAAAGAAGAAAAACTAATGACATGGCCTCCTTGTTCACCTGATCTGAACCCCATTGAGAACCTGTGGTCCATCATCAAATGTGAGATTTACAAGGAGGGAAAACAGTACACCTCTCTGAACAGTGTCTGGGAGGCTGTGGTTGCTGCTGCACGCAATGTTGATGGTGAACAGATCAAAACACTGACAGAATCCATGGATGGCAGGCTTTTGAGTGTCCTTGCAAAGAAAGGTGGCTATATTGGTCGCTGATTTGTTTTTGTTTTGTTTTGAATGTCAGAAATGTATATTTGTGAATGTGGAGATGTTATATTGGTTTCACTGGTAAAATAAATAATTGAAATGGGTATATATTTGTTTTTGTTAAGTTGCCTAATAATTATGCACAGTAATAGTCACCTGCACACACAGATATCCCCTAAAATAGCTAAAACTAAACACAAACTAAAAACTACTTCCGAAAACATTCAGCTTTGATATTAATGTGTTTTTGGGTTCATTGAGAACATGGTTGTTGTTCAATAATAAAATTATTCCTCAAAAATACAACTTGCCTAATAATTCTGCACTCCTGTATGAGAGTAAGAAAGAAAAGTATATCTTTGTGTCCACCTTTCTCTGTTAATGCCCTACCTGGCCCCTGGCAAAAGCTTTGCTAGATCCGCCCCTGCACAGTTACCAGCTGTCAGCTAAATAAAAAAGGAGCTTGGTGTTTATTTCTCTCAGAAACAGTTCATAACTTCCTTCAACTCATTCATGTCACCTAAAAAAGGTAAACCTGTTTCTCCATCACCAGTTCAGCTCTGATGATTCAGTAAGGTCATCTCCTGGTTTCGACCAGCCGCTTCTACAGCTGTGGCTCCAGCAAACATCAGCTGATACTAGAAATTAAAATCAAATGAATTCTAACAACAGCTGATCAAGCTTAAACGTGCTGCTGTTGTTTAGCGCGATAAACAAACAAGAGAGAAAAGCCGATCATTGATCAGTTTCATGACTGAAGTTTGAACAGGCGAGAGAATGACAGGGAGGCTGTCATAAAGTTCAACATCAGTAACTTAGCGCACACACAGCTGTATAGAAACTCCATCGTGCTAGCTACCACGCAGTACGAGTTATTATAACTGATTGTAAAAGTCAGCACAACGAAAAAATAAACTACACCTAAACTCGGTTTATATCTGACCCAAATAGAGTGCAGGTCATAACTTCTTACCTGAAATTCAGTTCACCTCACGCTCCGACCGGCAGCCGCCTGCTTCTCCTGCCTTCGGTTTCCCTGATCCACGATCTACCACCGGTCGATCGGCGGTCGCCGCCGCCTCGTTCCCCGCATGTTCTTTCTGACACACACCGGTGGATAGCTGCCCTCGGTTGTAGCTCCGGCGTCAGCGACTACCAAACAACTCAGTTATTTTTTCCACATCGACCAGCATCTGGACAATCCACCGCCTTTCACTGTTTGTACCGTTACTAAAAAAAAACCCTCATCGGCTCATAAAAACGAAAAATAAGTCCAGCTATGACCCTGAGTCAAAAGACAGCCAGCTCGGGTTAGCTAGCTACCTGTCTAGCTCTTTGCAGGCACCGAAAACATCAGAGCTAATATGGGATGTCTAGGTAACACGAGCAGATATTTGAAGTTTACATCTGGCCAATCCACCACCTTTCACTGTTTATACCGTTACTAAAATGAATAAATAAATAAATCATCGGTCCATATAAACGAAAAATAAGTCCAGCTAAAACACATACTGTCGGCGAGCGACCGGTGCTGACACGAGTTTCACCCGCCTCAATATAAGCCAAGCCTGGGTGCTTTTTCACGAAGGGTCGCTAGCGGTGCTAGCTAACTATGCTAGCGGCGCTAGCTAGCTAGCCGACTATCAGCAACACATAAGAGAACTGCTGCTAAATAAACTACACCTAAACTCGGTTTATATCTGACCCAAATAGAGTGCAGGTCATAACTTACCTGAAATTCAGTTCACCTCACGCCCCTGCCTTCGCTTTCCCTGATCCACGATTGACCTCCGCGTTAGCAAACACCGGTCGATCGGCGGTAGCCTCACCGCCTTTTATGTCTCGTTCATGGCATGTCCTTTCTGTCACACACCGGTGGATAGCTGCCCTCTGTTGTAGCTCCACCACCAAACAACTCAGTTATTTTTCCACATCGACCAGCATCATCGGCCCATATAAACGAAAAATAAGTCCAGCTAAGACACAGACCCTTGCCGAGCGATCGGGCGATTAAACAAATTTTAGCCACCTCACTATCAGCCAAGCCTGGGTGGTTTTTCACGAAGGGTCGCTAGCACGCTAGCTAGCTAAGCTAGCGGCGCTAGCTAGCTAGCCAGCCGCTATCAGCAACACATAAGAGAACTGTTGCTAAATAAACTACACCTAAACTCGGTTTATATCTGACCCAAATAGAGTGCAGGTCATAACTTCTTACCTGAAATTCAGTTCACCTCACGCTCCTGCCTTCGCTTTTCCTGATCCACGATTGACCTCTGCGTTAGCAAACACCGGACGATCGGCGGTAGCCTCACCGCCTTGTATGTCTCGTTCACGGCATGTCCTTTCTGTCACACACCGGTGGATAGCTGCCCTCTGTTGTAGCTCCACCACCAAACAACTCAGTTATTTTTTCCACATCGACCAGCATCATCGGCCCATATAAACGAAAAATAAGTCCAGCTAAGACACAGACCCTTGCCGAGCGATCAGGCGATTAAACAAATTTTAGCCACCTCACTATCAGCCAAGCCTGGGTGGTTTTTCAAAAGGCGCTAGCTAGCTAAGCTAGCGGCGCTAGCTAGTTAGTCGGCTATCAGCAACACTTAAGAGAATTGTCGCTTAATATGGGATGTCTTGATAAAACGAGCAGATATTTGAAGTTTACACACCTACATTCTCGCCTGAAAATATCTTAAAAGTGTATTTTGTGACCTAGAAACACGAATAAAAGACATATAAAACGAAGTGGTGTCCGCCATTGTTTGACTCGGTAGAGGCATGCTATGAATTGTGGGATATGTAGTTTTCACCAAGCATGGCACCCTTTAGGCCGTACTACTCCCGGTATACCACTAGAGAGAGCCAACACCCCACAAATGAAGTCTGTTTCTATGGTGCCAAAAGCAGAATCTTTCTCAGGAGCCTAGAAATTGGCCTAAATTTGCACTAAAATCTAAATATTTCAAAAACTATAAAAGTTATAAACACCAAAAGTCGCACCATACTAGCCCAGCTCCAGCCGCACAAAATGATGTAACATATGTACCCCTATTCTCAAAACTGTTTGGCAGAGGAGCGCGGAAAATTTTCACTAAAATATTAATATTTAAAAACTATAATAGTCATAAACACCAAAAGTCATAGCACACCATTCCAGATCCAGCCGCACAAAATGAGGTAACATATATGAAGCTTTTCTCAAAACTGCGGGGCGTGATACGTGCCGAAATTTAGGCGGAAGATGGAGAATAATAATAATAATAATAATAATAAGAATAATAAATCCGACGAATAGTAATATGTGTGCCTCTTGGCATAGGCACACATAAAAAGTAAGGTTGTTTTCCTTTATAGTAGCAAAGTTAAATTAAAGATGTTCTTCTGTCCACTCCTTTTCTTTTTACTAACAAGTAACATATTTTTAAAGCTACATTTTCACCTTCATCCTGTAGTTTCTTCTGTAGCAGCTTTTCAACTGCACAGATTCCAGTCAATTAGACCACTAGAAAGCTATTTAATATAACTTTTTGTCACTTATATTATTTCCAACAGACAGCAGAGAGACATGCTGCACATAAAAATGTGTCATCTTGACTGCAGGGTGTGTGCATTGAGTATCAGTCAATCTTTAAAGCTTTTTTTTTTATTTTCAGTCACTCTGGGGAAATAATTCTAAGTGAACCTGACGGGTTGTGTTAGACAAGACAGGAAATGCCAAGTCCCTGCCTGTTCCTACATCCTCTTTGCCTTGGCAGGATCACCTTTGGATAATTGAGCTGCAGTGGTCCTCGACGAAACCCACTGTTCTGTATCACACTGAAGCTCTTATCAGGCGAAGCATGGCTGCCTGTTGTATGTTAACTGACAGCAGTGGAGGTGCCTCTTAGACTGCGCCCACAGAAGTGAGCTATTTCTGGTAGCATACCATTAAAGCACAGCTGAAATATGTTTGTATGTAATTATGTAAGAATTCATGACAATTCATTATTATTTGACTCCCCACTCTTTCTCAGATAAACCGGTCCATCTACTGAACAATTCACAGTCTAGTTAATCACAAAGAAATACCTTGGTTGTGTAGCTGTTTTACACAAATATTGTGTGTGTCTCTCTTTCTGTGTATTGCTTCTTGTCTTTGTTGTGTATGCTGGCCTGTCCCTTGCAGGCACACAAAACCACGCTACTTCCTGCGTGGTTTTGTGTGCCTGATTATCCAATTATGCCCTTCCCCATTCATTCATGCATATTTTAAGGGATTTATTTGTGTTGCACATTTTTTTTTCTTTCCCGCTGATGTGTTTGTTCATTCCAGTATGCTTGTGCTGATGTGTCACCTCCTCCAGGTAGTCGGCGTAGTTGATCTCTGACAGCCCTGCTTCAGAGAAATCCAGCAGGTTCTGCCTTCCCTCTGCCTCCAACAGGATTATGCTTCTCAGGTCGATCTTAAGACTGTCCAGCTGACTGACCACATCCTTTGTGAACTGTTAACACAAAGATATAAAATACTTTTTTAGTTTAGTTGTTCTAGAATGTATATATTAAATGTTGTTCATGCATATTTTATGGTTGTACTCCAATTTTCTTGACATAACATCAGAAAAAAAGACAATCTGGTAATCTTGGGACTTTGAGTAAATTTCCAGTGTTGTGACTGTATAGACATGAAAATAATGAAAGGCTTCCAAAAACACAAAACAAATGTTGGCACACGAGCGACCCAAAATCTTAAAGATGTGGTTTGGATGGAAGTCTACATATGCCAGTGATGTTTTCTCTTGATTTTCTTTGTTTTACAGTCCCCAGTCATACATTTCTCTACATAATCCTTTCATTTAATAATAAATATCAAGAGTACCTTTGCTTGCACTGGACTGTATGCTTTAAGGACTGTTGTCCCAAAAAGCAAAGCCATAGCTGTACCGAGACATATCTTGGCAAGTGTGATTTTCATGAAGGATGTCGTGAATAGAAATATGTAATTTCACAACCAAAAAAGAAGTTGTTGTTTTGTGGCACTTTAAAGACAACCAAACCAAAAATGCTGACAATAAAAGCTGTTCTCAGATGACATGGTTGTATGTTTATGTGTTTCCAATAACACTAGAAATGTCCTGCATGTGATGGGTTGCACAACCTTTATTTAATAAAGAAAATTCTACAAAGAGATGAGATGCGCAACACTGCATACACTGATCCACTGACAGTATATACACACCCATTTATTGCCTGAAAATTTGTTTTAACCTTTTTTGTAATAAATTGTGAAATGTGAATACTTATGATCAATTCAAAGGTATATATCATAGACTATATAAATATAATAATATTTCATGTCACCGTTTGGTGTTAAAGTTGGCTAATGCACCCATGCTGCATACAGCCTAGAGCCATGTGAGAAACTGTTGTGCATTTATACAGTGAGATAAATTAGAGTTACCATGGTGATAACAAGCATGTTAGCTTAAAAGAGGGAAGCTCTTTTGAGAATAGATGTATATTCACAATAAGGGGGGGAAACTTTTTAGATTTGCTGCTTATAGCTTGTATGATTGGTAAATTAACAGAATAAAAAGTGTCAGACTTTTAGAAAATTTTCAGGCTTTAATGAAGACAAATGAACAATATCCAGGAGCCGCATGGAACATATCATCTGCTGGCGACAATGAGTCAGGGCAATTGTGCCAACTGGCAGGAAAGTGCTGAATGTAGAAGTAGCTGGCTTACAGTCACAGGGAAATAGAAACTTAAATCAATATAATGTCACACAGGCATACACTGACTTAAGGGCTAAAGCATGCTGAAATTATCAGCTGTCAGCATCCCTTTTAGTTTGGGACCTAAGAACTTATAAGGTAATGCAAATGAAGCACTGCAGCCTTGACTGCAGATGTCTGGGACCTTACTCCCTGTAGAGCTACATATTCAAACTGCATATTCGTTTTTAATCCAGCTGTTTTATTATGTTTTGCGAGTGGGAGGAAAGAGAGAAAATGTTATACATGGATAAAGATTACCCTGACTTTACCCTGATATGTGAGCAAAATCAGAGTTATTCTTTTTCAGCTGATTAAAATTTGTCCTATTAAAGGTTAATATCATGTATCTTTATATGAACGGGTAATGTAAAGTGTATAACACTTTAGGAGAAAAAAGTAGTTATTTTAGTTACTTTTAGCTATTATAAGACAGCATCCTATCATAATAATAACTACAACAGAGTACGTAAAGGTTACTAACCACTGTGGTGTTCAGGTAAGAGGAGATATTGAAGACTTTGTCCAGACGCATGGCAGAGTAGATGCCTTGGTTCTTTTTGCAAGTACTAATGAAGACAAGTACATGAAAACAAATACACACAGAAACATTAGAAAGGGAAAAAAAGAAAGACAGAGAGAGAAATATCAAGATATAACTTTCTGTCATAATAAAAATATTTGCTGCCACCAAGTGAAATTGACTGGAAGTACATGACTAATATGTCCATTTATGAGAGACAGTGTATTATTCACAAAAAGCTTAAAATGTTTGGAAATATATTAAAGCTAAAAATGCCTTGAAAACATTTAGGTAGCCACATACTTTAGACTTGCTTTATAGCGTGTGAAAACTCGAAAGCACATTCTGTTTGGAAATGGTGACGATGAATCTGCCATCCCAGTATACTGAGAATGTGCAGCTTCACACTGCAGGAAGATGATGAAAGCTCGTGTAATCACTAAGAAAGAGGCTGCAGAAAAGCAGTGCAGATAGCGTGGAAAAAAACTATCCTAATTAGCCACGCCAGGTTTAATAGTAACCCTCTCCTTCTTTCTCATTTGCATCTCCATCAATGGAAACAAGATACTCAGTCACATGCTTGATGTCTGACCCTAAGCCAAATGAAAAACAGCATCATCCATTAATTCTGCAGACTACACCTAGATAAATGGGTTGTCTGGCTGAAAAAATCATTCATATTGTTGTAAACTAGTGTATGCATGAAATATAGAGAAGACAGGTGGAGAAGGGTGTGAGAATAATGGCATGACACTGTCATCTAAATACACAAAAAATCATTTTCTTTGCCTGTATAAGCTCTCTGTTGTCAACTCCAGCTCAGAGTCGTTGTACATGTAGCCAGGGATGAAGTTCTTCCACTCTGGGTTGATCATATATGGAGTATCCACAACCTGGTGAATTAGAGAGCAGGAAACAGGATGTATGAACAATAATTCCTATGGAGAAGCAAAATGAATCCATCAGTAAATTCATTAAAGTAAATTCAAATTAGAAACAAATGCACATCATCATCCATGATGCAGTTCGTCCTCACTGAGCCGGAAAGAAAGTTGAGAAGAGCAATCATGGAGGCACAGAAGAAAATGCTGAAAATGAATTTCATTTGCAGAAACTTCTATAAATTACTTAAGAGACCCTGCTCCAAATCTGACAAACTTCATTCTCTTTCATGAGTGCCGATGCACCATAAATTAAGAAAAATGGCAGAATATTTCAGCCTTTTTTTGCCCATTTCTTTATTTGTTTTTTAAACTTGAGGCAAAATTAGATCTTCTAAATTATGGATGGGTTGAGTGCAGATGCATTCAGACTTAATACACACAACAGCTTGCCCCTGACAACTGGCAGCAAATGCTATTCCAATGAGCCCACCTAAGGGACACCAAGTTTTATGTAGTGTGCTTATACTAACAATTATCTGTGCCAGTGGTTCCCAGACTGTGGGATCTCAGAATTATAACTCTGGGTGGAGTGAAGCTGAATGAAAATGACACATTGTTTCTGCACTGCTAACAATGCATGGACACGTTTTTGAAAGGATTGCCCAGTAAAGCTAAAGCAGATTAATCTACACCAAATGTCACAACCACCAAAACAAAAACTAAACACTATGACGAAGCACATGCCGGCCTCAGCTTCACCACAGTGGGTAATGAAGAGAGATCACAGTGTGCTGTGTGTCTGAAAATATTCACTTCTGAATGTATGAAGCTGAGGTGAGACTGTCACTTTGTTCACTATTTACTTTTTTAGTTGTATCACACACAGATGCACACGTTGGATTTCTTTATGAATTACAGTCAGTTTTCAAAGAAAAGTATATAGAATGTTTCTTTTACTCTTCAAGTAGGACTTTTATTTAATAATATATATTAATCTTTGAAAGTAGGGCCCTTTGTATGCTTTATGTATGGGATCCACTTTTACACAATCAAAAAATACCCTGTTTACATTTTATCTCCCTTAGCATTGCATGACTTGCCTTGAAAAGCTCTTTGGTGTGGAATGGTTCGCACACAAGTTTCTCCATGTTCCCTCCAGCCAGGAAGATGATGGTCACCACTCCCATCAGTACCCAGGAGAAGAGGAAGCTAAATCCAACTCCACTGTGGAGAAGAACAAATAGTCCCTGTGGTACAGCTGATGTGTACAATTCTAACACAGTGAACTGTAGCTTTATAGTGAAACAAGCTGTCTGTCATAGTACAGTTTTAATAACTGTAAAAACTACTAGAACTTGTACAGTTATACTACAGTTGTACTTGTAGGCATTAAAATAGCATCATAAACCTGAGTTGTGGCAGCTTTTTACACTTTAGATCTTGAAACTAAATGAGCTTATCATGTGCATACTGGACTTACGCCATAAGCATCGTCCCTCCTGTATTGGAGATGCATCCCCGTGTTGTAGGTGAGGCATGTTTGTCATAGCCCAGCGTGCCGCACAGCAGGCCCAGGTAGTTGAAGGCCAGGACCAGGACCACCATGCAACAAAGAGCAATGCAGCCAATCCACCTGAAGGCAGCAGGCAAAGCCAAACTATTAGAGATCTCACAGAAGGTGGTTTACCAAAATATAAATAAGCACAGTTCCCACTGTGGTTTATATCAACAAACTGTCAAAGCATCCTCGAGAAAGAGAGCTTTGCTTCACTTGCTTATCCAGAAAAAAAGCACATAAGCATAAAAACTAGGGTGGGTACAATGAAAATAGAACATAAAGCTTACTAAAAAGGAAAAGAAAAAAAACATACAGGAAGATAAATGTCAAACATCAGGCATATTGCATTAATACAGTTACCTTGTTTCAGCACATTTACATGATAGTTTCTATTTAACAAAAATGTTTTTTTACTTTTACCCTTAGAGATTTTCCTTTTATGCAAAGCACTTATAAATACACAGGTATGCTTTGTGAAGTGAAGAAGAATACCTGTAGAAGTCCATTTTGTCAATTTCTGGGTAGTAGTCTTCAATCCTGGCGTGCACATGGTTAACAAAGATGGTGAAGTTGGACAGGCAGCTCTGCACTGGCAATGCCTTGGAAAAGCTACTGATGTTATTGCCAATGCTATCCACCAAATTTGTTACACCTGAGAGAAATTATTTTTTCAAAAAAGAAAAAAGATACTTGAAAAATAAATAAATCCATCAGTTTTACCATTTTTTAGAAAAATATTAACCCGGATGGAAATTTAACATTTAATTAGACTACTATATCAAGAAATGTTTACAGTAAAATCTGTGCAATTCAAACTTAAAGGCCCAATTCTTGCTACAAGAAACAAACTTACATAACAAATGAAACATAAAGAGAAACAGAGAGCGCAAGGAGAACACAAAAATCCATTCATTTATATAAGCACTTATTGTAATAACATATATCAAGAGTTATTAACTTTTGTGTTTGATTTCAGAAAAACATTGGTTCAAAAGCCACTTACTCTCAACAACACTTCTGGTCTGTTCAATCACCATATGCGGCGTGTCGTTTAAAGAGGAGAAGCCCTGTGAAAGAAGAAAAACAAGAAGGAACACCAAGTTGTTTGTCCATTTTGTGGTTTTGGTTGTATTTGAAAAAAAATAATCAGGAACTTAAGATGAACAAGTAAACAAGAAAACTGATAAATTACATCAGAAAACAGATTGGAAGACAAAAAAAAGCCCAATCCATCTCATGTGTTTCATGCTCACCCTCTGAACGACAGCGCTGAGGTCTGTTTTCAATACATCGTTCATCTTTTCCAGCTGTGCATTCACATCGGGTAGCTAACAAGTGAAAAACACAGCTTTGATAAGTATTTGCAATAAGAAATTATCAAAATTTAACAATTCCTGATTGCTATTCAGAAATTCCTTTTTTCACTAGTTCCAAAAAATCCTTAAAAAATAACCTCAACCTTTCCATTGATGTATTTCATTGTGCAGCACACTGCATGAGAAAAAAAATTCAACAATAGGACAAAAGACTAATTTCTAATGCCTAATCTTTAGGGTCAATACAGAAAGGTAGATGATTACTTTAAGACAGACACAGAAAACGTTGAAGTTATCCATTAACTAAAAGTACCATACAGTACCATACAGTATAAAACTTTGTATCGGAGTTTGCTTCACTCAGTTTTGTACCCGTGTGAAATTTGAGCTGATCTGCAACTGGGACAGCGACTGGCGAATGTTGCGGCATAGCTGGGCTGTGGTAGCATCCGAGTCTTCATCATGGCAGCCAGGGTCATTTAGGGTGCGGTTGATGCTGGTCCGGACTTGGCCCAGGTTTAGGCTCAGTTTCCCTGTTCCATCCTGAAGCACCTCCAGAGATGCATTAACGCTCTCCAAGGCCTCCTTGGTTTCCCGCATGGCTGAAATAAATGAAACCACAAGCGACATGGCAAGTGAACTGGGTTTAATATAGGAGGGAAAAACCAATAAAGGAGAAATGCCCAAAGCAAAGTATCTAAAAAGTAAAAATGAAGAACAGTGGTTTTTGGGACTGTTCTTGCTGCAGTCACAAGTTCTTCCAAAATGTAAATAAAGTCAGCTGGATTGTCTTATATCCTCAGGAAATTAAAAATGAAAGTGTTTTTTTCACTAGTTATCTTGTATTTTGAGGCAAAATTTTAAAATAAAGGAGTTGTCATGTAGGGGTTTTCCATAAACTCTATTCCCATTGGATACTACTATGTGGTTTGGCTACAGATGACTCAAAGGATCATGAATACTTTATATGAATCTTTCAGTTCTCTTCTGGGAAATACTGTAACAGTAAATGTGTGATATTAGACAGCCTTTTATTTCACCAGTGAAGAGTAAGTACGGAGCTGTTTTTTTTTTTTCTTAAACAGTGTATTGGTAACACAAATCGGGTAACCAGAACAAAGCAGTGGTCTAAATAGGAACTATTTAGACCCTTTACCTAATTAAAATCACAATCCTACAATGTCAAAAGAACCCATTATACTACTTGAATCGTTGGATCATAATTATTGAACCATTAATGCGTATTTCATTTTAATGTTTCAGCTGGAGGTTATTTAAATTGCTTATATAATATTGGTATCTTTAGCTATATTAATAAAGCATTATATATTAGTGACTTTATATAGTTAACATCTGCAAAATCTTAAGCATTTCAAGTGTTATGGTATGGTACAGAGTACAAAGTACAATGTTTGCTTTGAAAATAAAATGTAGCTGAAGTAAAAGTCAGCAACATTGAAACATTTAAATAAAGCACAATTATATTAAAACTGTACTTTGTTTCCCTGGCACATACTAAGAAATCATTACTATCAGCCCAAACTCCACAATCGGTGTATCCCTAGTAAAGCCCAGGCCTGAGCCAAGTATATCTTTTGAGTTTCTCATCCAAGCTAATGGGGTTTGACATTTGGAGTGTGTCTGCAGTGTTCTCATGTACTAGTGTGAATCTCTAGCATCTAAAATTACACTGTTAACTCCACTGCGTGCAACAGAATCGCTTTTGGCGAACATTAAGCAAACAGGAATGCTATGAATAATATGAGCCAGTATTAAAGATGTCGCTGTTCAGTAAATGACGCTTTTCCATGCATTTGGGTTCATCGTAAGACAGCAGCCAGTGTTAGTATAGAGTCTGTGAGCAGCCTGCAGAGGATGCTTAAAATTAAACAGGATAAAGAAAACAAAAACATTCACATCTTTGAACAGAGACATAAAAGGTGAATGAGGGGAAACGGTAAATGCACTCTCACATAGTGGCACGATTAGCAACACTGTGAAACCATAGATGGACGCTTAAGCACCATCTTTAATTGTAGTGGTATATATCTCTTGGTTTAGTGTTCCTTTTTTATTTCTTGTTCGACCGTGCATTCTCAGTGAACAATAAAAAGCTTTGACGACTTGGCTCAACCCCAACAGAAACCCAAAAGGAATGAATATTAAAAACACAAATTACAGTACTAGAAAGCGAAAATTTCAGAAGAAATTTTATGTGTGCCTATGCCGCTGCTAATCACTGTAGTTTGCCATTCATACGGCTACAGAGAGCAAAACTCAGAAGAGCAGCCATTCTCCACCATGAACTATGGTAAAAACAAACACCGCTCACGCTTCACAGATGACAGCTTACAGTTTTGTGTAAAGATGAAGTTACTTCAGTACAGCGCCGATTTGTAGACGCTGTGCACACAGGTTCATTAGCAGAAGTCCCATTGCACCACGGCAGACCCGACAATGTTTTTCATGAACACACTTTGAAGCATTACATTATAGACCACTTTTCACACATGCATTCACTTTTTGTTTTTTGTTATTTTTACACAGTGTTCTGAATTATGAACAATGGTCTACAGCCAATCCTGTGTATTATTATACAAACTTTGGTTGTGAGATTCAGATAACTATTTAATAAAAGCTAAATATTTTATATGAGAGTAAGAAAGAAAAGTATATCTTTGTGTCCACCTTTCTCTGTTAATGCCCTAGCTCCCCCCTAAAAGCTTTGCTAGATCCGCCCCTGCACAGTTACCAGCTGTCAGCTACACAAAGAAGGAGCTTGGTCTTTGTCTCTCAGAAACAACTCATAACTTCCCTTCAACTCATTCATGTCACCTAAAGTGTAAACCTGTTTCTCCATCACCAGTTCAGCTCTGATGATTCAGTAAGGACATCTCCTGATTTCATCTTCATGCTCCAGCAAACATCAGCTGATACTAGAAATTAAAATCAAAAGAATTCTAACAACAGCTGATCAAGCTTAAACGTGCTGCTGTTGTTTAGCGCGATAAATAAGAGCGAACAGCCGATCATTGATCAGTTTCATGATTGACGTTTCAACACGCGAGAGAATGACAGGGAGGCTTCAGAACGACAGAATAAATCATAATGTTTTCTCTGAATGTGGGACGATTCCGTTTGTACAGCACGGCAACTCTATGAACTAACCCTAATGAATAAAATAAAGTCCAACGTCAGTAACTTAGTGCGCACACAGCTGTATATAAACTCCCGTGGCATTACGATTGTAAAAGGTCAACGAAAATAAATTACACCTAAACTCGGTTTATATCTGACCCAAATAGAGAGCGACCGGGTGCTGACACGAGTTTCACCCGCCTCAATATAAGCCAAGCCTGGGTGCTTTTTCACGAAGGGTTGCTAGCGGCGCTAGCTAACTATGCTAGCGGCGCTAGCTAGCTAGCCGGCTATCAGCAACACATAAGAGAACTGCTGCTAAATAAACTACACCTAAACTCGGTTTATATCTGACCCAAATAGAGAGCGACCGGGTGCTGACACGAGTTTCACCCGCCTCAATATAAGCCAAGCCTGGGTGCTTTTTCACCAAGGGTTGCTAGCGGCGCTAGCTAACTATGCTAGCGGCGCTAGCTAGCTAGCCGGCTATCAGCAACACATAAGAGAACTGCTGCTAAATAAACTACACCTAAACTCGGTTTATATCTGACCCAAATAGAGTGCAGGTCATAACTTCTTACCTGAAATTCAGTTCACCTCACGCTCCTGCCTTCGCTTTCCCTGATCCACGATTGACCTCCGCGTTAGCAAACACCGGTCGATCGGCGGTAGCCTCACCGCCTTTTATGTCTCGTTCGCGGCATGTCCTTTCTGTCACACACCGGTGGATAGCTGCCCTCTGTTGTAGCTCCACCACCAAACAACTCAGTTATTTTTTCCACATCGACATCAGCTGATACTAGAAATTAGAAGCAAATGAATTCTAACAACAGCTGATCAAGCTTAAACGTGCAGCTGTTGTTTAGGCGATAAACAAACAAGAGCGAAAAGCCGATCATTGATCAGTTTCATGATTGAAGTTGCAACAGGCAGAGAATGACAGGGAGGCTTCGTAACGACAGAATAAATCGTAATATTTTCTGTGAATGTGGCACGATTCCGTTTGTACGGCAACTCTACGAACTAACCATTATGAATAAAATAAAGTCCAACGTCAGTAACTTAGCGCACACAGCTGTATATAAACTCCCGTCGTGCTAGCTAGCGAGAGAGAGAGTCCCTCGCTATCCATTTGCAGCCAAGTCGCGGCAGCTAGCTAGGTAGCCGGCTAGCTGTCAGGCAGGACCGACGTCGTCAGAGCACTGTCGCTAAATATGGGATGTCTTGATAAAACAAGCAGATATTTGAAGTTTACACACCTACATTCTCGCCTGAAAATATCTTAAAAGCTTATTTTGTGACCTAGAAACACGAATAAAAGACATATAAAACGAAGTGGTGGCCGCCATTGTTCACTCTGTAGAGGCGTGCTATGAATTGTGGGATATTGAGTTTTCCACCAAGCATTACCGTAACTTTTGAATGATTTGCGCAACCTTAAAAATTCCAATGGCTCCTGAAAGCAGCGACGCTGTGCGCACCGTTGAAATTGTCATCATTACGGTAATCCAAATAAGGGTAGACAGGCTGTACCACTCCCGGCATACCACTAGAGAGAGCCAACACACCACAAATGAAGTCTGTTTATTTGGCGCCAAAAGATGAATTGGCCCAAATTTGCACTAAAATCTAAATATTTCAAAACTATAAAAGTTATAAACACCAAAAGTCAGACCATACTAGTCCAGCTTCAGCCGCACAAAATGATGTAACATATGTAACCCTATTGTCAAAGCTGTTTGGCAGAGGAGCGCGGAAAATTTTCACTAAAATATTAATATTTAAAAACTATAAAATTCATAAACACCAAAAGTCATAGCACACCATTCCAGATCCAGCCGCACAAAATGAGGTAACATATATGAAGCTTGTCTCAAAACTGCGGGTCGAGATACACTGCAAAATTTCAGGCGGAAAAAGGAAAATAATAACTAGAAAGCGAAAATTTCAGAAGAAATTTTATGTGTGCCTATGCCGCTGCTATTCAGTGTAGTTTGCCATTCATACAGCTACAGAGAGCAAAACTCAGAAGAGCAGCCATTCTCCACCATGAACTATGGTAAAAACAAACACCGCCCACGCTTCACAGATGACAGCTTACAGTTTTGTGTAAAGATGAAGTTACTTCGTACAGCGCCGATTTGCAGACGCTGTGCACACAGGTTCATGAGCAGAAGTCCCATTGTACCACGGCAGATCCGACAATGTTTGCATGAACACGCTTTGAAGCATTACGTTATGGACCACTTTTCACACATGGTTGGTGTACCCAAACAGCCGGCTGTAGCTTTTCAACTCACAGCCCGACACACACCCAAAAACAGCCGAGAGAGCACAGACTACGCCTGAGAGGCGTGATTGCAGGTGCCGCTCAGGTGGGTCCACCTCCCCTGCAGCGGCACTGCAGACCACGCCCCGCCACACACATCAAACACGTAAAATAAATATTTATGCACTTTTGCATTCACTTTTTGTTTTTGTTATTTTTACACAGTGTTCTGAATGATGAACAATGGTCTACAGCCAATCTTGTGTGTTATTATACAAACTTTGGTTGTAAGATTCAGATAACTATTTAATAAAAGCTAAATATTTTATATGAGAGTAAGAAAGAAAAGTATATCTTTATGTCCACCTTTCTCTGTTAATGCCCTACCTGGCCCCTGGCAAAAGCTTTGCTAGATCCGCCCCTGCACAGTTACCAGCTGTCAGCTACACAAAAAGGAGCTTGGTGTATATTTGTCTGTCAGAAACAGTTCATAACTTCCTTCAACTCATTCATGTCACCTAAGGGTAAACCTGTTTCTCCATCACCAGTTCAGCTCTGATGATTCAGTAAGGACATCTCCTGATTTCATCTTCATGCTCCAGCAAACATCAGCTGATACTAGAAATTAAAATCAAAAGAATTCTAACAACAGCTGATCAAGCTTAAACGTGCTGCTGTTGTTTAGCGCGATAAATAAGAGCGAACAGCCGATCATTGATCAGTTTCATGATTGACGTTTCAACACGCGAGAGAATGACAGGGGAGGCTTCGTAACGACAGAATAAATCATAATGTTTTCTCTGAATGTGGGGCGATTCCGCTTTATGCGGCACGGCAACTCTATGAACTAACCCTAATGAATAAAATAAAGTCCAACGTCAGTAACTTAGTGCGCACACAGCTGTATATAAACTCCCGTGGCATTACGATTGTAAAAGGTCAACGAAAATAAATTACACCTAAACTCGGTTTATATCTGACCCAAATAGAGAGCGACCGGTGCTGACACGAGTTTCACCCGCCTCAATATAAGCCAAGCCTGGGTGCTTTTTCACGAAGGGTTGCTAGCGGCGCGAGCTAACTATGCTAGCGGCGCTAGCTAGCTAGCCGACTATCAGCAACACATAAGAGAACTGCTGCTAAATAAACTACACCTAAACTCGGTTTATATCTGACCCAAATAGAGAGCGACCGGGTGCTGACACGAGTTTCACCCGCCTCAATATAAGCCAAGCCTGGGTGCTTTTTCACGAAGGGTTGCTAGCGGCGCGACTAACTATGCTAGCGGCGCTAGCTAGCTAGCCGACTATCAGCAACACATAAGAGAACTGCTGCTAAATAAACTACACCTAAACTCGGTTTATATCTGACCCAAATAGAGTGCAGTTCATAACTTCTTACCTGAAATTCAGTTCACCTCACGCCTCTGCCTTCACTTTCCCTGATCCATGATTGACCACCGCGTTAGCAATCGCCTGCCCGGCCTCATATGTCTCGTTGGCGGCATATCCTTTCTGTCACACACGGTGGGTAGCTGCCCTCTGTTGTAGCTCCACCACCAAACAACTCAGTTATTTTTTCCACATCCAGCTATAACTCCGATTCTATGCGAGCATTTGCGAGAGACCGGGAGGTGAAACGACAGAGAGTCCCTCGCTATCCATTTGCAGCCAAGTGCGGCAGCTAGCTAGGTAGCCGGGCTAGCTGTCAGGCAGGACCGACGTAGTCAGAGCACTGTCGCTAAATATGGGATGTCTTGATAAAACAAGCAGATATTTGAAGTTTACACACCTACATTCTCGCCTGAAAATATCTTAAAAGCTTATTTTGTGACCTAGAAACACGAATAAAAGACATATAAAACGAAGTGGTGGCCGCCATTGTTCACTCTGTAGAGGCGTGCTATGAATTGTGGGATATTGAGTTTTCCACCAAGCATTACCGTAACTTTTGAATGATTTATGCAACCTTAAAAATTCCAATGGCTCCTGAAAGCAGCGACGCTGTGCGCACCGTTGAAATTGTCATCATTACGGTAATCCAAATAAGGGTAGACAGGCTGTACCACTCCCGGCATACCACTAGAGAGAGCCAACACACCACAAATGAAGTCTGTTTATTTGGCGCCAAAAGATGAATTGGCCTAAATTTGCACTAAAATAGTAATATTTAAAAAACTATAAAAGTCATAAACACCAAAAGTCATGACATAATAGTCCAGCTCCAGCCGCACAAAATGATCTAACATATGTAACCCTAATGTCAAAACTGTTTGGCAGAGGAGCGCGGGAAAATTTTCACTAAAATATTAATATTTAAAAAACTATAAAATTCATAAACACCAAAAGTCATAGCACACCATTCCAGATCCAGCCGCACAAAATGAGGTAACATATATGAAGCTTGTCTCAAAACTGCGGGTTGAGATACACTGCAAAATTTCAGGCGGAAAAAGGAAAATAATAATAATAAGAATAATAAATCCGAGGAATAGTAATATGTGTGCCTCTTGGCATAGGCACACATAATAATAACTAGAAAGCGAAAATTTCAGAAGAAATTTTATGTGTGCCTATGCCGCTGCTAATCAGTGTAGTTTGCCATTCATACGGCTACAGAGAGCAAAACTCAGCAGAGCAGCCATTCTCCACCATGAATTATGATAAAAACAAACACCGCTCGCGCCTCACAGATGACAGCTTACAGTTTTGGGTAAAGATGAGGTGACTTCGTACAGCCCCGATTTGCAGACGCTGTGCACAGAGGTTCATGAGCAGAAGTCCCATTGTATCACGGCAGACCCCGACAATGTTTGCATGAACATGCTTTGAAGCATTACGTTATGGACCACTTTTCACACATGGCTGGTGTACCCACACAGGCAGCCGTAGCTTTTCAACTCATAGCCCAACACACACCCAAAAACAGCCAAGAGAGCACAGACTTTACACCCGTGGGTCCACCTCCCCTGCAGCGGCACTGCAGACCACGCCCGACACACATCAAACACATAAAATAAATATGTATGCACTTTCGCATTCACTTTTTGTTTTTGTTATTTTTACATAGTGTTCTGAATGATGAACAATGGTCTACAGCCAATCTTGTGTATTATTATACAAACTTTGGTTGTAAGATTCAGATAACTATTTAATAAAAGCTAAATATTTTATACAGGGAGTGCAGAATTATTAGGCAAATGAGTATTTTGTCCACATCATCCTCTTCATGCATGTTGTCTTACTCCAAGCTGTATAGGCTCGAAAGCCTACTACCAATTAAGCATATTAGGTGATGTGCATCTCTGTAATGAGAAGGGGTGTGGTCTAATGACATCAACACCCTATATCAGGTGTGCATAATTATTAGGCAACTTCCTTTCCTTTGGCAAAATGGGTCAAAAGAAGGACTTGACAGGCTCAGAAAAGTCAAAAATAGTGAGATATCTTGCAGAGGGATGCAGCAGTCTTAAAATCGCAAAGCTTCTGAAGCGTGATCATCGAACAATCAAGCGTTTCATTCAAAATAGTCAACAGGGTCGCAAGAAGCGTGTGGAAAACCAAGGCGCAAAATAACTGCCCATGAACTGAGAAAAGTCAAGCGTGCAGCTGCCAAGATGCCACTTGCCACCAGTTTGGCCATATTTCAGAGCTGCAACATCACTGGAGTGCCCAAAAGCACAAGGTGTGCAATACTCAGAGACATGGCCAAGGTAAGAAAGGCTGAAAGAGCGACCACCACTGAACAAGACACACAAGCTGAAACGTCAAGACTGGGCCAAGAAATATCTCAAGACTGATTTTTCTAAGGTTTTATGGACTGATGAAATGAGAGTGAGTCTTGATGGGCCAGATGGATGGGCCCGTGGCTGGATTGGTAAAGGGCAGAGAGCTCCAGTCCCACTCAGACGCCAGCAAGGTGGAGGTGGAGTACTGGTTTGGGCCGGTATCATCAAAGGTGAGCTTGTGGGGCCTTTTCGGGTTGAGGATGGAGTCAAGCTCAACTCCCAGTCCTACTGCAAGTTTCTGGAAGACACCTTCTTCAAGCAGTGGTACAGGAAAAAGTCTGCATCCTTCAAGAAAACATGATTTTCATGCAGGACAATGCTCCATCACACGCGTCCAAGTACTCCACAGCGTGGCTGGCAAGAAAGGGTTTAAAAGAAGAAAAACTAATGACATGGCCTCCTTGTTCACCTGATCTGAACCCCATTGAGAACCTGTGGTCCATCATCAAATGTGAGATTTACAAGGAGGGAAAACAGTACACCTCTCTGAACAGTGTCTGGGAGGCTGTGGTTGCTGCTGCACGCAATGTTGATGGTGAACAGATCAAAACACTGACAGAATCCATGGATGGCAGGCTTTTGAGTGTCCTTGCAAAGAAAGGTGGCTATATTGGTCGCTGATTTGTTTTTGTTTTGTTTTGAATGTCAGAAATGTATATTTGTGAATGTGGAGATGTTATATTGGTTTCACTGGTAAAATAAATAATTGAAATGGGTATATATTTGTTTTTGTTAAGTTGCCTAATAATTCTGCACAGTAATAGTCACCTGCACACACAGATATCCCCTAAAATAGCTAAAACTAAACACAAACTAAAAACTACTTCCGAAAACATTCAGCTTTGATATTAATGTGTTTTTGGGTTCATTGAGAACATGGTTGTTGTTCAATAATAAAATTATTCCTCAAAAATACAACTTGCCTAATAATTCTGCACTCCCTGTATGAGAGTAAGAAAGAAAAGTATATCTTTGTGTCCACCTTTCTCTGTTAATGCCCTACCTGGCCCCTGGCAAAAGCTTTGCTAGATCCGCCCCTGCACAGTTACCAGCTGTCAGCTAAATAAAAAAAGGAGCTTGGTGTTTATTTCTCTCAGAAACAGTTCATAACTTCCTTCAACTCATTCATGTCACCTAAAAAAAGGTAAACCTGTTTCTCCATCACCAGTTCAGCTCTGATGATTCAGTAAGGTCATCTCCTGGTTTCGACCAGCCGCTTCTACAGCTGTGGCTCCAGCAAACATCAGCTGATACTAGAAATTAAAATCAAATGAATTCTAACAACAGCTGATCAAGCTTAAACGTGCTGCTGTTGTTTAGCGCGATAAACAAACAAGAGAGAAAAGCCGATCATTGATCAGTTTCATGACTGAAGTTTGAACAGGCGAGAGAATGACAGGGGAGGCTGTCATAAAGTTCAACATCAGTAACTTAGCGGGCACACAGCTGTATAGAAACTCCATCGTGCTAGCTACCACGCAGTACGAGTTATTATAACTGATTGTAAAAAGTCAGCACAACGAAAATAAACTACACCTAAACTCGGTTTATATCTGACCCAAATAGAGTGCAGGTCATAACTTCTTACCTGAAATTCAGTTCACCTCACGCTCCGACCGGCAGCCGCCTGCTTCTCCTGCCTTCGGTTCCCTGATCCACGATCTACCACCGGTCGATCGGCGGTCGCCCGCCGCCTCGTTCCCCGCATGTTCTTTCTGACACACACGGTGGATAGCTGCCCTCGGTTGTAGCTCCGCGTCAGCGACACCAAACAACTCAGTTATTTTTTCCACATCGACCAGCATCTGGACAATCCACCGCCTTTCACTGTTTGTACCGTTACTAAAAAAAAAAAAACCCTCATCGGCTCATAAAAACGAAAAATAAGTCCAGCTATGACCCTGAGTCAAAAAGACAGCCAGCTCGGGTTAGCTAGCTACCTGTCTAGCTCTTTGCAGGCACCGAAAACATCAGAGCTAATATGGGATGTCTTGGTAACACGAGCAGATATTTGAAGTTTACATCTGGCCAATCCACCACCTTTCACTGTTTATACCGTTACTAAAATGAATAAATAAATAAATCATCGGTCCATATAAACGAAAAATAAGTCCAGCTAAAACACATACTGTCGGCGAAGCGACCGGGTGCTGACACGAGTTTCACCCGCCTCAATATAAGCCAAGCCTGGGTGCTTTTTTTACGAAGGGTCGCTAGCGGTGCTTAGCTAACTATGCTAGCGGCGCTAGCTAGCTAGCCGGCTATCAGCAACACATAAGAGAACTGCTGCTAAATAAACTACACCTAAACTCGGTTTATATCTGACCCAAATAGAGTGCAGGTCATAACTTCTTACCTCAAATTCAGTTCACCTCACGCCTCCTGCCTTCGCTTTCCCTGATCCACGATTGACCTCCGCGTTAGCAAACACCGGTCGATCGGCGGTCGCGGCATGTCCTTTCTGTCATACACCGTGGATAGCTGCCCACTGTTGTAGCTCCGCGTTATAGCACCACCAAACAACTGTTATTTTTTCCACATCCAGCTGTAACTCCGATTCTATGCGAGCATTTGCGAGAGACCGGGAGGTGAAACGACAGAGAGTCCCCGCTATCCATTTGCAGCCAAGTGCAGCAGCTAGCTAGGTAGCCGGCTAGCTGTCAGGCAGGACCGACGTCGTCAGAGCACTGTCGCTAAATATGGGATGTCTTGATAAAACAAGCAGATATTTGAAGTTTACACACCTACATTCTCGCCTGAAAATATCTTAAAAGTTTATTTTGTGACCTAGAAACACGAATAAAAGACATATAAAACGAAGTGGTGGCCGCCATTGTTCACTCTGTAGAGGCGTGCTATGAATTGTGGGATATGGAGTTTTCAACACAAGGATAAAATCTTTTCGGCTGTACTACTCCCGGTATACCACTAGAGAGAGCCAAGACACCACAAATGAAGTCTGTTTCTATGGTGCCAAAAGCAGAATCTTTCTCAGGAGCCTAGAAATTGGCCTAAATTTGCACTAAAATCTAAATATTTCAAAAACTATAAAAGTTATAAACACCAAAAGTCACACCATACTAGCCCAGCTCCAGCCGCACAAAATGATGTAACATATGTACCCCTATTGTCAAAACTGTTTGGCAGAGGAGCGCGGAAAAATTTTCACTAAAATATTAATATTTAAAAACTATAATATTCATAAACACCAAAAGTCATAGCACACCATTCCAGATCCAGCCGCACAAAATGAGGTAACATATATGAAGCTTGTCCAAAACTGCGGGTCGAGATACACTGCAAAATTTCAGGCGGAAAAAGGAAAATAATAATAATAATAACTAGAAAGCGAAAAATTTCAGAAGAAATTTTATGTGTGCCTATGCCGCTGCTAATCACTGTAGTTTGCCATTCATACGGCTACAGAGAGCAAAACTCAGAAGAGCAGCCATTCTCCACCATGAACTATGGTAAAACAAACACCGCTCACGCTTCACAGATGACAGCTTACAGTTTTGTGTAAAGATGAAGTGACTTCGTACAGCGCCGATTTGCAGACGCTGTGCACACAGGTTCATGAGCAGAAGTCCCATTGTACCACGGCAGACCCGACAATGTTTGCATGAACACGCTTTGAAGCATTACATTATGGACCACTTTTCACACATGCATTCACTTTTTGTTTTTTTTTTGTTATTTTTACACAGTGTTCTGAATGATGAACAATGGTCTACAGCCAATCTTGTGTATTATTATACAAACTTTGGTTGTGAGATTCAGATAACTATTTAATAAAAGCTAAATATTTTATATGAGAGTAAGAAAGAAAAGTATATCTTTGTGTCCACCTTTCTCTGTTAATGTCCTAGCTGCCCTGCACAGTTACCAGCTGTCAGCTGTCACACAAAAAAGGAGCTTGGTCTTTGTCTCTCAGAAACAACTCATAATTTCCTTCAACTCATTCATGTCACCTAAAGTGTAAACCTGTTTCTCCATCACCAGTTCAGCTCTGATGATTCAGTAAGGACATCTCCTGATTTCATCTTCATGCTCCAGCAAACATCAGCTGATACTAGAAATTAAAATCAAAAGAATTCTAACAACAGCTGATCAAGCTTAAACGTGCTGCTGTTGTTTAGCGCGATAAATAAGAGCGAACAGCCGATCATTGATCAGTTATCATGATTGACGTTTCAACACGCGAGAGAATGACAGGGGAGGCTTCAGTAACGACAGAATAAATCATAATGTTTTCTCTGAATGTGGGACGATTCCGTTTGTACGGCACGGCAACTCTATGAACTAACCCTAATGAATAAAATAAAGTCCAACGTCAGTAACTTAGTGCGCACACAGCTGTATATAAACTCCCGTGGCAGTACGATTGTAAAGGTCAACGAAAATAAATTACACCTAAACTCGGTTTATATCTGACCCAAATAGAGAGCGACCGGTGCTGACACGAGTTTCACCCGCCTCAATATAAGCCAAGCCTGGGTGCTTTTTCACGAAGGGTTGCTAGCGGCGCGAGCTAACTATGCTAGCGCGCTAGCTAGCTAGCTAGCCGCTATCAGCAACACACATAAGAGAACTGCTGCTAAATAAACTACACCTAAACTCGGTTTATATCTGACCCAAATAGAGTGCAGGTCATAACTTCTTACCTGAAATTCAGTTCACCTCACGCCCTGCCTTCGCTTTCCCTGATCCACGATTGACCTCCGCGTTAGCAAACACCGGTCGATCGGCGGTCGCGGCATGTCCTTTCTGTCATACACCGTGGATAGCTGCCCACTGTTGTAGCTCCGCATTATAGCACCACCAAACAACTCAGTTATTTTTTCCACATCCAGCTGTAACTCCGATTCTGTGCGAGCATTTGCGAGACCGGGAGGTGAAAGGAGAGAGAGAGTCCCTCGCTGTCCATTTGCAGCCAAGTCGCGGCAGCTAGCTAGGTAGCCGGCTAGCTGTCAGGCAGGACCGAGGTCGTCAGAGCATTGTCGCTAATATGGGATGTCTTGATAAAACAAGCAGATATTTGAAGTTTACACACCTACATTCTCGCCTGAAAATATCTTAAAAGTTTATTTTGTGACCTAGAAACACTAATAAAAGACATATAAAACGAAGTGGTGGCCGCCATTGTTTAACTCGGCAGAGGTGTGCTATGAATTGTGGGATATGGAGTTTTCCACCAAGCATAGAAGCCATTGTGTTTACCGTAACTATTCAATGGTTCGCGCAACCTTAAAACCTCAATGGTTCCTGAAAGCAGCGAGGCTGTGCGCGCCATTGATATTGTCATCATTACGGTATCCAAATAAGGGTAGACAGGCTGTACCACTCCCGGCATACCACTAGAGAGAGCCAACACACCACAAATGAAGTTTGAAATTTGTTTCAATGGGACCAAAAGATGGCGCCAACACACCACAAATGAAGTCTGTTTATTTGGCGCCAAAAGATGAATTGGCCTAAATTTGCACTAAAATAGTAATATTTAAAAACTATAAAAGTCATAAACACCAAAAGTCATGACATAATAGTCCAGCTCCAGCCGCACAAAATGATCTAACATATGTAACCCTAATGTCAAAACTGTTTGGCAGAGGAGCGCTGGAAAAATTTTCACTAAAATATTAATATTTAAAAACTATAATATTCATAAACACCAAAAGTCATAGCACACCATTCCAGATCCAGCCGCACAAAATGAGGTAACATATATGAAGCTTGTCTCAAAACTGCGGGTAGAGATACACTGCAAAATTTCAGGCGGAAAAAGGAAAATAATAATAATAATAATAAGAATAATAAATCCGACGAATAGTAATATGTGTGCCTCTTGGCATAGGCACACATAATAAGAATAACTAGAAAGTGAAAATTTCAGAAGAAATTTTATGTGTGCCTATGCCGCTGCTAATCTGTGTAGTTTTCCATTCATACGGCTACAGACAGCAAAACTCAGAAGAGCAGCCATTCTCCACCATGAATTATGGTAAAACAAACACCGCTCGCGCCTCACAGATGACAGCTTACAGTTTTGGGTAAAGATGAGGTCACTTTGTACAGCCCCGATTTGCAGACGCTGTGCACAGGTTCATAAGCAGAAGTCCCTCTGTACCACGGCAGACCCGACAATGTTTGCACGAACACACTTTGAACCAGTACGTTATGGACCACTTTTCACACATGGTTGGTGTACCCTCCCAGCCAGCTGTAGCTTTTCAACTCACAGCCCGACACACCCCAAAAACAGCCGAGAGAGCACAGACTACGCCCGAGAGGTGTGATTGCAGATGCCCCTCAGGTGGGTCCACCTCCCCTGCAGCGGCACTGCAGACCACGCCCGCCACACATATCAAACACGTAAAATAAATATTTATGCACTTTTGCATTCACTTTTTTTTTTGTTATTTTTACACAGTGTTCTGAATGATGAACAATGGTCTACAGCCAATCTTGTGTATTATTATACAAACTTTGGTTGTAAGATTCAGATAACTATTTAATAAAAGCTAAATATTTTATACAGGGAGTGCAGAATTATTAGGCAAATGAGTATTTTGTCCACATCATCCCCTTCATGCATGTTGTCTTACTCCAAGCTGTATAGGCTCGAAAGCCTACTACCAATTAAGCATATTAGGTGATGTGCATCTCTGTAATGAGAAGGGTGTGGTCTAATGACATCAACACCCTATATCAGGTGTGCAGAATTATTAGGCAACTTCCTTTCCTTTGGCAAAATGGGTCAAAAGAAGGACTTGACAGGCTCAGAAAAGTCAAAAATAGTGAGATATCTTGCAGAGGCATGCAGCAGTCTTAAAATTGCAAAGCTTCTGAAGCGTGATCATCGAACAATCAAGCGTTTCATTCAAAATAGTCAACAGGGTCGCAAGAAGCGTGTGGAAAACCAAGGCGCAAAATAACTGCCCATGAACTGAGAAAAGTCAAGCGTGCAGCTGCCAAGATGCCACTTGCCACCAGTTTGGCCATATTTCAGAGCTGCAACATCACTGGAGTGCCCAAAAGCACAAAGTGTGCAATACTCAGAGACATGGCCAAGGTAAGAAAGGCTGAAAGACGACCACCACTGAACAAGACACACAAGCTGAAACGTCAAGACTGGGCCAAGAAATATCTCAAGACTGATTTTTCTAAGGTTTTATGGACTGATGAAATGAGAGTGAGTCTTGATGGGCCAGATGGATGGGCCCGTGGCTGGATTGGTAAAGGGCAGAGAGCTCCAGTCCCACTCAGACGCCAGCAAGGTGGAGGTGGAGTACTGGTTTGGGCTGGTATCATCAAAGGTGAGCTTGTGGGGCCTTTTCGGGTTGAGGATGGCGTCAAGCTCAACTCCCAGTCCTACTGCAAGTTTCTGGAAGACACCTTCTTCAAGCAGTGGTACAGGAAAAAGTCTGCATCCTTCAAGAAAAACATGATTTTCATGCAGGACAATGCTCCATCACACGCGTCCAAGTACTCCACAGCGTGGCTGGCAAGAAAGGGTTTAAAAGAAGAAAAACTAATGACATGGCCTCCTTGTTCACCTGATCTGAACCCCATTGAGAACCTGTGGTCCATCATCAAATGTGAGATTTACAAGGAGGAAAACAGTACACCTCTCTGAACAGTGTCTGGGAGGCTGTGGTTGCTGCTGCATGCAATGTTGATGGTGAACAGATCAAAACACTGACAGAATCCATGGATGGCAGGCTTTTGAGCGTCCTTGCAAAGAAAGGTGGCTATATTGGTCGCTGATTTGTTTTTGTTTTGTTTTTGAATGTCAGAAATGTATATTTGTGAATGTGGAGATGTTATATTGGTTTCACTGGTAAAAATAAATAATTGAAATGGGTATATATTTGTTTTTGTTAAGTTGCCTAATAATTATGCACAGTAATAGTCACCTGCACACACAGATATCCCCTAAAATAGCTAAAACTAAACACAAACTAAAAACTACTTCCGAAAACATTCAGCTTTGATATTAATGTGTTTTTGGGTTCATTGAGAACATGGTTGTTGTTCAATAATAAAATTATTCCTCAAAAATACAACTTGCCTAATAATTCTGCGCTCCTGTATGAGAGTAAGAAAGAAAAGTATATCTTTGTGTCCACCTTTCTCTGTTAATGCCCTACCTGGCCCCTGGCAAAAGCTTTGCTAGATCCGCCCCTGCACAGTTACCAGCTGTCAGCTAAATAAAAAAAAAGGAGCTTGGTGTTTATTTCTCTCAGAAACAGTTCATAACTTCCTTCAACTCATTCATGTCACCTAAAAAAAGGTAAACCTGTTTCTCCATCACCAGTTCAGCTCTGATGATTCAGTAAGGTCATCTCCTGGTTTCGACCAGCCGCTTCTACAGCTGTGGCTCCAGCAAACATCAGCTGATACTAGAAATTAAAATCAAATGAATTCTAACAACAGCTGATCAAGCTTAAACGTGCTGCTGTTGTTTAGCGCGATAAACAAACAAGAGAGAAAAGCCGATCATTGATCAGTTTCATGACTGAAGTTTGAACAGGCGAGAGAATGACAGGGAGGCTGTCATAAAGTTCAACATCAGTAACTTAGCGGCGCACACAGCTGTATAGAAACTCCATCGTGCTAGCTACCACGCAGTACGAGTTATTATAACTGATTGTAAAAAGTCAGCACAACGAAAATAAACTACACCTAAACTCGGTTTATATCTGACCCAAATAGAGTGCAGGTCATAACTTCTTACCTGAAATTCAGTTCACCTCACGCTCCGACCGGCAGCCGCCTGCTTCTCCTGCCTTCGGTTTCCCTGATCCACGATCTACCACCGGTCGATCGGGCGGTCGCCTCGCCGCCTCGTTCCCGCATGTTCTTTCTGACACACACCGGTGGATAGCTGCCCTCGGTTGTAGCTCCGCGTCAGCGACTTCACCAAACAACTCAGTTATTTTTTCCACATCGACCAGCATCTGGACAATCCACCGCCTTTCACTGTTTGTACCGTTACTAAAAAAAAACCCTCATCGGCTCATAAAAACGAAAAATAAGTCCAGCTATGACCCTGAGTCAAAAGACAGCCAGCTCGGGTTAGCTAGCTACCTGTCTAGCTCTTTGCAGGCACCGAAAACATCAGAGCTAATATGGGATGTCTTGGTAACACGAGCAGATATTTGAAGTTTACATCTGGCCAATCCACCACCTTTCACTGTTTATACCGTTACTAAAATGAATAAATAAATAAATCATCGGTCCATATAAACGAAAAATAAGTCCAGCTAAAACACATACTGTCGGCGACGACCGGTGCTGACACGAGTTTCACCCGCCTCAATATAAGCCAAGCCTGGGTGCTTTTTCACGAAGGGTCGCTAGCGGTGCTAGCTAACTATGCTAGCGGCGCTAGCTAGCTAGCCGACTATCAGCAACACATAAGAGAACTGCTGCTAAATAAACTACACCTAAACTCGGTTTATATCTGACCCAAATAGAGTGCAGGTCATAACTTCTTACCTGAAATTCAGTTCACCTCACGCTCCTGCCTTCGCTTTCCTGATCCACGATTGACCTCCGCGTTAGCAAACACCGGTCGATCGGGCGGTCGCGGCATGTCCTTTCTGTCATACACCGTGGATAGCTGCCCACTGTTGTAGCTCTCGCGTTATAGCACCACCAAACAACTCAGTTATTTTTTCCCACATCCAGCTGTAACTCCGATTCTGTGCGAGCATTTGCGAGACCGGGAGGTGAAACGACAGAGAGAGTCCTCGCTATCCATTTGCAGCCAAGTCGCGGCAGCTAGCTAGGTAGCCGGCTAGCTGTCAGGCAGGACCGACGTCGTCAGAGCACTGTCGCTAAATATGGGATGTCTTGATAAAACAAGCAGATATTTGAAGTTTACACACCTACATTCTCGCCTGAAAATATCTTAAAAGTTTATTTTGTGACCTAGAAACACGAATAAAAGACATATAAAACGAAGTGGTGGCCGCCATTGTTCACTCTGTAGAGGCGTGCTATGAATTGTGGGATATGGAGTTTTCAACACAAGGATAAAATCTTTTCGGCTGTACTACTCCCGGTATACCACTAGAGAGAGCCAAGACACCACAAATGAAGTCTGTTTCTATGGTGCCAAAAGCAGAATCTTTCTCAGGAGCCTAGAAATTGGCCTAAATTTGCACTAAAATCTAAATATTTCAAAAACTATAAAAGTTATAAACACCAAAAGTCACACCATACTAGCCCAGCGCCAGCCGCACAAAATGATGTAACATATGTACCCCTATTGTCAAAACTGTTTGGCAGAGGAGCGCGGGAAAATTTTCACTAAAATATTAATATTTAAAAACTATAATATTCATAAACACCAAAAGTCATAGCACACCATTCCAGATCCAGCCGCACAAAATGAGGTAACATATATGAAGCTTGTCCAAAAACTGCGGGTCGAGATACACTGCAAAATTTCAGGCGGAAAAAAGGAAAATAATAATAATAATAATAAGAACTAGAAAGCGAAAATTTCAGAAGAAATTTTATGTGTGCCTATGCCGCTGCTGAATCAGTGTAGTTTGACATTCATACGGCTACAGAGAGCAAAACTCAGAAGAGCAGCCATTCTCCACCGTGAACTATGGTAAAAACAAACACCGCTCGCGCCTCACAGATGACAGCTTACAGTTTTGGGTAAAGATGAAGTGACTTTGCACAGCCCCATTTTGCAGATGCTGTGCACACAGGTTCATGAGCAGAAGTCCCATTGTACCACGGCAGACCCGACAATGTTTGCATGAACACTCTTTGAAGCATTACGTTATGGACCACTTTTCACACATGCTTGGTGTACCCACACAGCCGGCTGTAGCTTTTCAACTGACAGCCCGACACACACCCAAAAACAGCCGAAAGAAGAGCACAGACTTTACACCCGTGGGTCCACCTCCCTGCAGCGGCACACTGCAGACCACGCCCGCCACACACATCAAACACGTAAAATAAATATTTATGCACTTTTGCATTTACTTTTTGTTTTTGTTATTTTTACACAGTAAATGATTAACAATGGTCTACAGCCAATCTTGTGTATTATTATACAAACTTTGGTTGTAAGATGCAGATAACTATTTAATAAAAAGCTAAATATTTTATACGAGAGTAAGAAAGAAAAGTATATCTTTGTGTCCCCTTTCCCTGTTAATGCCCTACCTGGCCCCTGGCAAAAGCTTTGCTAGATCCGCCCCTGCACAGTTACCAGCTGTCAGCTACACAAAAACAGGAGCTGGGTGTTTATTTGTCTCTGAGAAACAGTTCATAACTTCCTTCAACTCATTCATGTCACCTAAAGCAGGGCTCGCAAAATTTCAAAATCCCTGTAGTTCCTTGAGGGAGGCACTCTTCAGTTTTTGGTAATAATAAATTTAAGTAGCCGAATAAAAAAAAAAAGAGGACAATTTTTTGATTGATGTTTTGTTTCCTTTACAATATTATACATTAAAGTATAATATTGTAAAGGAAACAAATCAATCTAAAAATATTTAAAACACAAATTACAACAACAATTTCAATCATCAACTCAAATATTTGGTTCTAATTGAACAAATTTCTATGAACTTGTAAGAACTGTACAACAGGAATCAGTCTGTGTCAGATCCTTATTTTTGACATTTCCACTGAAATCACAGGTAAGAGGCAAGTGCAACCAAGATCTAGGCCATTTGCTTTTTGAAGTTTGCAAAGACTGCTAAATTTTGCCAATGGTAGTTCACTCTTTGCAACATAGTAGGCTGTTCTAAACAGATTTTCAGGACTTCTTGTTATGCTTGGTTTATTTTTAGTATGCTTTTTGCAATTGGTGTTTGTTCTGGGAAAGATATTGCAGACTGGGCAATAATGCATTTCTTGCATTTGTCATGGGTTCTGATGGGGTCTTTCTTAAAATGACTGGTCCCAGTAACAAAGGCGCTTGTCGACTCAGAAATCGAGGGAAACTCACAACACACCCGGCAGAACATGAGGTTATTTAGCTCGTCGTATTCCAGCCACATAAATTCTTTAGTCCATGAAACCATAAAGCTGCGCTTTCTTTTCCCTCATAGTCTGATTTGTCATAACTTTTCCGTTTTGTGGTTGGCTTTTCTTTGGCTGCCCTTTCTTCACCCTGACCTCTCTTGTTTGGCTCTGCAGAACTAAAATACCTGCTTAAATCCATCTGCTCTTACATGCATACTTACATAACGATCAGCAATTCTCTGCGTAATCAGCCTCTATCACGTTTAAGCTTGCTGCAGGAGATTTCACTTGTCATGTTTGATAGTAAGCTAACGATTGATAAGACGATGTCAGAGGAATTGGTGTGCAATTAATCTGTGACTTACCAATTAGTGCTGTCGCTCTCTACACACAGTTAGTAGCGCAAAGTGAAAGTGAAAGCAAAAACAAGCGCAAATTCAAACGCGATTTCAATGTGTCACATATTGACAGTGGCTCATCGATGCCGATGACATAATTACTCAGCTACATTTGCGAAAGAATGCAAAAGCATTGACATATCTTTCCTCCCATGATAGCCCGACGGGCAGGGCTGAGATGGATTTTGGTAGCCCGATTGGAAAAATCGCTAGCCCGGGACGTCGGGCTGCTGATTTTGCGAATCCCCTGTAAAGGGTAAACCTGTTTCTCCATCACCAGTTCAGCTCTGATGATTCAGTAAGGACATCTCCTGGTTTGGACCAGCCGCAAAAAACAAATCAAATGAATTCTAACAACAGCTGATCAAGCTTAAACGTGCTGCTGTTGTTTAGCGCGATAAACAAGAGCGAAAAGCCGATCGTTTGATCAGTTTCACGATTGAAGTTGCAACAGGCCAGAGAATGACAGGGGAGGCTTCATAACGACAGAATAAATCGTAATATTTTCTCTGAATGTGGGGCGATTCCGTTTGTACGGCAACTCTACGGACTAACCGTTATGAATAAAATAAAGTTCAACGTCAGTAACAATCGCAGCGCACAGCTCTATAGAAACTCCTGTGCAATTCACAACTTCTTACCTGAAATTCAGTTCACCTCACGCTCCTGCCTTAGGTTTGCCTGATCCACGATCTACCACCGGTCGATCGGCGGTCCCCTCGCTGCCTCCTATGTCTCGTCTAACATGTTTTCTGACACACACGGTAGATAGCTGCTCTCTGTTGTAGCTGCACGTTAGCCAAGACCAAACAACTCAGTTATTATTTCCACATCGTTAAGGAGCTATGCGCTAGCTAGTTAGCCGGCAACATCGTCAGATATAATATGGGATGTTTTGACAAAACGAGCAGATATTTGAAGTTTACACACCTACATTCTCGCCTGAAAATATCTTAAAAGTTCATTTTGTGACCTAGAAACACAATAATAAAAGACGTTTAAAACGAAGAGGTGTCCGCCATTGTTGAACTCGGCAGAGGCGTGCTATGCATTATGGGATATTGAGTTTAAAACAAGCATACAGATTTCGGCCGATACTACTCCCGGTATACCACTAGAGAGAGCCAACCCACCACAAATAAAGTCTGTTTCTATGGAAATTGGCCTAAATTTGCACTAAAATCTAAATATTTCAAAAACTATAAAAGTCATGAACACCAAAAGTGTATACCATACTAGTCCAGCTCCAGCCGCACAAAATGATCTAACATATGTAACCCTATTGTCAAAACTGTTAGGCAGAGAGGCGCGGGGGAAAATTTCACTAAAAATATTAATATTTAAAAACTATAATAGTTATAAACACCAAAAGTCATAGCACACCATTCCTGATCCAGCCGCACAAAATGAGGTAACATATATGAAGCTTGTCTCAAAACTGCGGGGCGAGATTCGCTGCAAAATTTCAGGCGGAAACTGGAGAATAATAATAATAATAATAACTAGAAAAATTTGCATTTCCTGCGAAAATGCAGTGTGGATGCTGTAATGCTGAAGCTGTCTGCTGAAACAAGCAGAAAAAGCTGAAAAGTTGCAGAATTTGTAAAAACTTTGCAGAAGAAAAGGAACTTTGCTAAAATGTAGTAACTTAGCAGAACTGCAATATCTTAGAGGAAACATAATACTTGGCAGAAATACAATAGCATAGCAAAACTTAGCAGAAATATTGTAACTTACCAGAAACACGATAACTTCTCAAAAATACAAGAATTTAGGAGAAATAGTATAAGATAACAGAAAGAATATATTTAGGCAAACATTCTTAAACATTACAGAAATACTATGATTTAGAAAAACAGTACAACATAGCAGAAATGCTGCGATTTACCAGAGACACTGTAATTTACTATTAATATTGAAATTTTTTTTTAAAAACTACTATGTTTTAGCAAAAATACTGTAATTTGACAGAAATACTATCATTCGGCAGAAATACTATGTTTCAGCAGAAATACTCTGGTTTAGCACAAATATTATAACATAGCAGTAATACAATTATATAGCAGAAATGCTATATTTAGAAAGAAAAATATAATATAGTAGAAATCCTATGATTTAGCAGAAATACTGTAATCAGCACATATACTGTAACATGACAGAAATTCCTCCACTTAGTAGTAATACTGTAACATAAAACAAATGTTATGATTTGGCACAAAAACCATAATTTGGCAAAATACTATGATTTAGCAGAAATACTATGATTGAGCAGAAGTACTAAGATGTAGTAAAAGTACTTTGATTTAACAGAAATACAATTATGGAGGAGTAATACTTTAAATTGGGAGAAATATTGATACACACACACATACACAGAGCCTAAAGGGAAGAGTATTTGTGCCATGGAGTGTTAACAAGAATCTGAGGTCCATATTAGAAAAGCTGCTAAAATCATAAAAGTTTGCAGAATTGTAATAAATGATGAATATCAATTACTGGTCTGTGATAGTGTATTAATTTGTAGGGAAAAAAAACATGTTGCCCAAGGTGTAATTGAACCCACGACCTTTTGGTTGCAGACCTGTGTCATTACCAACTGCGCCACTGGGAAAGAGAGCGGCGCCTGGAAAACAGGGTGATGAGCAGTCAGAATTAGATTGCGGTGAGAGGAAAAAACAGTTTTTTGGAGTTACAAAACGTCGTGTAACTCAAAAACTAGGTGCACTAGAAGCATAATTCTTGTACTGGGTGAATCAGCGTACTTTCGTGTACTTTGACTGTGATTTGCATTGCTCTTTGTACATCTGTCGCTGAGATATGACGAGAGAAGAAAGGGCAGACCTCAGATATGATTGGCTGGCTGGGAAGCCGTGCAGGTCCTGATATGTAAATTTTATATGTATCAGTCCTCACAGAGGATTAGCTGCCTGGGGTCCTGGCAGAAATATATACAAATAGTATGATTAAGCATAAATACTACATTTAGTAGAAATACTATGTTTTAGCACAAATACTATAAAATGGCAGAAATACTATAATTAAGCAGAAATACTATATTTGGCAGAAACACTATATTTAGTACAAATCTTATGAAATAGCAGAAATAGTATGATTTAGCAGAAATGCTGTATTTAGCACAAATCTCATAAAATAGCAGACATAGTATGATTTTGCAGAAATGCTGTATTTAGCACAAATACTGAAAAGCAGCAGAAATGATATGACTCAACACAATAGTAATAACTTAAATAGAAAAATTGGAAAAGCAAAATGGACAGCTGAAAGAATCCTGAACATGCTAAGGGTCCCTCAAATGTAATTGTTAAATGAAAAAAATCAGCAAAAAAAAGTATAACAGTGACACAATCACAAATATGGACACATATGGAAACACACATGCACAGAGAGACACACAGAGGATCAAATTCAGTCAACCAGTCTAAATATATTGAATTTAAATCATACAATAAGATGCTCCCATAAAACTCTCTCTCTCCTCTCTCTCTATCTCTCTCTCTCTCTCTCACACACACACACACACACACACACACACACACACACACACACACACACGGAGAGAAAATCAAGTTTCTAGGTCAGTCAAGCAGCCTGGGAGCTGCTAAATTTGAATCCACCAATCAGAGAGGCTGTGTACTTTTTCCCGCCAAAACAGGTGCAGCCGTTTTTACACACAGAGCACAGAGACAGGATTTCTGCAGTGAATTTCTCATAGTGAGGATTCCTCTCAAACAAATGGCCATAATTTCCTAACCGTAGGGGCTAGAACAGTCATTCTTACACCGTTTTGTTCAGAAGAGATGGGGAATCTTAAAGTGTTGACACTTTATCATTAAAATATGAATTATTGAAGATATTTGACTTCTAATGCACCATAACTGAGTAGAGGCAAGCAAAATCTGCCTTGACTTGCCCTCAAACAACGCTTTCTAACTCTAAATCTATTTGGAGTATCGATATCATTCTTTCACCGTAAGAGACAGCAGGCTTTGGTGAACAATCATG
Organism: Oreochromis aureus; assembly: GCF_013358895.1. NCBI lineage: Eukaryota > Metazoa > Chordata > Actinopteri > Cichliformes > Cichlidae > Oreochromis > Oreochromis aureus. The sequence continues at coordinate 24,213,889 of NC_052943.1, read as the reverse complement.
GAAATTTTCAGGTCTCTGTGGAAATCCATTAAAAGATATGACAAGAGAAAAAGTGGTTCATTTCAGAGTTTGAAATCTGAAGAAATCTGAGCAAAGGACGAATTTCCTACCCTCAAACAAGTCTAACTCATTTCAGAACGGTAATAGGTGAGAAAGAAATTCTTGAATTGTGAGCATCAGGAGTGTCTGAAGATATACGGGGACAAGCCTCATGTTTTAACTTCGCTTCGTTAAGGAGATATGACGATTCGAATATGCCTCTCATTAGAGAAATCGAGCGATGATTTTGAACAAGCTCTCCATTGACTTTCTATGGAGAGTTTTCTGACTTTGTGTTGGTCTGAGGTGATTTGCCAAAATTCTATAAATCTCACAACAATGATAGTAACATTTTCTGAAAGCCAGCAAAAATACCTACGTTTTGATGTATAATTTGTGTGGGTTAAGTGAAAATTGAGCGAGTAGCAAGAAGTTGTTCGGACATGAAGAGAAAATTGCCAAAGGTACAGTGGCTCACTTAGAACCAACTGCATAGCAACCATAACAACGCATGTATTTTGTGAAAAATCACAAAGATGAAACTCAAAACTTAGAGAGGGATACGATGAAAACGGTAACAGATATGAAAAAGCTGAATCATTCATGAATAGCCCAATAATTTGTGAACATTTTAAAATTTGAATGGTTGTTCTAGGCGAAAGTATGAGAACGTAGTTAAGTTTCAAAAAGAGTAAGTTTTAGCAGAATTGCGGAAGTTTCCCATTCATTTCAATGGGACAAATTAAAGGAAAAAAAACGTAATATTTTAAAAAGTATAAGAGTTAAAAATACCAAAAGTCATAGCAATCATTAGCAGAAATAGCAGAATAGTTTAAAATTTGAGCGGTGAAAATCGGCTGAAAATTGTGGAGTAGAAAAGTGCCAAAAAAGCGTGCGGAAGCAACTGGAATAATAACTAGAAAAATTTGCATTTCCTGCGAAAAATGCAGTGTGGATGCTTAAAGCTGAACCTATCTGCTGAAAATAGCTGAAAAAGCTGAAAAGTTGCAGAAATTGTAAAAACTTTGCAGAAGCAAAGGAACTTTGCTAAAATGTAGTAACTTAGCAGAACTGTAATATCTTAGAGGAAACATAATACTTGGCAGAAATACAATAGCATAGCAGAACTTAGCAGAAATATTGTAACTTACCAGAAACATGATAACTTCTCAAAAATACAAGAATTTAGGAGAAATAGTATAAGATAACAGAAAGAATATATTTAGCCAAACATTCTTAAACATTACAGAAATACTATGATTTAGAAAAACAGTACAACATTGCAGAAATGCTGCGATTTACCAGAGACACTGTAATTTACTATTAATATTGAAATTTTAAAAAAAAATACTATGTTTTAGCACAAATACTGTAATTTGACAGAAATACTATCATTCGGCAGAAATACTATGTTTCAGCAGAAATACTCTGGTTTAGCACAAATATTATAACATAGCAGTAATACAATTATATAGCAGAAATGCTATATTTAGAAAGAAAAATATAATATAGTAGAAATACTATGATTTAGCAGAAATACTGTAATCAGCACATATACTGTAACATGACAGAAATTCCTCCACTTAGTAGTAATACTATAACATAAAACAAATGTTATGATTTGGCACAAAAACCATAATTTGGCAAAATACTATGATTTAGCAGAAATACTATGATTGAGCAGAAGTACTAAGATGTAGTAAAAGTACTCTGATTTAACAGAAATACAATTATGGAGGAGTAATACTTTAAAATGGGAGAAATATTGATACACACACACACATACACAGAGCCTAAAGGGAACAGTATTTGTGCCATGGAGTGTTAAGAAGAATCTGAGGTCCATATTAGAAAAGCTGCTAAAATCATAAAAGTTTGCAGAATTGTAATAAATGATGAATATGAATTAGTGGTCTGTGATAGTGTATTAATTTGTAGGGAAAAAACACATGTTGCCCAAGGTGTAATTGAACCCACGACCTTTGGGTTGCAGACCTGTGTCATTACCAACTGCGCCACTGGGAAAGAGAGCGAGCGCCTGGAAAACAGGGTGATGAGCAGTCAGAATTAGATTGCGGTGAGAGGCGGCAAAACGCTGTTTTTGGAGTTACAAAACGTCGTGTAACTCAAAAACTAGGTGGACTAGAAGCATAATACTTGTACTGGGTGAATCAGCGTACTTTCGTGTACTTTGGCTGTGATTTGCATTGCTCTTTGTACATCTGTCGCTGAGATATGACGAGAGAAGAAAGGGCAGACCTCAGATATGATTGGCTGGCTGGGAAGCCGTGCAGGCCCTGATATGTAAATTTTATATGTATCAGTCCTCACAGAGGATTAGCTGCCTGGGGACCTGGCAGAAATATATACAAATAGTATGATTAAGCATAAATACTACATTTAGTAGAAATACTATGTTTTAGCACAAATACTATAAAATGGCAGAAATACTATAATTAAGCAGAAATACTACATTTGGCAGAAACACTATATTTAGTACAAATCTTATGAAATAGCAGAAATAGTATGATTTAGCAGAAATGCTGTATTTGGCACAAATCTCATAAAATAGCAGAAATAGTATGATTTAGCAGAAATGCTGTATTTAGCACAACTACTGAAAAGCAGCAGAAATGCTATGACTTAGCACAACAGTAATAACTTATAGAAAAATTGGAAAAGCAAAATGGACAGCTGGAAAATCCTGAACATGCTAAGGGTCCCTCAAATCTAATTGTTAATTGAAAAAAAAAAAAAAATCAGCAAAAAAAAGTATAACAGTCACACAATCACAAATATGGGCACATATGGAAACACACATGCACAGAGAGACACACACAGGATCAAATTCAGTCAACCAGTCTAAATATATTGAATTTAAGTGATATAATAAGATGCTCCCATCAAAAGGCTCTCTCTCGCTCTCTCTCTCTCTCTCACACACACACACACACACACACACACACACAGAGCCTAAAGGGAACAGTATTTGTGCCATGGAGTGTTAAGAAGAATCTGAGGTCCATATTACAGAAGCTGCTAAAATCATAAAAGGTTGCAGAATTGTAATAAATAATGAATATGAATTAGTGGTGTGTGATAGTGTATTAATTTGTAGGGAAAAAACACATGTTGCCCAAGGTGTAATTGAACCCACGACCTTTGGGTTGCAGACCTGTGTCATTACCAGCTGCGCCACTGGGAAAGAGAGCGGCGCCTGGAAAACAGGGTGATGAGCAGTCAGAATCAGATTGCGGTGAGAGGCAAAAACGCCGTTTTTTGCAGTTACAAAACGTCGTGTAACTCAAAAACTAGGTGGACTAGAAGCATAATTCTTGTACTGGGTGAATCAGCGGACTTTGGTGTACTTTGACTGTGATTTGCATTGCTCTTTGTACATCTGTCGCTGAGATATGACGAGAGAAGAAAGGGCAGACCCCAGATATGATTGGCTGGCTGGGAAGCCGTGCAGGCCCTGATATGTATTTGTATGTATCAGTCCTCACAGAGGATTAGCTGCCTGGGGACCTGGCAGAAATATATAGAAATAGTATGATTAAGCATAAATACTACATTTTTAGAAAAACTATATTAAGCACAAATCCTATAAAAAGCAGAAATACTATATTAAGCAATATAAATATCCTCTAAAAATCCTATAAAAAGCAGTAAAACTGTACTATGATTTGGTAGAAAAACCCTAATTAATCAAAAATACTAAATTTGGCAGAAATAGCAGAAACACTATATTTAGCACAAATCTTATGAAATAGCAGAAAGAGTATGATTTAGCAGAAATGCTGTATTTAGCACAAATCTGATAAAATAGCAGACATAGTATGATTTTGCAGAAATGCTGTATTTAGCACAAATACTGAAAAGCAGCAGAAATGGTATGACTCAACACAATAGTAATAACTTAAATAGAAAAATTGGAAAAGCAAAATGGACAGCTGAAAGAATCCTGAACATGCTAAGGGTCCCTCAAATGTAATTGTTAAATGAAAAAATCAGCAAAAAAAAGTATAACAGTGACACAATCACAAATATGGACACATATGGAAACACACATGCACAGAGAGACACACACAGGATCAAATTCAGTCAACCAGTCTAAATATATTGAATTTAAATCATATAATAAGATGCTCCCATAAAACTCTCTCTCGCCTCCTTTCTCTCTCTCTCTGTCACACACACACACACACACACACACACACACACAGGAGAGAGAAGCAAGTTTCTAGGTCAGTCAAGCAGCCTGGGAGCTGCTAAATTTGAATCCACCAATCAGAGAGGCTGTGTACTTTTTCCCGCCAAAACAGGTGCAGCCGTTTTACACACTCAGCACAGAGAGAGACAGGATTTCTGCAGTGTATTTCTCATAGTGAGGATTCCTCTCAAACAAATGGCCATAATTTCCTAACCGTGAGGGGCCAGAACGGTCATTCTTACACCGTTTTGTTCAGAAGAGATGGGGAATCTTCAAGTGTTTACAATTTATCATTAAAATATGAATTATTAAAGATATTTGACTTGTAATGCACCATAACTGAGTAGAGGCAAGCGAAAACTGCCTTGACTTGCCCTCAAACAACGCTTTCTAACTCTAAATCTATTTGGAGTATCGATATCATTCTTTCACCGTAAGAGACAGCAGGCTTTGGTGAACAGTCATGGAAATTTTCAGGTCTCTGTGGAAATCCATCAAAAGATATGACGAGAGAAAAAAGTGCCTCATTTCCAGAGTTTGAAATCTGAAGAAATCTGAGCGAAAGGACAATTTCCTACCCTCAAACAAGTGTAACTCATCTCAGAACGGTAATAGGTGAGAAAAAAAATTGAATTGTGAGCGTCAGGAGTGTCTGAAGATATACTGGGACAAGCCTCATGTTTTAACTTCGCTTCGTTAAGGAGATATGACGATTCGAATATGCCTCTCATTACAGAAATCAAGCGGTGATTTTGAACAAACTCTCCATTGACTTTCTATTGAGAGTTTTCAGACTTTGTGTTGGTCTGAGGAGATTTGCCAAAATTCTATAAATCTCACAACAATGATGGTGACATTTTTCGGAAAGCCAGCAAAAATGCCTACGTTTTGATGTATAATTTGTGGAAGTTGAGTGAAAATTGAGCAAGTAGCAAGAAGTTGTTCGGACATGAAGAGAAGACTGCGAAACCTACAGTGGCACACTGGAAGCCAAGTGCATAGCAACCATAACAACGCATGTATTTTCTGAAAAATCACAATTTTGCAACTCAAAACTTTAAGAGGATAAAAATAAAACTGTAACAGATATGAAAAAGCTGAATCATTCATGAATAGCCCAATAATTTGTGAACATTTTAAAGTTTGAATGGTTGTTCTACGTGAAAGTAGGAAAAAGTAGTTAAGTTTCAAAAACAAGCAAGTTTTAGCAGAATTATGGAAGTTTCCCATTCATTTCAATGGGACAAATTAAAGGAAAAAAGCTTAATATTTTAAAAAGTATAACAGTTAAAAATACCAAAAGTCATAGCCATCATTAGCAGAAATAGCAGAATAGTTTAAAATTTGAACGGTGAAAATCGGCTGAAAATTGTGGAAGTAGAAAAGTGCCAAAAAAGTGCAAAAAGTGGCAACTAGAATAATAAAGTATAAAGAATAAAGAGAAACAGGAACTCAATAGTGTGGATGCCTAAAGCATCCACACAACTAGAAAAATTTGCATTTCCTGCGAAAATGCAGTGTGGATGCTATAAAGCTGAAGCTGTCAGCTGAAACTAGCTGAAAAAGCTGAAAAGTTGCAGAAATTGTAAAACCTTTGCAAAAATTGTAATAACTTTGCAGAAGCATAAGAACTTAGCAAAATGTAATTACTTAGCAGAACTGCAATAATGTAAAGAAAACATAATACTTGGCAGAAATACAATAACATAGCAGAACTTAGCAGCAGAAATTAGAATAAATATTGTAACTTAGCAGAAACAAGATAACTTTTCAGAAATATAGGATTTTAGCAACCATGGTACCAGATTACATAGATACTTTATTTAAACAAAAATACCTAAACATTGCACAAATACTGTGATTTAGGACAAATACTACAACATAGCAGAAATGCTGTAATTCAGCAAATATACTATGCTATGGCACAAATAGAAAGAATATGCTCAAATACTATGATTTTGCTCAAATAATATAATTAAGCAATAATACTAAGATTTAGCAGAAATACTGTATTTAGCACAAATACCGAAAAGTAGCAGAAATACTATAATTTAGCATAATAGTAATAACTTGCACAATTACAAATATGGACATGGTAAATGGCCTGTATTTATATAGCGCTTTTATGGTCCCTAAGGACCCCAAAGTGCTTTACATATCCAGTCATTCACCCATTCACACACTGGTGATGGCAAACTACGTTGTAGCCACAGCCACCCTGGGGCGCACTGACAGAGGTGAGGCTGCTGGACACTGGCGCCACCGGGCCCTCTGACCACCACCAGTAGGCACACAATAAGATACACCCATAAAAACGCTCTCTCTCTCTCTCTCTCTCTCTCTCTCTCTCTCTCTCACACACACACACACACACACACACACACACACACACACACACACACACACACACAGCAGCAGCAGCAGAAGCAAGTGAACAAATAGGGGCTGTACATACAGTGTTTCCTGTATGTTTCTAGGTAGGTCAAAAAGCCTGGAGCTGCTTAATTTTAATCCACCAATCAGAAAGGCTATGTACTTTTTCCCGCCAAAACAGGTGCACCTGTTTTTACACACGCAACACAGAGACAGGATTTGTTCAGTCTATTTTTCATAGTGAGGACTCCTCTCAAACAAATGGCTATAATTTCCTAACCGTAGGGTCTAGAACGGTCATTCTTACACTGTTTTGTTCAGAAGAGATGGGGGATTGTCAAGTGTTGTGTGTTTAAAAAAATATGAATTTGTAGAGATACATGACATGGATGAGTGGTTGACTTACAACCCATGAAAGCCCCAATATGGAAATTTGAATGTCTCAGCCGTCAGATGTGATGGGCTGGTTGGGAAGTCATGCATGACTTGATATGTCAATTTGAAAATTACAGTACTCACAGAGGATTGGCTCCCTGAGGAGCTGGCAGGAATACATAGAAATACTATGATTACCCAGAAATACTGCGTTTAGTAGAAATATTATGTTTTAGCACAAATACTATAAAATGGCTGAAATAGTATGATTTAGCACAAATGCTGTATTTAGCACAAATACTGAAAAGCAGCAGAAATGCTATGACTTAGCACAATAGTAATAACTGAAATAGAAAAATTGGAAAAGCAAAATGAACAGCTGAAAAATGCTGAACATTCTAAGGCTCCCTCAAATGTAATTGTTGAATGAAAAAATCAGCAAAAAAAAAGTATAACAGTCACACAATCAAAAATATGGACACATATGGAAACACACATGCACAGAGAGACACAGGATCAAATTCAGTCAACCAGTCTAAATATATTGAATTTAAATCATACAATAAGATGCTCCCATAAAAACGCTCTCTCCCCTCTCTTTCTCTCTCTCTGTCACACACACACACACACACACACACACACACACACACACACAGCAGCAGCAGCAGCCAAATAGCCTGGGAGCTGCTGAATTTGAATCCACCAATCAGAGAGGCTGTATACTTTTTCCCGCCAAAACAGGTGCAGCTGTTTTACACACATGCAGCACAGAGACAGGATTTGTGCTGTCTATTTTTCATAGTGAGGATTCCCCTCAAACAAATGGCTATAATTTCCTAACCGTAGGGGCTAGAACAGTCATTCTTACACCGTTTTGTTCAGAAGAGATGGGGGATCTTAACGTATTGACAATTTATCATTACAATATGAATTATTGAAGATATTTGACTTCTAATGTACCATAACTGAGTAGAGGCAAAGCGAAACTGCCTTGACATGCCCTCAAACAATGCTTTCTAACTCTAAATCTATTTGGAGTATCGATATCATTCTTTCACCGTAAGAGACAGCAGGCTTTGGTGAACAATCATGGAAATTTTCAGGTCTGTGTGGAAATCCATCAAAAGATATGACGAGAGAAAAAAAGTGCCTCATTTCCAGAGTTTGAAATCTGAAGAAATCTGAGCGAGGGATGAATTTCCTACCCTCAAACAAACCCAATTCATGGCCAAATGGTAATAGGTGAGAAAGAAATTCTTGAATTGTGAGCGTCAGGAGTGTCTGAAGATATATTGGCACAAGCCTCATGTCTTAACTTTGCTGCGTTGAGATATGACGATTTGAAAATGCCTCTCATTAGAGAAATCCAGCGGTGATTTTGAACAAGCTCTCCATTGACTTTCTATGCAGTTTTCAGACTTTGTGTTGGTGTGAGGAGATTTGCCAAAATTCTATTATATAGAAATACTGTAATCAGCACATATACTGTAACATTTTAGAAATTCCTCCACTTAGTAGTAATACTATAACATAACACAAATGTTATGATGAGTTGAGCGGCTGGTACTCTGGTGCAGTCAGCACAATCTGGAGCTGAACACTCTTAAAACTGTAGAGATGACAGTGGACTTCAGGAGACATCCTCAACTCTGCCACCCCTCATCATATCAGACAGCCCTGTGTCGACTGTGGAGATCTTCAAGTTGCTGGGTACCACCATCTCCCAGGACCTGAAGTGGGAGACCAACATCACCTCCATCCTCAAAAAGACCCAGCAGAGGATGTACTTCCTGAGACAACTGGGGAAGTACAGTCTTCCACAGGAGCTGCTGATCCAGTTCTACACTGCAGTCATTGAGTCTGTCCTGTGCTCCTCCATCACAGTCTGGTATGGTGCAGCCACTAAACAGGACAGGTGCAGACTGCAGCGGACTGTACGGGCAGCAGAAAGGATCATCGGCGCCCCCCCCTCCATCCAGGATCTGTACCTCTCAGGAAACGGGCAGGAAAATCATCACAGACCCCTCACACCCTGGACACAGACTTTTGATCTGCTGCCCTCTGGCAGACGGTACAGAAGCCTGCAGACCAGGACCACCCGACACAGGAACAGTTTCTTTCCCTCGCCATCTCCCTTCTAAACAGTTGAACTGTCACACTGCTCCCCACTGCCAGACTGCAACTGCACCTTATGTACATTCTGTAGTATTCATTCCACCTCATTTCATTTCTGTATTTTATGTATATACGTTTAGATTAGTTATTTATAGTTGGTTTACACAGCTTTGTGTATGTATGTGTATGCATGTGTAATGTATATATAGATACGTGTGTGTGTGGGTGCGTGTGTGTGTGTGTGTGTGTGATTTACATTGCTGTGCTCGAGAGCCACCATCTACCGAACGAAATTCCTTGTATTTGTCTGCACATATACTTGGCCAATAAACACGATTCTGATGATTTGGCACAAAAACCATGATTTGGCAAAAATACTATGATTGAGCAGAAATACTATGATTGAGCAGAAGTACTAAGATGTAGTAAAAGTACTTTGATTTAAGAGAAATCAATTATGGAGGAGTAATACTTTAAAATGGGAGAAATATTGATACACACACATATTCACAGAGCCTAAAGGGAAGAGTATTTGTGCCATGGAGTGTTAAGAAGAATCTGAGGTCCATATTAGAAAAGCTGGTAAAAGTTTGCAGAATTGTAATAAATGATGAATATGAATTAGTGGTCTGTGATAGTGTATTAATTTGTAGGGCAAAAACATATTGTCCAAGGTGGAGTTGAACCCCGACCTTTGTGTTGCAGACCTGTGTCATTACCAGCTGCGCCACTGGGAAAGACAGTGGGCTCTTGGGAAACAGGGTGATGAGCAGTCAGAATTAGATCGCAGTGAGAGGCAAAGAGCGCCGTTTTTTGGAGTTACAAAACGTCGTGTAACTCAAAAACTAGGTGGACTAGAAGCATAATTCTTGTACTGGGTGAATCAGCGGACTTTGGTGTACTTTGACTGCGATTTTCATTGCTCTTTGTACATCCGTCGCTGAGATATGACGAGAGAAGAAACGGCAGACCTCAGATATGATTGGCTGGGGAGCTGGCAGAAATATATAGTAATAGTGTGATTAAGCATAAATACTACATTTAGCAGAAATACTATATTAAGCACAAATCCTATAAAAAGCAGAAATACTATATTAAGCACAAATCCTATAAAAAGCAGAAATACTATATTAAGCAATATAAATATCCTATAAAAATCCTATAAAAAGCAAAAATACTGTAATATGATTTGGTAGAAAACTATAATTAATCAGAAATACTATATTGGGCAGAAATACTATATTTAGCACAAATCTTATAAAATAGCAGAAATAGTATGATTCAGCACAATAGTAATAACTTAAACAGAAAAATTGGAAAAGCAAAATGGACAGCTGAAAAATGCTGAACATGCTAAGGGTCCTTCAAATGTACTTGTTAAATGAAAAAAAACTCAGAAAAAAAAAGTGTAACAGTCACACAATCACAAATATGGACACATATGGAAACACACATGCACAGAGAGACACACACAGGATCAAATTCAGTCAACCAGTCTAAATATATTGAATTTAAATCATACAATAAGATGCTCCCATAAAAACTCTGTCTCGCCCTCTCTTTCTCTCTCTCTGTCACACACACACACACACACACACACACACACACACACACACACACACACACACAGGAGAGAGGAGCAAGTTTCTAGGTCATTCAAGCAGCCTGGGAGCTGCTAAATTTGAATCCACCAATCAGAGAGGCTGTGTACTTTTTCCCGCCAAAACAGGTGCAGCCGTTTTTACACACGCAGCACAGAGACAGGATTTGTTCAGTCTATTTTTCATAGTGAGGACTCCTCTCAAACAAATGGCTATAATTTCCTAACCGTAGGGGCTAGAACGGTCATTCTTACACTGTTTTGTTCAGAAGAGATGGGGGGATTGTCAAGTGTTGTGTGTTTAAAGTAAAAATATGAATTTGTAGAGATACATGACATGGATGAGTGGTTGACTTACAACCCATGAAAGCCCCAATATGGAAATTTGAATGTCTCAGCCGTCAGATGTGATGGGCTGGTTGGGAAGTCATGCATGACTTGATATGTCAATTTGAAAATTACAGTACTCACAGAGGATTGGCTCCCTGAGGAGCTGGCAGGAATACATAGAAATACTATGATTACCCAGAAATACTGCGTTTAGTAGAAATATTATGTTTTAGCACAAATACTATAAAATGGCTGAAATAGTATGATTTAGCACAAATGCTGTATTTAGCACAAATACTGAAAAGCAGCAGAAATGCTATGACTTAGCACAATAGTAATAACTGAAATAGAAAAATTGGAAAAGCAAAATGAACAGCTGAAAAAATGCTGAACATTCTAAGGCTCCCTCAAATGTAATTGTTGAATGAAAAAATCAGCAAAAAAAAAAGTATAACAGTCACACAATCAAAAATATGGACACATATGGAAACACACATGCACAGAGAGACACAGGATCAAATTCAGTCAACCAGTCTAAATATATTGAATTTAAATCATACAATAAGATGCTCCCATAAAACGCTCTCTCGCCTCTCTTTCTCTCTCTCTCTCACACACACACACACACACACACACACACACACACACACACACACTAGCAGCAGCAGCAGCCAAATAGCCTGGGAGCTGCTGAATTTGAATCCACCAATCAGAGAGGCTGTATACTTTTTCCCGCCAAAAACAGGTGCAGCTGTTTTTACACACATGCAGCACAGAGACAGGATTTGTGCTGTCTATTTTTCATAGTGAGGATTCCCCTCAAACAAATGGCTATAATTTCCTAACCGTAGGGGCTAGAACAGTCATTCTTACACCGTTTTGTTCAGAAGAGATGGGGGATCTTAACGTATTGACAATTTATCATTACAATATGAATTATTGAAGATATTTGACTTCTAATGTACCATAACTGAGTAGAGGCAAAGCGAAAACTGCCTTGACATGCCCTCAAACAATGCTTTCTAACTCTAAATCTATTTGGAGTATCGATATCATTCTTTCACCGTAAGAGACAGCAGGCTTTGGTGAACAATCATGGAAATTTTCAGGTCTGTGTGGAAATCCATCAAAAGATATGACGAGAGAAAAAGTGCCTCATTTCCAGAGTTTGAAATCTGAAGAAATCTGAGCGAGGGATGAATTTCCTACCCTCAAACAAACCCAATTCATGGCCAAATGGTAATAGGTGAGAAAGAAATTCTTGAATTGTGAGCGTCAGGAGTGTCTGAAGATATATTGGCACAAGCCTCATGTCTTAACTTTGCTGCGTTGAGATATGACGATTTGAAAATGCCTCTCATTAGAGAAATCCAGCGGTGATTTTGAACAAGCTCTCCATTGACTTTCTATGCAGTTTTCAGACTTTGTGTTGGTGTGAGGAGATTTGCCAAAATTCTATTATATAGAAATACTGTAATCAGCACATATACTGTAACATTTTAGAAATTCCTCCACTTAGTAGTAATACTATAACATAACACAAATGTTATGATGAGTTGAGCGGCTGGTACTCTGGTGCAGTCAGCACAATCTGGAGCTGAACACTCTTAAAACTGTAGAGATGACAGTGGACTTCAGGAGACATCCTCAACTCTGCCACCCCTCATCATATCAGACAGCCCTGTGTCGACTGTGGAGATCTTCAAGTTGCTGGGTACCACCATCTCCCAGGACCTGAAGTGGGAGACCAACATCACCTCCATCCTCAAAAAGACCCAGCAGAGGATGTACTTCCTGAGACAACTGGGGAAGTACAGTCTTCCACAGGAGCTGCTGATCCAGTTCTACACTGCAGTCATTGAGTCTGTCCTGTGCTCCTCCATCACAGTCTGGTATGGTGCAGCCACTAAACAGGACAGGTGCAGACTGCAGCGGACTGTACGGGCAGCAGAAAGGATCATCGGCGCCCCTGCCCTCCATCCAGGATCTGTACCTCTCAGGAAACGGGCAGGAAAATCATCACAGACCCCTCACACCCTGGACACAGACTTTTGATCTGCTGCCCTCTGGCAGACGGTACAGAAGCCTGCAGACCAGGACCACCCGACACAGGAACAGTTTCTTTCCCTCGCCATCTCCCTTCTAAACAGTTGAACTGTCACACTGCTCCCCACTGCCAGACTGCAACTGCACCTTATGTACATTCTGTAGTATTCATTCCACCTCATTTCATTTCTGTATTTTATGTATATACGTTTAGATTAGTTATTTATAGTTGGTTTACACAGCTTTGTGTATGTATGTGTATGCATGTGTAATGTATATATAGATACGTGTGTGTGTGGGTGCGTGTGTGTGTGTGTGTGTGTGAGATTTACATTGCTGTGCTCGAGAGCCACCATCTACCGGAACGAAATTCCTTGTATTTGTCTGCACATATACTTGGCCAATAAACACGATTCTGATGATTTGGCACAAAAACCATGATTTGGCAAAATACTATGATTGAGCAGAAATACTATGATTGAGCAGAAGTACTAAGATGTAGTAAAAGTACTTTGATTTAAGAGAAATCAATTATGGAGGAGTAATACTTTAAAATGGGAGAAATATTGATACACACACATATTCACAGAGCCTAAAGGGAAGAGTATTTGTGCCATGGAGTGTTAAGAAGAATCTGAGGTCCATATTAGAAAAGCTGGTAAAAAGTTTGCAGAATTGTAATAAATGATGAATATGAATTAGTGGTCTGTGATAGTGTATTAATTTGTAGGGCAAAAACATATTGTCCAAGGTGGAGTTGAACCCCGACCTTTGTGTTGCAGACCTGTGTCATTACCAGCTGCGCCACTGGGAAAGACAGTGGGCTCTTGGGAAACAGGGTGATGAGCAGTCAGAATTAGATCGCAGTGAGAGGCAAAGAGCGCCGTTTTTTGAGTTACAAAACGTCGTGTAACTCAAAAACTAGGTGGACTAGAAGCATAATTCTTGTACTGGGTGAATCAGCGGACTTTGGTGTACTTTGACTGCGATTTTCATTGCTCTTTGTACATCCGTCGCTGAGATATGACGAGAGAAGAAACGGCAGACCTCAGATATGATTGGCTGGGGAGCTGGCAGAAATATATAGTAATAGTGTGATTAAGCATAAATACTACATTTAGCAGAAATACTATATTAAGCACAAATCCTATAAAAAGCAGAAATACTATATTAAGCACAAATCCTATAAAAGCAGAAATACTATATTAAGCAATATAAATATCCTATAAAAATCCTATAAAAAGCAAAAATACTGTAATATGATTTGGTAGAAAACTATAATTAATCAGAAATACTATATTGGGCAGAAATACTATATTTAGCACAAATCTTATAAAATAGCAGAAATAGTATGATTCAGCACAATAGTAATAACTTAAACAGAAAAATTGGAAAAGCAAAATGGACAGCTGAAAAAATGCTGAACATGCTAAGGGTCCTTCAAATGTACTTGTTAAATGAAAAAAAACTCAGAAAAAAAGTGTAACAGTCACACAATCACAAATATGGACACATATGGAAACACACATGCACAGAGACACACACAGGATCAAATTCAGTCAACCAGTCTAAATATATTGAATTTAAATCATACAATAAGATGCTCCCATAAAAACTCTGTCTCGCCTCTCTTTCTCTCTCTCTCACACACACACACACACACACACACACACACACACACACACACACACACACACACACACACACAGGAGAGAGAGCAAGTTTCTAGGTCATTCAAGCAGCCTGGGAGCTGCTAAATTTGAATCCACCAATCAGAGAGGCTGTGTACTTTTTCCCGCCAAAACAGGTGCAGCCGTTTTACACACTCAGAACAGAGAGAGGCAGGATTTTGCAGTCTATTTCTCATAGTGAGATTCCTCTCAAACAAATGGCCATAATTTCCTAACCGTAGGGGCTAGAACGGTCATTCTTACACCGTTTTGTTCAGAAGAGATGGGGAATCTTCAAGTGTTGACAATTTATCATTAAAATATGAATTATTGAAGATATTTGACTTGTAATGCACCATAACTGAGTAGAGGCAAGCGAAAACTGCCTTGACTTGCCCTCAAACAACGCTTTCTAACTCTAAATCTATTTGGAGTATCGATATCATTCTTTCACCGTAAGAGACAGCAGGCTTTGGTGAACAGTCATGGAAATTTTCAGGTCTCTGTGGAAATCCAAAAAAAGATATGACGAGAGAAAAAAGTTGTTCATTTCCAGAGTTTGAAATCTGAAGAAATCTGAGCGAAGGACGAATTTCCTACCCTCAAACAAGTCTAACTCATTTCAGAACGGTAATAGGTGAGAAAAAAATTCTTGAATTGTGAGCGTCAGGAGTGTCTGAAGATATACGGGGACAAGTCATGTTTTAACTTCGCTTCGTTAAGGAGATATGACGATTCGAATATGCCTGTCATTACAGAAATCAAGCGATGATTTTGAACAAACTCTCCATTGACTTTCTATGGAGAGTTTTCCGACTTTGTGTTGGTCTGAGGAGATTTGCCAAAATTCTATAAATCTCACAACAATGATGGTGACATTTTCTGAAAGCCAGCAAAAATACCTACGTTTTGATGTATAATTTGTGGAAGTTGAGTGAAAATTGAGCAAGTAGCAAGAAGTTGTTCGGACATGAAGAGAAGACTGCGAAACCTACAGTGGCACACTGGAAGCCAAGTGCATAGCAACCATAACAACGCATGTATTTTGTGAAAAATCACAAAAATGAAACTCAAAACTTAAAGAGGGATAAGATGAAAACGGTAACAGATATGAAAAAGCTGAATCATTCATGAATAGCCCAATAATTTGTGAACATTTTAAAATTTGAATGGTTGTTCTAGGCGAAAGTATGAGAATGTAGTTAAGTTTCAAAAATAAGCAAGTTTTAGCAGAATTGTGGAAGTTTCCCATTCATTTCAATGGGACAAATTAAAGGAAAAAAGCTTAATATTTTAAAAAGTATAATAGCATAAAATACCAAAAGTCATAGCCATCATTAGCAGAAATAGCAGAATAGTTTAAAATTTGAACGGTGAAAATCGGCTGAAAATTGTTAAAGTAGTTAAGTGCCAAAAAACGTACAAAAAGTGGCAACTAGAATAATAAAGTATAAAGAATAAAGAGAAACAGGAACTCAATAGTGTGGATGCTTAAAGCATCCACACAATAATAATAATAATAATAATAAAGTATAAAGAATAAAGAGAAACAGGAACTCAATAGTGTGGATGCCTCCAGCATCCACACAATAATAATAATAATAAAGTATAAAGAATAAAGAGAAACAGGAACTCAATAGTGTGGATGCCTAAAGCATCCACACAATAAAGAGAAACAGGAAAACAATAGTGTGGAAGCCCTTTAGGGCATCCACACAATTTGCATTTCCTGCGAAAATGCAGTGTGGATGCTTTAAAGCTGAAGCTGTCTGGTGAAAATAGTTGAAAATAGCTGAAGAAATCAAAGTCAGTGATTAACAAGTTGTTGAATTTTAATTACGTTGCAGAACAACATCAAGTTAACAAAAATGTAATAACTTAGCAGAAATGCAATAACTTAGAAGAAACATAACAATTCAGCAGAAATGTTGTAGTTTACCAGAAGCTACAACTTAGCAGAAATGAAATAATTTAGAATAACATAACTTAACATAACATCACATAATAAATAAAAGTAGTGTAACCTAGCAAAAATAATATAATTTAGTAGAAAATTAAAAACTTGGCAGAAATATTACAAGTTACCAGAACTGCTATAATTTTGCAGAAATGTAATAATTAGGCAAAACTGTCAACAGATAACAGCTGAAAAGGCTAAAGTAACCTCAAAGTTACTTGTTTATCTGTTAAAAATTACCAGAAACATTAGAAAAGGAAGAAAATCAGCCAGCAGATAAACTGATGTGGAACAAAACCAAGGGAAAATAACAGAGTTTACACAGCTGGTGAAATCTAAAAATGGCAAAAAAACAAAAACAACAAAACAAACAAAAAAAACCCAAAACAAAACAAAACCCACACAAACAACATTTAGGTAATAAATGCACAAGATGCTGCGGTCAGAGATAAAAACACCCAAAAAATAATGTTATTGAAATGCCAAAGAGTGACAGAAAGTTTAGAAAGTAGAAAACCAGTAGTAGAAAAGTAGAACATTCAAATATATTTAGAAACATATGATACAAAATATTTACTCAGTTGTTTCCAATGATTACAATAATGGCATACAGAAATAAAAATCCCATTTGGGACAAACAGAAAAATATTAATAGAAAATGCAAATCAAATGAATCTAACATCTATACAAACAACTGAAGCATCTGTTGGAATTGTGAACATATCCTTGTTTGCCATGTTTATGTTTATGGCCCTAAGATGCGCAGACACATGATAGGCTATTAACTGCAAAAATATACACATATATAAACAGCAAGTGAGAGAGAAATATATGCTCTGATTTGGAGCTTTGTGTAAATACCATTTGGCAAGGATAAACAACATGTTCCAATGCCACGTTAAAATTTTCATAAGCTTCATTTTTTCAGTTAGTTTACAGTTTCCTGATTTTATGATAAATATGGTACCAATCTACAAAATACTGTCGAAATGAAGTCCACATTTTGATATATTTGAGGTGTAGAGAGTCACACAGCTGAACAATCGATGTGCATATTTAAAGAAACAGGGATCAAATAAAGAACATTATTGTGAAATAAATTACAGTGAAAATAATCACTGCTTTGCGTTAAAGAGTGACTTATGATGAGGTATTAATTGGGTTAACTTTACCTCTAACAGCTTTTCACATAGTGCTGTGACCAGGATGAAATCCATCATAAAGTAACTGTAAACAGTAGAACCATTAGCATGAATGTTATGGTTCTACTCTGATCAAAACTCAAGTCAGCTGTGTGACCTGATATAAAATATAAAAGAGGAACACATATAAATTGATGTGACCTTTATGAACTTTTCAAAATGACTTTATATGTCTGACCCATTATCTATATATATTAGAGCAGATGTCGAAAACCACTGTTAGACCTAGTCTATACTAATGTAGTTACTGACACCCCATACTAAGGCAGGATTCATACAAACACACATTATTTATTCTCTAAACATTTTCTTTTTTCACATTTTGAGATTGTGTAATTTCTATAAAGAATATGTCTAATAGTGCAATAGATATAGTTATTTAAATGTCCATAATAATGACATGATCATTTTTGTACATCCTACAATTCAAGATTTAGAGCTGTGTGTTTGTATGAATTCAGCTTGCTATACTTATAGACTTAGATATATTAATCCACTATTTACCCAAACAAGTTACATTGTTTGGGTAAATAGATTGGGTTTGTCCTACAAAATAATTATTCAACAATAAAAAAAAAACACAAAAAACATCTAGACATTAATCCAGAGTTCAGTTTCATATGTCTGATATTGTTTGTTAAATCTGGTGACACAAACACAGTCAAAAATTCATTGCTAGTGTGACATGTGGTCCTTTTTGCCTTTAACCAATGATATGCTGGTTACTTGGACCAGTTTAGTATTTGCTGTCACAGAGGAATGTTAACCATAAATCCAAAAGACAAAACTGAAAAAATATGTTAATTGCAAACATGTTTTTGCTTAGTAAAAGGACTGAAATTACATGGAAACTGTCACCTTAAAGCCTCATTGTAAATATCATCACAAACAGATGTTTTACACACAGTTAACAAAGCTCCACCACATCCGATCACTGCATATAAATCTAAAAGAAAAATAAATAAATAAAATAAAATAATAATAAAAAAATTAACACAAGGGAAGACTTTTGATTTAATAACTAAGCTTAAAATAAGTGTTACCTTTGAATATTTGTGGGAAAAATCTGATACTACCCCAAGAATTCAAAGCCACACTGGAAACGATGACAGGCTTGCAGCCCTCTGTCTTCCTGAAGTGAGGTGCCTGATCAGTAGCAGTGAGTTGACAGAAGTCGGTGTCTGTAAGAGCGGCCAAACACTGATACTGTCCACTTACGTAGAGTCTAAGAAGCTGGAATGCAGGCACACTGTACGAGCTTGTTCTAAAAAAATACAGAAAAGGAACATTTTATTTGTGTTAAGGCCTAAAAACTAGAAATAAGTTATAAAATGGACAATGTTGAAATACCTTATAGGTGCTGCAGGCCACATAACCAGAATCCAGAGCAATCTCACACTCACATGATGGTGAGGAAAGGCATGAGCTCTGCAATGAGGTTTGAATGTCTCAGTTGGGACACTGAAGAACTCAGGAGACAGCAGTACCTGCACAGAGAGACAGAGTAGAAAAAGCATAGATTTGTAATCCATATTGTGAATTAAAACTCAAAAGTGTCAACAAGTATAATCATTTGAGTGTGGAATTCTTTATGCAATAAACAGGATTTAAATTAATTAAATGAATTAAAAGCAATGACATTTTTTTTTTAATCAAAGATAAAGAATCATACCTCTCTCTGCTCTGAGGATCACTGAGCATCTCTGACAGGAAATACAGTTTCCTCAGTATCAGTCATCATTGAGGGTCTCAGAGGTGTGTAGTGTGGCAGCATGATGATGGTCTCCAGATCAGGCAGGAGGTCAGGTGATGGGTGTGTCATCTTCTCCATTGAAGACACACTGGTATGGCAGTTCATAACACAGCAGTCTCCTTGTGGCATGTAGTTATCTGTGCAGTCCAGCACTGATGGATCAGGTTTGGCTCAACAGTTCATGAAGATGGTGTTAAGATGTTGTTGTTTCAGCTGAGGATGGTGAAGTTTGAAGGTTTTCCCACAAAGGAAACAGGACTGTGTGTGCCCTGTCTGAAAAAAATACATCTACAAAACATAAAGTGCTTTTAACACCACCCACCCTCCCCACCCACCCATCTCAGCCCCCAAGTGTCTATGTAATGCTGGTATGGGGTGTCAGTTACTAAATCTAATTAGTGCGTCAGAAAGCGGGGGCTACACCTAAAGCCCCCGCTTTCTGATGTCTTTGTTTATTAGCAGCTTTTTCCAGCTGCTCAGAGAATTCTGACTTGGCCTTTATCCACCCAAACCCAAACCCACCCGGATAAAGGCCAAGTCAGAAAATGGATGCAGAAACTTTCCATGTACTTCTAAATCAGATTTAATATATATTCTGTAAGCTGTAAAAATGTTTTTCTCTACATAATGTATCATTATAGACATCTCTAGTAGCCTAAAGATAGTTTAAAACTTTTAACATTTTTTTACCTGTAAAACATGATAAGCAAAAACTCATTCATTCCCAAAACGTTTGATTCTACAAAATCTACTATAATCAAGAAAATATAATTTTCTGTTATTATTCATGTGACCCATAATAAATACCTGCATTTATCTGGGATTTATTTATTTACTATTTCATATTTGAAAGCCCTTTGAGGGGAAGCTCTCGTTTGTTGAGATACATACATCAGAGTAAAAAAGTATCAAAAAGGAGATGACAATTAACATCCATGAAAAAATGCATTAGTAGATTTAGTCATTTAAAACATGAGAATAAAAAAAATAAATTATGTCTGTTTAATACTTTTTGCAGCATATTTCAGATCTGAGGTGCATGATAACAGAAAGCAGATCTCCCAGCTCTGCATGAAGTACAGCCATGATTTGGTGAAATGATTAATAACATTGCAATAAGAAAGGGTCTTCTTACAGACAAAGTAGGGAAGACAATATGAAGAAATAAGATTTTCAATGAAAATCTTTTAATGCTCTACAATCAGTAAACTCTGTAACAAACATGATCTGTAATTGTTTCAAAACTCACCAGACGACTTCATGATTGGCTGGAGGACAGGACACAAAACACAGGGTTGTGGTAACTGTAATATGTCCTCAGGACACCTGAATGGAGACTGTGCTGTGGCTGAGAAATAAAAATGAGGTCAAGCAGGGTGTTCTTGTCTGTAGTGGCAGAAGTGATCAGCTGTGAATACCCTCTCGACTGAAACTGCTCCAGAATCTGTTTTCTTCCACTCTGTAACTGGTTCTCATTAAAATCTCCACACACAATTATTGGGTGACAGTCCATTATTTCAAGTGAATCTAAAAGACTTACCAGGTTTTGCATGAATGGTGTCAAACTGTAGTCTGGAGGTCTGTACACAACAGCAATGAGCGCAGGGAATGGAGCCTGAACCTTTAACACTAAGAACTCAAGATCAGTGACATTATGCAGATACTGTTTTACCTGAACCTGAAAATGATTCCTCAAATACACAACAACTCCACCACCACTTCTGCTGGCCATGTGAGGAAAGTTTGTGTAGGACACATGTCTGTTGCGTTTGAACATGGTGTAGCCGTCCAAATGAAGACTGTCTGCAACAAAGGAGCCTTGAAGGTGAGACTCAGTGAGACACAAAACATCTGCTAAACACATTTCATGATGACTCTTGATGTCACTGATGTGAGATGGCAAACCCTCCGTATTGTGATGGATCAGTGTAAGAGTGTCAGGTCTGCTGGCTGTTTCTCTGACCTGAAGAAGAGGCATCATTTCCTCAACGCTGGCTTGTCTCATGGTTTGGAGCGCTGCAGTTACCTCGGGATTGGCGTAAATCTTTTTCTCATCCAAGTCCTGTAAATAGAGTCCACTGAGAGACGTCACCCTGCTGAGAGCAACATAAGCCATACCTGGTTCAAAAATGTTCTTCATTGAAACTACAGCTGTCTGTGTTGTAAGACCCTGGGTTTTGTGGATTGTGCAGGCAAATGCTAGCTTTACAGGAAACTGTCTGCGTATCGCTCCTTTAAACTTCAGACTCTCCTCTGCTCTCTCAATATAAACCAGATCATCAGATGCTGCATTAGCACTGCGGTTGTTTCTTACAGACTGCCGGTTGTCCATTCTGAGCCCCAGTTTAATTATTTGTCCATCATTTTCAGATCTCACCACCTTTATCAGTATACCAAAAGCACCATTGACCAAACCGTTTAGTGTGTCCAAGTTTCTGGTCAGCATCACTCGAGCTCCTTCAGCAACATTCAGGGTGTCGGGTAAATCATTTCGCCCACCTGTAAATGGTCTGTCTCTTCGTGCCATTCTGCCTGTACATTTATCCTTCTGGAAATCGTCTGCATTGATGATTATAATGTTTGAATGAAGCTTCTTGAGCGTATCTGTGTTGTGGGATTCCACATTCTTGTTGGTGGCATAAATGTGTAAGACCTCGATTGGACATTCTTCTGGTGCAGTCACAGCCTGTGACAACAAATCTCTGTCGCACTGAGAAAGCTCATCTGTCTTTTCTTTGATTCTAATCCTGTTCAACATCTCTGCAAAGGCCACATCATCTTTCTGACGCATGATCTCGGTTAGAGTGATCATCTGAAAATGTTCCTGCCACAGGTCAATCTGTTCTGGATCATAAACACAGAGAGGCTTAGACTGTCGCACTGGTGGCAGCTGGTAAAAATCTCCAACAGCTAAAACTGACATTCCACCAAAAGGTCTCTGAGTGCCTTTGATTTGTTTCAGTCTTGCATCCACATAAGCAAAAGGGGTTTTGAAACCATCGAAATCTCATCAATAACAATAATTTCAGCATTCATAAGCTCAGATCTGACTTCATCCAGTTGGTTACCAAGTCCTTGAATGGGTGGTTTCAGACTCCTGGGTAGTTTCAGTAGGGAATGTAACGTAGAGCCATTGATAGAAAAAGCTGCTGTCCCAGTAAATGAAGTCAGTAAAACAGTTGGATTTGATATGTCAGCTTCTTCTGCATTAGCAGGCAGTCTGCTCAGGATCTTTGATGCTTCAGAGTGAATACATTTAATCAGATGTGACTTTCCAGTTCCTGCACCACCGTTGATATAGAAGAAAAATGGATCTGGGTTCAAACCACAAACTCGCTGAATACACCAGTCTCTTATAGCATAGAACACGCAGGCCTGCTTCTGGTTCAGATTCTGATACATTACACGTACCACAGCTGGATCGACTGCAGGTTGTTCTCTGATGGCTCTGATCTGTGTTACAGCATCAGACTGACGACTGTAGTCGGGAACATTCTCCTGTTCATTCTCATCATCAGAATGTCTCTCAGGAAGATTCTCATCACATTGCAACCTCACAACTTCAGATTCAGGAGCCAGATTACACCATTCATCAATCACAACGTCCCTATTTTGTTCAAACTCTTCCAGTGCACTCTCAATATCCTCAGAGTTCTTCTCATACTTGTCTTTATTTCTCTTCACAACCCTTTTCACAGACTCACTGTGGTCTGAACATGGAAGTCGTACACAACCTGAGTTGTAGAAGGACTGATAGGTTTGGAATCCTTGTGGTTTCAGTTCCTGCTCTGATCTGTGTGGAAGGTAAAGTCTCAACAGTCGACCATAATATTGCTCGGGATCTTTTTCTTGTGAGCAGTGGTAATACCTGATTATAGCTGGTTTATCATTCTTTCGCCTTTGTACAAATCCAAGCTGGTTTAGAAGAGGAAGCACATCTTTTCCTTCATTTGGACCACTCACCAACCGGCACAGGGCAGCAAAATCAGCCAGGGACATTTCCTCATATTCTGGTGTCTCAGGTCTGCATTTGTATTTATCACTCAAACTTGTCATCCAAATATTACAACTGTCATGTGTTGTGGATTCCAGGTAGCTCATCGGGCGACTCATTTTTACTGGGTTATCATCTGTTGGTACAAATACAACACTGCGGGAACATTTTTTTCATTTTTAGGCCACAGACTCGAGTCACACACTCCTGTGCGCTGATTTCTCTCTTTTTTTGAATAAGCCTGCATCACAGCTCTCATTTCATCACATTCATTGACCGTGTTCTTATCAGAGTTATCAATAACTGTCTTCAGGTATTCAGAGAGGCCAGATTCTTTCTTCGTTATATATTTACAGAGATATTCTATACATGAATAGGCATTCAATATTAACGAGACATCTAAATTAGAGTTCCAGGCTTCAAGCAGGTCTGGGTTGTAATTGTTGATCCAACAGTCCTTTGGGTCACGTTTCAGAATAAGAGCTGTTTTCTTGTTTATGTCTTGGAGGCATTGTTCATACTCATTCATTGTCAAGTTGCATCGTGACAGAATCTGCTCTATGGTGAGAGAAGCAGCTTCAGGTTCCTTCAGCAGGTTCATCAAAGGTCTGAGTTTGGCTTTTGCAGCTTCAGTGTCTGAATCCTCATCCTGTCTCACAATCATTGTTCTTGTGGCTGGTGGTTTTGGAAAGCCAAATCTACAACCAGAGTTCACACTCTTAAAGCATGTCTTTGTGTGGTTTTGCTGTGCTTTTGTAGTTCAGTGACTTTTTGTGCAGTTCAGGCTGTTTTTCTGGATCAGGGAGTTGAGCTGAGATGTATCTGTCCACAAAGTCACAGACAGTTTGGTCGTCATCCACATCTACTTCTACCTTTTCTCGAATCCACAGCAACATGTGTATATGCGGACTACCTCTGTGCTGGAACTCAACTCTGTAAAAGTAATCAATGATTTCACCAAGGGGCTGTGCAGGAGAAAAAAAGCAAATCTCTGAACAAAGCCTCAACACGCTTATCAAACATTCGCATGGTGGTTACTGGATTTGATCTTAGAATTTCACACTTTTCTGACCAGTCCAGGGCTTCAAAATCAACCTCTTCACCTTGCTGTCTCTTTATTGCTTGAATCACTTCAGGCCATCTCATCTCAGCAGCAGAGAAAGTGACAAAGAACTGAGGTGTTCCTATTTGACGAACCATACTGAATAGATCTCTTGTAGTTTTCTGCCAGTAAGCTGGAGTTCCTCTGAGTGGCTGCATAAATCTGATTGCATCTTTATTTCTTACCAGCTTCTCTACTTCTGTCTTACTTTGTAACATTCCTGATGTGATTTTGCGTCCATCTTTGGTCATAGTTTTACCTTTCCTTAGCTGTATTGTCATGCTGGAATTAGCCAAGTGTATTTCAGTGACAAACTGTGAGAAAAACAGGTAATTTGTATCTTTAGCAAATCTTGCATCAATGTTGAAAAGCCTTGACTTGAAGTAAGCACTTGGTGTGAGTTTAAGACGTCTCTTTTCATCCAGTGTATTCTGACCAGTAGGAAACTGCACAGGAAATGCCATGGCTTCCAAATGAGGAGTTCTGAAGAAGCTAACAGGATTGTTTCTTTCTGCAGGAGCCACACAATATGTGTTATCAGTGAAAGAGAGAATCTCTTCTGAAATGTCTACAGGCTGCAGGCAACTTTCTAGAGCAAAACCTCCATTGTTCAAATCACTTTCTGGTTCCTCTGGATTTTGTTCCTCTGGTTGTTCATCACAGGATTGCATATCAATATCTTGTTCACTTTCAGACTCAGTTTCACACAAAAGGGCATCTTTTTCATAGTTGTCAATTTCCATTAAATCTGCTTCATCATAATCATCACTTGCCATGCTGGCTTCATCACTGCTGTCATCATCAGGTAACGTGGGATCACAAAGCAATGCATCATCTCTGATAACAATATCTGTGTACTGTGGATGAATCTGTTTGAGTTTACGCAGGGCTTGGATCAGTTTAGACCAGGTGACAGTCTGGAACA
The DNA here is from genome assembly GCF_013358895.1 of Oreochromis aureus. Taxonomy (NCBI): domain Eukaryota; kingdom Metazoa; phylum Chordata; class Actinopteri; order Cichliformes; family Cichlidae; genus Oreochromis; species Oreochromis aureus. The sequence goes on along the minus strand of NC_052943.1, from coordinate 24,188,195 downwards.
GCTGATGGCCTTTGTAGCACAGTCGTCTTTTCAACTTGATCCTCATTATCTGTGATTGGTTTCTGAGCCGAGGCAAACAGTCAACTGTTTGTTGGACCTCAGATGGTACACACACCACATTACCACGTATGAGTCTTTGTCTGCCCTTTGGAAGTGGAATAATCTTTGCAAATGGGATGCATTTGGCAATCAGATGTCTCTCCAGAATGTTGAGATCACACAGTTCAGCTGGAATATCCTGCAGATCTAAACCATTGACAGCAGCAAGCCTTGGCATGCGTCCACTTTTGAGGGAACTGTGACACGTGTGACAGATATACTCCTTTTTCTCTCAACAGGAAAGCTGCACTGATCATTACATGCTTCATCACACACATGAACAAATTTACCAGTTAGACACTGCTGAGCTACAGTTTGGTGTTTTGAGTAATTTTCTCTTTTGCAGATTTTCACCTGATTAGGAAAAGAAGCTTTTAGACAAACAGTACAAACATAAGATGGTGCTGACTTAATGTTTGATCTGAAACGAGATATGGCCTCATTCATTAAACTGTTATCTGGATGACACTGTAAACTTTCAGCTGGTCGATGCATCTGACGATATTTTCTTTTTATGTTCATTGCACATCTGATATTATGCATCTGTCTAAAAGAAAAACCGTTCCAATATTTTACTCTCATTCGTTCTCTCATATTGTCCTTGTGTTTCTGCTGAAATTGTCTCTCTTCTCCATAACGTTTAGTGATGTAAGATCGCTTTTCTGTTTAAATTCTTCACTTTCTTTATATAGATTATATACATATGACCTCATGTAAGCTTTATGTTTCTCTCTGAATCCAGCACAAGTTCTGTAATTTCTTCTTAGACGTTCCTTCTGCTGTTCTTTGAACATAGGAGATTGTCTATAAGATTCTTTATATGTTTTTCTCATATGCGTTCCTTCTGCTTTTCTCGGAAAATGGGAGATTCTCTATATGTTCTTGTTATACGCTCCTTCTGCTTTTCTCGGAAAATGGGAGATTCTCTATATGTTCTTGTTATACGCTCCTTCTGCTTTTCTCGGAAAATGGGAGATTCTCTATATGTTCTTGTTATACGCTCCTTCTGCTTTTCTCGGAAAATGGGAGATTCTCTATATGTTCTTGTTATACGCTCCTTCTGCTTTTCTCGGAAAATGGGAGATTCTCTATATGTTCTTGTTATACGCTCCTTCTGCTTTTCTCGGAAAATGGGAGATTCTCTATATGTTCTTGTTATACGTTCCTTCTGCTTTTCTCGGAAAATGGGAGATTCTCTATATGTTCTTGTTATACGCTCCTTCTGCTTTTCTCGGAATAACGAATCTTCTTTATACATCCTTATGACACGTTCTCTTTTTCTCTCTCTAATTTTAGCACTATCTCTATAGATTTTTCTAAAATGTTCTCTCTGTTTCTCTCTATATGTAGCATTGAGTTTATACAGATTATTTTTGTACACACTCTTTTTCTTACTGTGATCAGAATCATGAGACTTTCTACTAGAATCTTTTTCTTTGCCTTAAAGCTTTCATCAAAAGTGTACATCTGTCTTTCTTTCTTTTTCTGATTTTCCTTTCTCTGTGGTAGTTTTTCTTGGACCAATAATCGTCTCCTAATCTTTCTCCTTTGCTGTTTATTAAGCTTCAACAGTTTATGTGAGAGTTCCTCTGTTGTCTCAGTCAAACAGGAGGCAGTGTTTAAATCATTCTGAGGAACAGATTCTTTTGTTACCTGAGTGTCTCTTACAGAAGATGCAGAGGTTTCTATTTCTAAATAATCAGAAGGACGATTGTTCAGCTCAGCAGCTGGCTCATTTGAATAATCCACTCTGGATGACATCACTTCAGTGGCTAAAGTGTCGGTCACAGTTTTCTGTGTCTGCTCAGTGGATTTTGGGGTTTCAAATTCAGGTTCATTTAAAACTGGTGCTGGAACAGTTGTAGCTGTTTGTCTGTTTTCATCAGCATCTCTTTGGTCAGCAGGGTTTTCACTGTGAAACTCGACAGGCTGTAGCTCATAAGTGCAGGATGGCGCGATGCTAAACATTCGGTACAAGCGTTTGATCCTGTCAATCATGTCGTTAAGACGTGTGAATTTTAACATAACTGCAGTTCCACCACTTACAGCTAGCGACAATGGCATTCCTGTAGACTTACGTGGGTGAGGGTCAAAGTATGCGTATTCACCTGAAGTCAGCCTGCAAACTGCAATGACGGTTCCTCCCATGACTAGCAAAGCATAGCGAACCGCTGAAGCCAAACACTGTAGTCCCTGTTCAAGGCTCGGAAGATGATTTGTACCATCAAATGTGCCATAATGAGCAAACTGAGACATGTCCACTTGATACTCGTGTCTGCGGCTGGTGACCACTGTGGGAAGCTCATCACAGGCGAGAAACACGCTGTTCACAAACCTCTTTCTGGCATCTGAATACACGGCATGGCCTTTGTCCAACACACGGTTTAGATCTGCTCTGGTAATGAATTCATCCTCGTGTAAGAATGACAGGAAAACCAAACTGTTCGCCATGCATTGCTGATTCCTGTACTTTCCATACTTAGCAGCGGCCTGGCTTCGGGACGCACAGATGCTACTCACTCGTGGACGACTTTCATTGTTTGTAACCTGTACATGAGACGGTCCTGGAGCTTCTCCATCATGCTGCGTTTGCACAGTTACCTGGGGTTCAGTCTGGATTACCTGCTGTACTTTAGCATCTGGCACACATGCTGAGGGAACACCTCTCTTTACCACATCTGCATAAGACACTGCGGCTGTCTGAACGCTGCTCTGCACTTCTGGACTGGGAATAGTTGTAACAGACACCTTTACCTCCTCACCGCTCTGAGAAACATTTACCTGTTCTTTCTGCTTTTGCCATCTAAGCTTCTGGGACTGTGACCTTTGACTTTTTCTTGGCATTTTGTGCAAGTACAAACTGGACCTTATATGTATTTATACACAAATGTAAACAAAACTCAACCTGTAAACACTGAAAAACTGATTCCTCAACTTTCTCTTAAATCAGAGCTTTATCAGAATTGATGTAAAAGGCTCACTTAAATACAAACTCAATATTTAGTTTAACTTATTTAAAGTTCTTTGAAAACACTTTGGTCTGTTTTATTGTACCTTTTTCAAAAACTGTATATTATTACTTCTATTTTTTTAACCAGACTGGATAACAAATTGGTCTATACTTCTGTAAAGTAATATGCAGAATAAATCTCAACAATCAACAGGCTATAATTAAACTCTTAGCTTTTAAGTAGACTGTGTAAATCTTTCAGATATTTAAAATTTAAAGCAAATATAAGGAGCTGTGATGGTGTGGTGATCAGATGACAGGCTATGGGGATTCTTCAGCTGGACGTTCTGCAGCAGTCAGGAAACAGGAAGTCTGGGTTCTCAGGGCAGCCTCTAGATGACAACTGTAACTGAATACTTACACTGAGTGACAAAAAGGGTTTGTCCTTAAATAATAATAGTATAAACTTGTAGTCAAATGTTATAGCCAATGAAACAGACTTGAAAAATATATTTGGATCCAATTTATTATTTATGTGAATATAAGTCTGAATGTATGTATTACAAAATAACCAGATTATCTTATTACAAATAAACCTTGAAAAAGGTGTGTATTTTATATAATTTATCAAAGTAACTGCACACGTAAGCCAAGCTATCAGTGTTTATTCCAAAGTGTAATGTAAAATTAAAATGACAAATGTAGGGCTCTGTAAGTAGTTTCTACAGTGAGTTCTACTGTACTGTAATTCTATTACTGTATATTCAACTTTTACTTGTAATTTCCAGCAAAATGACTGGATGTGAGAGAGTTTAACGACAGGAAAGATGGAGCAGTGAGAGCGGAGATCTCTCAGAATTCTGAAAACAGATTGACGAAGTTCTGGTAACTTCAATTCCAAAAACTTAGATTCTGGTAAAACTTGATTTCAAGTCACAGGATTGCGTTTCAACTCAGGTTCAAGCTTGTCAACTTAGATAGAGCTCATGGCGGAGAAATGATAGAAGATAGAATGGCTTGTCAAAAAGATGGAGCAGGGAGAGGAGAGTGATAGGACAGACTGAATTGCTTGTTAATGATAGAGGGAGAGGGTTTTCTGCAGCAGGTCACCTGTAAGACAGAAAGAAAGTGGAATTAGACACACTTCCAATAAACCTGGCTTTACTGTATTTTTCAGACTATAAGGCACATTTAAAAGCCTTTAATTTTCTCAAAAATAGACAGTGCACCTTATGTATGGTTGTGTTTACTGATTTCAAACCAATTCTATGTGGTACACGGCACACTCACGGCATCTGTCAAATGTTTTAATATGACTTTGGTAAGCTACAAAGCAGCACCACTTGATGTATTGTCGGAGCATGGCTACCATAGTCAGCACCCTCGTAGAGTAATTCGTACTGTGCTTCAACATAATATGGTGTGTGTGTATAAGGGCCTGGCACCTGTTGAGAGCCATGCTTATGAAGCAGATTTCAAACTGATCAATCCACATTCATCAATACACAAATCCTGAAAAGTGAGTGAATTGTTCTGTATTTTATGTCTTACAACTGAACAATTTTGAGAGTTATTGTAAATGAGTTGAATAAAGTTTGACTTATCTGTTTTGTTTGACTTAATGTGCCTTAGAATTTAGTGCACCTTACAGTCCGAAAAATACAGAACATATATATCATTACACACTGAAGAGTTGTACAGTACATTATTAGATTCAACTGAATGAAAATGTTTAACATATGGTGGTGGAACATTTCTAAGGATATTTTGCATTCTATTAACACAATAAAAACAAACAGAGTCTGTAAACCAAGATGTGGTGCTACAGTAACTTACTGTAAACATTATATGGTCAAGCTAAACCCACACAATGAAGTCAGAGCAGACAGTTTCAGACCACCTGGTTTAAACACTTCACATGCACTCAACTCACATGTTCCTAAATGCCCAAAGGTCTCAAATTCCCGATTCTGTGTGTACTTACCTGGTACAACACTATATCATAATGTCTGGGGAGCCGTTAACATAAAAGTAAAAATAATTTACTCAGTATGACTTTTGGCAAAATGAAAAATTTGGAGACAGATGACTCCTATACAGCAGTTTCTACATATTTCAGTCAAATATGGGGCATGTTTAATACACACCCGCTAAATCTACAATAAACTTAGCATGGCCGATATTAGGGCCTAATTAAAAATGTAGTATGATGATAAGAGAGATTTGTAAGTCTGGAAATGTTTTCATAGACTTTTCTATTATTTGATAATTGCCAAGAGCTGTGCTGACTCACAGCACTAAACTGAATCTCCTATAATGAGAAACATTTCCTAGCACTGCACATCAGACAAACCTTTACTTACCAGACTTGAGACGATCAGATCAGCAGTCTAGAGAAAGGAAACAATTCATCAGATCACTGTTTGATGATTCAGACTGTTGAGCCTCTTCACACACAATCCAATTCACTATGACATAAATTAACTAGTAAAATCCTCAATTACTTTAAGGCTTTATGAGCTTACTGTAGTGTAAAGAGGAGATAAATGAACTGCAGCGTCTCACATGGCATGTGTAATAAAAGCATTCATTACTACAGAAATGCAAAGAACAGCCATCAATTGGCACAAGTGCAGGATATACCAAATATTTCCTACACAGAAGCCTTGTGGCTCCAACATTTTCTACAACAGGGTCAGTGCTAATAAAGTGTGAAAAACCAAAACTTTTAAAAATGTTAGATACAAAGTAATTATATAAATCAGAAGCAACAGAAAACCTCATCATGTCTGACATGAATATATAAATCTTAAAATACATTTAAATATTAACATGTTACAATAGCAGAGGTGCACCATGTTTTGTAATTAAAATTAAATGTCTTAAAATATTACACTAAAAAGTCATTTCATTGTACCCGTTGCTAGGAATATTTATGAATTTTTGCAGTGTACCTTTTGGCAACTTTTCTATCTAATTTTAAAACACATTATATTCACTAAATAAGTAATAAACTAATTAGACACACTGGCTGTAATTTACCTAACAATGTCCACTCACACCTCTGGTTCTCTTCGTTTTTATTACTGTTAAAGCTATTACTTATACCGAGTCAGGCAAAATACTTCTACAATGTTCTGACTTTAATGTAATACATCAGAATTTGACAGACAATATAAATCAATACCTGTGCAGCTTTAAGTGTTTGAGCAACCACTTATACTGACTCCCCTAAAACACTTTCATTGTTTTGTCTGCTACTTAAATCCACAAACATAAGGAGAAAATGAACAACTGTATAAAGACATCTGACATTTAGTTATGTTTAGATTTGATAAGCCATAAGAAATTTAAATCATACATAAATGGGCTATTAAACTTCAGGGACATTTTCAGGGAGAGTCAGAGGGTCCTGTGTGGGGCTTTGCTGCTACAGGTCACAAATCCTGTGTGTTTGCCAATCAGTAAATGGAAACATATCACAAAAGGTCAAACTACTGTATGTAAGTCGTCAAATGTGCTACGCAATGCCAGGTTCATACTGCTTCAGTTACAATCACTGTTTACTTACCAGCAAAGGCAAAACCAAAGATCTCGTTCACTCTGTGTAACAAAAGACAAAGCACAAAAATACAGAATGAGACAACTCAGATCAGCATCACAATCAATACTACATCAATCTGTGTAGTCCAAAAGATTCAGTACACTTCTTTGTTTACCACAGCAACAAACAACTCACCTCTTTTTTTCTACACCTTATTAAAGATTACTGTCTTCATTAAGGTAAAATGTGGTTTCATCCATTTGTAATAAGCCACACAAGTTTCTCAGTTATGTGATAGCTCTATTAGTTTGGTGCTATTAGATAACACAGATTTAATAAGCAATGATTTGCTACACCTAGCACTGCACACTTTATCAAATTGATAAAGTTTAATTTAAAAGCATGAACAATCATAAATGAAAGCTTGGATGATATATTTGTAGGCTTCAACATTTCAGTTGGTCTGCATTCAAATTCTGCTTCCTAAAAATATTATCACCTGCACACAGTATCATTTAGTATCATTTAATATGCTGTTGTTTTAAATATGTACATATCATATTAATAATATTAATGGCGCACTGCAGCATTTTATTTATTTGAAGGTGGCCTTTTTATATTTTATTAACTTCTCACTTTGTGAAAAATTAAACAGAGCTGCAGGTGTAGGTTTTACTTAAAAACAAACCAGTCTGCACAAACTAGTGTTTGTTAAACAGTTCTTAAAATTTAACTAAAAACTAAAATTGATTAATTAAAAAAAAACTTCTTCTTGTTAAGAAATGTTATTATTCTTATATTATGTGTTTTATCCTCACTCTCTCTCCCCTTCTGTTAATTAACCCACAACACAGACACACCGGCACAGGCACGTTACTCTTTTCTCCCGGCCTTCTGTCAGAGGCGGTAAAATGGCTCCTTTGAAGTTACCGACCCTGCTGCTTCAGCAGCTTATCAGTGGTTCTAAGATGGCAGCTTATTACCTTATAACCTATAGAATGAGGCCGTTTTAACTGACTGATTTGTGAAGAGGAGAACTAACTTCAGCTTCCCTAAGAGACTCAGAAACACTAACACACCAAATGAACCAAATACAACACAATAACTGTATTAAACAATCAAATGAACCAAATACATTTTGCACTGGGCCTATAGGAGCTAGGCTAGGCGTTAGCACTTTGTTGTTAGGGCTAGCTTACCAAACACTCCTTTTAAATACTAAAATTACAACGTTTCACTAACAAAGCAGCCATTGTGTTACTTTAATATGACTTATACTTAGACTGGCTTTATAAGTCACTAACAACAACTCGGTAAATCACTCAAACAGCTTATAGACATTTTATTTGAGAAAAGAGAGACAGAGAAGCAGCGCTTACCGGCAGGGATCAAGCAGAGAGTGGGAGGAGATTCAGGAGTCAGCCAGAGACGTAAAATAAGAGGCATTCACGGGTAGTGGGAAACTCCGCCATGCCAATTTTGTGTAATGGCATTGGCATTGAAAATGCCAATTTTGTGTAATTTACAAAATATATATAAATTTAAATAGTATTAAACTAGATATTTTTGGAACAGAAAACAACTAGCAGAGATTTAATTCTATAAGTTGAATAAATATTTCAAACATGATTATTTTAATTTGAAATTATGGGTTAAAAGTCATGAATAAATATAAGGTCATTATGTTAAAATGTACTGTTTTATGATATATTTATTTAACTGGCTGGAGTAATAAGAACAGTCTTCTCCTGAACAACAAAACCAAGGGGCTGGTGTTGGTGTTCACCTAAGCATCCTCACAGGACAGTAGGAGCTGCAGAGGCTCGCCTCGCTGCACTGCAGGAATCAGAGGTTCAGGAGGTACTTTAACCCCACTGCCATGAGGGTTTTCAACAGTGACTCCTGACATGTTCATTGCACATTTATTTATTTTATTCTAATACATATTGGTTATAATCATATGGATTCTAACCTAAATAGACTTGCACCCACTTGTTCACCCCTGCTGCAGTGAGGTAAAGGTGTGGCTTTCTCCAACAAGACTCTTCAGTGAAGGTTTTAAAGACAACCATCTAAACCAGGGGTCAGCAACATTTAAGACCCAAAGAGCCATTTGGACCCGATTTGCACGAAAAAAGAAAACACTGGGAGCCACAAATACTTTTTGACATCTGAAATGAAGATAACACTTCACACATTGTTTTTACCTTTATACTCTGTATAAACAACTATACTGTTTTGCTTATGAAATCCATGAAATGCTACAAAGTAAATGAAATTTTATTTATGTAATGGACACATTTTGAACTCTTAAAAATAACAAAAAGTAAAAACATCCAGTTGAAGGTCTCTCTTAAATGAATTGAAAAGCTGAACTTGAATTGTCCATGTATCAAACAAAAACTGATCCTTATATCACCTTTGGGCTTTCAGCGCATAAAGGGCCTTCACCTGAATTTGGAAAAAAGCACTATGCTCCTAAAAAATGAATAATAAATATTTGCAAAATATCTACATAAATATTTATTTTACCTGGTTAACATGCATGGCGGGTTGAGGCCTGCTAAAATTTATGTTAGTTACAGAAATATTGTAACTCAGCAGAAACATAGTAACTTGGAAGAAGTAGTACAACATTGCAGAAGTGTTGTAATACAGCAGAAATGTTAATATGTAGCGCAAACCTAAAAACCAGGAAGAAATGGTGTAAGAGTATAACTTAATATACAGTAGTATAATAGTAACACATAGTAGAAATGCAACATAGGAGCTGAAATAGTATAATTTAGCAGAAAAGTAATAATTTAGCATAAAAGTAATAATTTAGCGGAAATATTGGAAATGCAAAACAGCCAGCTTCAAAAGCTGAAGTTTCCTCAAAAATTAGTTGTTGTTCAACTGTGAAAACTTGTCAGAAACATTAGAAATGTTACAGAGGAACTGCCAGCAGATACACAAAGCTAAGGCAAAAATTAGATGCCTAGCAATGTTTACAAATAGGGACAAACACACACAGTGATAAATAACCCATATTCAGAAAACAATGTGCAAAAACATGGATGCAAGCATAAACACAGACATACATACAAACATACACACACAAGGGCACACAGGGACAAACAAACGTGTCCTGTGTGTTTCTATGCCAGTCAATCAGTCTGAATCTGGTCAAGTTGAATACACTAATGGATGCTGGTCACCAACGAATAAAAATTGAGTCACACAAGCACAGACAAAGACACACACACACACACACACACTTGTAAAGTTATTAGAAGTTAAAAAACTTCAAACACTGACATTGGCTTTTTCCGGGTTTTTTTTTTTTTTTCAGCTTTATATTTTCAGCTGTATCTATGAGAGTCAAAGAGCCTGGATCTGCTCAATTTGAATCCACCAATCAGAGCTGTCACTTCTGTCTGCTTCATCAGGCTATGTAGTTGTCCCTGTCAGTGCAGCTGCATCCCTTGCTCACACCGACAGAGACATGGGCTTTCTGTAATGTATTTCAGACATGGAGCAGTAGCATCACATCTTAGCAAAAAAATTGTGACTTAAGAGAAACATAATAATTTAGCAGAAATACTATGATTTGGAAGAAATCATAGTATTTGGCAGAAATACTACATTTAGCACAAATCCTATAAAATAGCAGAAATTCTATGTTTTAGCAGAAATACTGTATTTATCACCAATACCAAAAAGTAGCAGAAATACTATGATTTGGTAGAAATCCTATAATTCAGCAGAAATACTATTATTAAGCAGAAATACTATAATTAGCATAAATCTTATAAAATAGCAGAAATAGTATGATTTAACAGAATAGTAATAACTTAAATAGAAAAATTGAAAAAGCAAAATGGACAGCTGAAAAAATGCTGATGGTAAGGGTTGCTCAAATGTGCTTGTTGAAAGGTAAAAAATTGACAAAAAAAGAAAAGAAAGAAATAACAGCCAGCAGATACACACAATTACAATTATGGACACAAATGGAAACACAAATGCACAGAGAGAGACACACACAGGATGTAATCGAGTCAACCAGTCTAAATATAATCAGTTTGAATCCTACAATGACATGCTGCCATAAAAGGGTCTCTCACACACACACACACACACACACACACACACACACACACACACACAACAGCAGCAGCAGCAGCAGTGAACAAACAGTGGCTGTGCATACTGTGTTTCCTGTATGTCCCTAGGTCAGTCAAGCAGCCTGGAGCTGCTGAATTTGAATCCACCAATCAGAGAGGCTGTGTACTTTTTCCCGCCAAAACTGGTGCACCAAGTGCAGGCTTTTACACACATGCAGCACAGAGACAGGATTTTTGCAGTCTATTTCTCATAGTGAGAATTCCCCTCAAACAAACAGCCATAAATTTCTAACCGTGGGGCTAAAACAGTCATTCTTAGACCATTTTATTCAGAAGACATAGGGGAATCTTGAAATGCTGACCATTTAAAATAAAAATATGAAATATTAGAGATATATGACATAGATGATTGGTGGGCTTAGAAGCCACGAAGGTACCAATATGCAAATTTAAATGTGCCAGGACTCAGATATGATTGGCTGGCTGGGAAGCCATGAAGGTCCCAATATGTAAATTTGAATGTGCCAGGACTCAGATATGATTGGCTGGCTGGGAAGCCATGAAGGTCCCAATATGCAAATTTGAATGTGCCAGGACTCAGATATGATTGGCTGGCTGGGAAGCCGTCAGGTCCTGATATGTAAATTTGAATATTAGGACTGACTCCCTGGGGACCTGGCAGAAATATATAGAAATACAATGATTACCCAGAAATACTGCATTTACTAGAAATACTATGTTTTAGCACAAATACTATAAAATGGCACAAATACTATAATTAAGCAGAAATATTATATTAAGTACAAATCCTATAAAATAGCAGAAATAGTATGATTTAGCACAAATGCTGTATTTAGCACAAATCTTATAAAATAGCAGAAATAGTATGATTTAGCAGAAATGCTGTATTTAGCACAAATACTGAAAAGCAGCACAAATGCTATGAATTAGCACAATAGTAATAACTTAAATAGAAAAATTGGAAAAGCAAAATGAACAGCTGAAAAAATGCTGAACATTCTAAGGGTCACTCAAATGTAATTGTTAAATGAAAAAAGAATCAGCAAAAAAAAGTATAACAGTCTCACAATCACAAATATGGACACATATGGAAACACACAAGCACAGAGAGACACACAGGATCAAATTCAGGCAACCAGTCTAAATATATTGAATTTAAATCATACAATAAGATGCTCCCATAAAAACTCTCTCTCGCCCTCTCTCTCTCTCTCTCTCTCTCTCACACACACACACACACACACACACACACACACACACAGGGAGAGAAAATCAAGTTTCTAGGTCAGTCAAGCAGCCTGGGAGCTGCTAAATTTGAATCCACCAATCAGAGAGGCTGTGTACTTTTTCCCGCCAAAACAGGTGCAGCCGTTTTTACACACACAGAGCACAGAGACAGGATTTCTGCAGTGAATTTCTCATAGTGAGGATTCCTCTCAAACAAATGGCCATAATTTCCTAACCGTAGGGGCTAGAACAGTCATTCTTACACCGTTTTGTTCAGAAGAGATGGGGAATCTAAAAGTGTTGACAATTTATCATTAAAATATGAATTATTGACGATATTTGACTTCTAATGCACCATAACTGAGTAGAGGCAAGCAAAATCTGCCTTGACTTGCCCTCAAACAACGCTTTCTAACTCTAAATCTATTTGGAGTATCGATATCATTCTTTCACCGTAAGAGACAGCAGGCTTTGGTGAACAGTCATGGAAATTTTCAGGTCTCTGTGGAAATCTATCAAAAGATATGACGAGAGAAAAAAGTGTCTCATTTCCAGAGTTTGAAATCTGAAGAAATCTGAGCGAGGGACGAATTTCCTACCCTCAAACAAACCCAATTCATGGCCAAATGGTAATAGATGAGAAAACAATTCTTGAATTGTGAGCATCAGGAGTATCTGAAGATATATTGGCACAAGCCTCATGTCTTAACTTCGCTTCGTTGGGGAGATATGACGATTCAAAATGCCTCTCATTACAGAAATCAAGCGGTGATTTTAAACGAACTCTCCATTGACTTTCTATGGGGATTTTGAGACTTTGTGTTGGTCTGAGGAGATTTGCCAAAATTCTATAAATCCCACAACAATGATAGTGACATTTTCTGAAAGCCAGCAAAAATACCTACGTTTTGATGTATAATTTGTGTGGGTTGAGTGGAAATTGAGCGAGTAGCAAGAAGTTGTTCGGACATGAAGAGAAAATTGCCAAAGGTACAGTGGCTCACTTAGAACCAACTGCATAGCAACCATAACAACGCATGTATTTTGTGAAAAATCACAAAAATGAAACTGAAAACTTAAACAGGGATAAGATGAAAATGGTAACAGATATGAAAAAGCTGAATCATTCATAAATAGCCCAATAATTTGAGAACATTTTAAAGTTTGAATGGTTGTTCTAGGTCAAAGTAGGACAAAGTAGTTAAGTTTCAAAAACAAGCAAGTTTTAGCAGAATTGTGGAAGTTTTCCATTCATTTCAATGGGACAAAAAAAAGCATAAAAAGCTTAATATTTTAAAAGTATAATAGCAAAAAATACCAAAAGTCATAGCGATCATTAGCAGAAATAGCAGAATAGTTTAAAATTTGAGCGGTGAAAATCGGCTGAAAATTGTGAAGTAGATAAGTGCCAAAAAGTACAAAAAGTGGCAACTAGAATAATAATAATAATAATAATAATAATAAAGTATAAAGAATAAGAGAAACAGGAACTCAATAGTGTGGATGCCTAAAGCATCCACACAACTAAAAGCGAAAATTTCAGAAGAAATTTTATGTGTGCCTATGCGCTGCTAATCACTGTAGTTGCCATTCATACGGCTACAGAGAGCAAAACTCAGAAGAGCAGCCATTCTCCACCATGAACTATGGTAAAACAAACACCTCACGCTTCACAGATGACAGCTTACAGTTTTGTGTAAAGATGAAGTTACTTCGTACAGCGCCCGATTTGCAGACGCTGTGCACACAGGTTCATGAGAAGTCCCATTGTACCACGGCAGACCCGACAATGTTTGCATGAACACGCTTTGAAGCATTACATTATAGACCACTTTTCACACATGCATTCACTTTTTGTTTTTGTTATTTCTACACAGTGTTCTGAATGATGAACAATGGTCTACAGCCAATCTTGTGTATTATTATACAAACTTTGGTTGTGAGATTCAGATAACTATTTAATAAAAGCTAATATTTTATATGAGAGTAAGAAAGAAAAGTATATCTTTGTGTCCACCTTTCTCTGTTAATGTCCTAGCTGCCCCTGCACAGTTACCAGCTGTCAGCTACACAAAAAAGGAGCTTGGTCTTTGTCTCTCAGAAACAACTCATAATTTCCTTCAACTCATTCATGTCACCTAAAGTGTAAACCTGTTTCTCCATCACCAGTTCAGCTCTGATGATTCAGTAAGGACATCTCCTGATTTCATCTTCATGCTCCAGCAAACATCAGCTGATACTAGAAATTAAAATCAAAAGAATTCTAACAACAGCTGATCAAGCTTAAACGTGCTGCTGTTGTTTAGCGCGATAAATAAGAGCGAACAGCCGATCATTGATCAGTTATCATGATTGACGTTTCAACACGAGAGAGAATGACAGGGGAGGCTTCAGAACGACAGAATAAATCATAATGTTTTCTCTGAATGTGGGACGATTCCGTTTGTACGGCACGGCAACTCTATGAACTAACCCTAATGAATAAAATAAAGTCCAACGTCAGTAACTTAGTGCGCACACAGCTGTATATAAACTCCCGTGGCAGTACGATTGTAAAGGTCAACGAAAATAAATTACACCTAAACTCGGTTTATATCTGACCCAAATAGAGAGCGACCGGTGCTGACACGAGTTTCACCCGCCTCAATATAAGCCAAGCCTGGGTGCTTTTTCACGAAGGGTTGCTAGCGGCGCGAGCTAACTATGCTAGCGGCGCTAGCTAGCTAGCTAGCCGCTATCAGCAACACATAAGAGAACTGCTGCTAAATAAACTACACCTAAACTCGGTTTATATCTGACCCAAATAGAGTGCAGGTCATAACTTCTTACCTGAAATTCAGTTCACCTCACGCTCCTGCCTTCGCTTTCCCTGATCCACGATTGACCTCCGCGTTAGCAAACACCGGTCGATCGGGCGGTCGCGGCATGTCCTTTCTGTCATACACCGGTGGATAGCTGCCCACTGTTGTAGCTCCGCATTATAGCACCACCAAACAACTCAGTTATTTTTTCCACATCCAGCTGTAACTCCGATTCTGTGCGAGCATTTGCGAGAGACCGGGGAGGTGAAAGGAGAGAGAGTCCCTCGCTGTCCATTTGCAGCCAAGTCGGCAGCTAGCTAGGTAGCCGGCTAGCTGTCAGGCAGGACCGAGGTCGTCAGAGCATTGTCGCTAATATGGGATGTCTTGATAAAACAAGCAGATATTTGAAGTTTACACACCTACATTCTCGCCTGAAAATATCTTAAAAGTTTATTTTGTGACCTAGAAACACTAATAAAAGACATATAAAACGAAGTGGTGGCCGCCATTGTTTAACTCGGCAGAGGTGTGCTATGAATTGTGGGATATGGAGTTTTCCACCAAGCATAGAAGCCATTGTGTTTACCGTAACTATTCAATGGTTCGCGCAACCTTAAAACCTCAATGGTTCCTGAAAGCAGCGAGGCTGTGCGCGCCATTGATATTGTCATCATTACGGTATCCAAATAAGGGTAGACAGGCTGTACCACTCCCGGCATACCACTAGAGAGAGCCAACACACCACAAATGAAGTTTGAAATTTGTTTCAATGGGACCAAAAGATGGCGCCAACACACCACAAATGAAGTCTGTTTATTTGGCGCCAAAAGATGAATTGGCCTAAATTTGCACTAAAATAGTAATATTTAAAAAACTATAAAAGTCATAAACACCAAAAGTCATGACATAATAGTCCAGCTCCAGCCGCACAAAATGATCTAACATATGTAACCCTAATGTCAAAACTGTTTGGCAGAGGAGCGCGGAAAATTTTCACTAAAATATTAATATTTAAAAACTATAATATTCATAAACACCAAAAGTCATAGCACACCATTCCAGATCCAGCCGCACAAAATGAGGTAACATATATGAAGCTTGTCTCAAAACTGCGGGTAGAGATACACTGCAAAATTTCAGGCGGAAAAAGGAAAATAATAATAATAATAATAAGAATAATAAATCCGACGAATAGTAATATGTGTGCCTCTTGGCATAGGCACACATAATAAGAATAACTAGAAAGTGAAAATTTCAGAAGAAATTTTATGTGTGCCTATGCCGCTGCTAATCTGTGTAGTTTTCCATTCATACGGCTACAGACAGCAAAACTCAGAAGAGCAGCCATTCTCCACCATGAATTATGGTAAAACAAACACCGCTCGCGCCTCACAGATGACAGCTTACAGTTTTGGGTAAAGATGAGGTCACTTTGTACAGCCCGATTTGCAGACGCTGTGCACACAGGTTCATAAGCAGAAGTCCCTCTGTACCACGGCAGACCCCGACAATGTTTGCACGAACACACTTTGAACCAGTACGTTATGGACCACTTTTCACACATGGTTGGTGTACCCTCCCAGCCAGCTGTAGCTTTTCAACTCACAGCCCGACACACACCCAAAAACAGCCGAGAGAGCACAGACTACGCCCGAGAGGTGTGATTGCAGATGCCCCTCAGGTGGGTCCACCTCCCCTGCAGCGGCACTGCAGACCACGCCCGCCACACATATCAAACACGTAAAATAAATATTTATGCACTTTTGCATTCACTTTTTGTTTTTGTTATTTTTACACAGTGTTCTGAATGATGAACAATGGTCTACAGCCAATCTTGTGTATTATTATACAAACTTTGGTTGTAAGATTCAGATAACTATTTAATAAAAGCTAAATATTTTATACAGGGAGTGCAGAATTATTAGGCAAATGAGTATTTTGTCCACATCATCCCCTTCATGCATGTTGTCTTACTCCAAGCTGTATAGGCTCGAAAGCCTACTACCAATTAAGCATATTAGGTGATGTGCATCTCTGTAATGAGAAGGGTGTGGTCTAATGACATCAACACCCTATATCAGGTGTGCAGAATTATTAGGCAACTTCCTTTCCTTTGGCAAAATGGGTCAAAAGAAGGACTTGACAGGCTCAGAAAAGTCAAAAATAGTGAGATATCTTGCAGAGGCATGCAGCAGTCTTAAAATTGCAAAGCTTCTGAAGCGTGATCATCGAACAATCAAGCGTTTCATTCAAAATAGTCAACAGGGTCGCAAGAAGCGTGTGGAAAAACCAAGGCGCAAAATAACTGCCCATGAACTGAGAAAAGTCAAGCGTGCAGCTGCCAAGATGCCACTTGCCACCAGTTTGGCCATATTTCAGAGCTGCAACATCACTGGAGTGCCCAAAAGCACAAAGTGTGCAATACTCAGAGACATGGCCAAGGTAAGAAAGGCTGAAAGACGACCACCACTGAACAAGACACACAAGCTGAAACGTCAAGACTGGGCCAAGAAATATCTCAAGACTGATTTTTCTAAGGTTTTATGGACTGATGAAATGAGAGTGAGTCTTGATGGGCCAGATGGATGGGCCCGTGGCTGGATTGGTAAAGGGCAGAGAGCTCCAGTCCCACTCAGACGCCAGCAAGGTGGAGGTGGAGTACTGGTTTGGGCTGGTATCATCAAAGGTGAGCTTGTGGGGCCTTTTCGGGTTGAGGATGGCGTCAAGCTCAACTCCCAGTCCTACTGCAAGTTTCTGGAAGACACCTTCTTCAAGCAGTGGTACAGGAAAAAGTCTGCATCCTTCAAGAAAAACATGATTTTCATGCAGGACAATGCTCCATCACACGCGTCCAAGTACTCCACAGCGTGGCTGGCAAGAAAGGGTTTAAAAGAAGAAAAACTAATGACATGGCCTCCTTGTTCACCTGATCTGAACCCCATTGAGAACCTGTGGTCCATCATCAAATGTGAGATTTACAAGGAGGGAAAACAGTACACCTCTGAACAGTGTCTGGGAGGCTGTGGTTGCTGCTGCATGCAATGTTGATGGTGAACAGATCAAAACACTGACAGAATCCATGGATGGCAGGCTTTTGAGCGTCCTTGCAAAGAAAGGTGGCTATATTGGTCGCTGATTTGTTTTTGTTTTGTTTTTGAATGTCAGAAATAGTATATTTGTGAATGTGGAGATGTTATATTGGTTTCACTGGTAAAAATAAATAATTGAAATGGGTATATATTTGTTTTTTGTTAAGTTGCCTAATAATTATGCACAGTAATAGTCACCTGCACACACAGATATCCCCTAAAATAGCTAAACTAAACACAAACTAAAACTACTTCCGAAAACATTCAGCTTTGATATTAATGTGTTTTTGGGTTCATTGAGAACATGGTTGTTGTTCAATAATAAAATTATTCCTCAAAATACAACTTGCCTAATAATTCTGCACTCCCTGTATGAGAGTAAGAAAGAAAAGTATATCTTTGTGTCCACCTTTCTCTGTTAATGCCCTACCTGGCCCCTGGCAAAAGCTTTGCTAGATCCGCCCCTGCACAGTTACCAGCTGTCAGCTAAATAAAAAAAAAGGAGCTTGGTGTTTATTTCTCTCAGAAACAGTTCATAACTTCCTTCAACTCATTCATGTCACCTAAAAAAAGGTAAACCTGTTTCTCCATCACCAGTTCAGCTCTGATGATTCAGTAAGGTCATCTCCTGGTTTCGACCAGCCGCTTCTACAGCTGTGGCTCCAGCAAACATCAGCTGATACTAGAAATTAAAATCAAATGAATTCTAACAACAGCTGATCAAGCTTAAACGTGCTGCTGTTGTTTAGCGCGATAAACAAACAAGAGAGAAAAGCCGATCATTGATCAGTTTCATGACTGAAGTTTGAACAGGCGAGAGAATGACAGGGAGGCTGTCATAAAGTTCAACATCAGTAACTTAGCGCGCACACAGCTGTATAGAAACTCCATCGTGCTAGCTACCACGCAGTACGAGTTATTATAACTGATTGTAAAAAGTCAGCACAACGAAAATAAACTACACCTAAACTCGGTTTATATCTGACCCAAATAGAGTGCAGGTCATAACTTCTTACCTGAAATTCAGTTCACCTCACGCCCCGACCGGCAGCCGCCTGCTTCTCCTGCCTTCGGTTTCCTGATCCACGATCTACCACCGGTCGATCGGCGGTCGCCGCTCGCCTGCTCCCCGCATGTTCTTTCTGACACACACCGGTGGATAGCTGCCCTCGGTTGTAGCTCCGCGTCAGCGACTACCAAACAACTCAGTTATTTTTTCCACATCGACCAGCATCTGGACAATCCACCGCCTTTCACTGTTTGTACCGTTACTAAAAAAAAAACCTCATCGGCTCATAAAACGAAAAATAAGTCCAGCTATGACCCTGAGTCAAAAGACAGCCAGCTCGGGTTAGCTAGCTACCTGTCTAGCTCTTTGCAGGCACCGAAAACATCAGAGCTAATATGGGATGTCTTGGTAACACGAGCAGATATTTGAAGTTTACATCTGGCCAATCCACCACCTTTCACTGTTTATACCGTTACTAAAATGAATAAATAAATAAATCATCGGTCCATATAAACGAAAAATAAGTCCAGCTAAAACACATACTGTCGGCGAAGCGACCGGGTGCTGACACGAGTTTCACCCGCCTCAATATAAGCCAAGCCTGGGTGCTTTTTCACGAAGGGTCGCTAGCGGTGCTAGCTAACTATGCTAGCGGCGCTAGCTAGCTAGCCGACTATCAGCAACACATAAGAGAACTGCTGCTAAATAAACTACACCTAAACTCGGTTTATATCTGACCCAAATAGAGTGCAGGTCATAACTTCTTACCTGAAATTCAGTTCACCTCACGCTCCTGCCTTCGCTTTCCTGATCCACGATTGACCTCCGCGTTAGCAAACACCGGTCGATCGGGCGGTCGCGGCATGTCCTTTCTGTCATACACCGGTGGATAGCTGCCCACTGTTGTAGCTCTGCGTTATAGCACCACCAAACAACTCAGTTATTTTTTCCACATCCAGCTGTAACTCCGATTCTGTGCGAGCATTTGCGAGAGACCGGGAGGTGAAACGACAGAGAGAGTCCCTCGCTATCCATTTGCAGCCAAGTGCGGCAGCTAGCTAGGTAGCCGGGCTAGCTGTCAGGCAGGACCGACGTCGTCAGAGCACTGTCGCTAAATATGGGATGTCTTGATAAAACAAGCAGATATTTGAAGTTTACACACCTACATTCTCGCCTGAAAATATCTTAAAAGTTTATTTTGTGACCTAGAAACACGAATAAAAGACATATAAAAAACGAAGTGGTGGCCGCCATTGTTCACTCTGTAGAGGCGTGCTATGAATTGTGGGATATGGAGTTTTCAACACAAGGATAAAATCTTTTCGGCTGTACTACTCCCGGTATACCACTAGAGAGAGCCAAGACACCACAAATGAAGTCTGTTTCTATGGTGCCAAAAGCAGAATCTTTCTCAGGAGCCTAGAAATTGGCCTAAATTTGCACTAAAATCTAAATATTTCAAAAACTATAAAAGTTATAAACACCAAAAGTCACACCATACTAGCCCAGCGCCAGCCGCACAAAATGATGTAACATATGTACCCCTATTGTCAAAACTGTTTGGCAGAGGAGCGCTGGAAAATTTTCACTAAAATATTAATATTTAAAAACTATAATATTCATAAACACCAAAAGTCATAGCACACCATTCCAGATCCAGCCGCACAAAATGAGGTAACATATATGAAGCTTGTCCAAAAACTGCGGGTCGAGATACACTGCAAAATTTCAGGCGGAAAAAGGAAAATAATAATAATAATAATAAGAACTAGAAAGCGAAAATTTCAGAAGAAATTTTATGTGTGCCTATGCCGCTGCGAATCAGTGTAGTTTGACATTCATACGGCTACAGAGAGCAAAACTCAGAAGAGCAGCCATTCTCCACCGTGAACTATGGTAAAAACAAACACCGCTCGCGCCTCACAGATGACAGCTTACAGTTTTGGGTAAAGATGAAGTGACTTTGCACAGCCCCGATTTGCAGATGCTGTGCACACAGGTTCATGAGCAGAAGTCCCATTGTACCACGGCAGACCCGACAATGTTTGCATGAACACTCTTTGAAGCATTACGTTATGGACCA